>NC_031979.2:26905902-27221107 GCF_001858045.2 Oreochromis niloticus
TGAGCAAGCACTTTGGCAACAGTGGGAAGGAAAAACTCCCTTTTAACAGGAAGAACCAGGCTCAGGGAGGGGCGGCCATCTGCCGCAACCATTGAGGGTGAGAGAAGGAAGACAGGATAAAAGACATGCTTCACATCTGGACAACTTTCACACTTCACACATTTGAAAACATCAGCGACAGCATTCCTCAGTTGATTGATGGTGGTCTGTCGGAGATTTTTAAAGTGACACCTTGACTTCAGATATCCCCCGATACCCTAAACTAGTCTACCAAGAGCTTGAGAAAAAAACAGTAAACTGGGAAGCATTGCCATCTGACTTTCTCGGTCCTGTTAACTCACTTGACAGTTTTTAGTTGTCAAAAATAAAATTTTGCTGTCATCTTCCTCCATGCTAGGGTAGCTTTTCCTGCTAGCAGCTGGTGGCAATATGTGAAGAAATAAACACAGAACTGAATATATTAAATTTGCTCCAAAGATCCAGCCACTGTCACAGATACCCAGCCCACCTTTATGAATTAAGACTGGATGTACAATCACACAATTCAAGTCATACAATTCCAACAAAATACAGCTTGTTAAAAAAAAAATCCAGTGAAAAAAGTCCCATTATTAGAACACAGAAATCCTTTGGAAAGATATACATGGAGGTCACCTGGAGGTCAGATACAAATTGCCCGGGGAATGTTGACTATATACTTATGCACTCATGCTTTTGTGATAAAATGTGTGCCTGCCTCACTAATTTGGTGAAATCAAAAGCAGCACAAAGTGTACGACCAGTAAGATAATATTCTCAAAAACACATTAAAAATATTTTGCAAATCAACTATTCAAAAAAGAAAAACCTAAAAATTCAAAAAGAAGAGATGTATAGATGTGATAGAAAAATACATGCATTGGTACCCCCATCCATCCACACAAATGTGGAACTATTTCGGCTTCCTAACTACAGGATATTCTAAAGATTTCCTGCTAGTTACCAGTGGCTTGCACAGTGTGCTGACTTTGCTTTAATTCTGCTCTTGAGGGCAGGATTTCCAACATATGTGAAGCAGAGTATCATTCAGTCTTTTATGATTGGGTCTTGCCATGGTTGAGTAGAGCATGCAAATGAATTTCTAGTCTTCTCAGCAGGTAAACCATTTCTCAGACCAATTTATATTTGAATATATTTCAATATGGATTTTCATAAGCAGACAATGGGCACATTTTCTCTCAGCATGCCACTGGGCAGGCAACACCTTGTTCACTGTTCTCTCTCATGTCTCCATTTAATTTCAAAAAGAACTGTTGTAAAACTAACTTATAGTGAACTAATATTTATCACTTAAATAAATGGCCTAAATGCTGATACACTGCCCTACTTTTAGATACAACTGACTGCTGTGAGGAAAAATCCTTTGATGCAGTTGCTCTGCAATTGTTAGAAAGGCAATTCAATGTGCAAAAATAATGCTATAATGAACAAAAGATGAAGTCATGGACAGCATAAAGCTGCATGTTACATCTTATCTAATCAGCATGGGTATAACAGAAACATACACTACAAGTATACACACACCAGACACCTTATTAGGTATTCATTGCTATACTGCGTTGAACACTTTTTTGCCTTCACAACTGCTTTAATTCTTTATGGCACAGATTCAACAAGGTGCTGGAAACATTCCTCTGAGATTTTGGTCCATGTTAACATGATGCGACTCTCCTTTTCCACCACATCCCAAAGGTGCTTTTTTGGACTGAGATCTGGTGACTGTTGATGGCATTTGAGTACACTGAACTCACTGTCACGTTCAAGAAACCAGTGTGAGATCATTTAAGCTTTGTGACACGGCACAATATCCTGCTGGCAGCAGCCATACAAAGACAGGTACACTGTGGCCGTGACAGGATAGATGTGGTCAGCAGCTATTCTAAGGTAGGTTATGGCTTTTAAATGATGGTCAGTTGGTACAAAAAGAGTCCAGATTTTGCCAACAAAATATCCCCTACACCTGTTACAGCACCACCTGCCTGAACCATGGATGCAAGACAGGATGGATGGATCTATGGTGTTTATTCCAAAAATCTGAGCTTATCCTCTGAACACCACAGGAGAACTCGAGACTCATCAGACAAGGCAATACTTTTCTGATCTTCTATTGTCCAGTATTGTTTAGTCCATGCAAACTGTAACCTCAGTTTCCCGTTCTTGGCTGACAGAAGTTGCAGCATATGTGGTCTTCTAAAGTTCTACCCTATTTGCTTCAAGGTTCAATATGTTGTAGGTTCAGAAATCGACTTCTGCATACCTTGGTTTTAACAAGTAGTTATTTGAGTTACTGTTACCTGCTCAAAGCAGTGTGACCTATCTGATACCAAAAGTTATTTTCACCCACAGAACTGCCTTTCAATGGATATTTTCTCTTTTTCAGACTATTCTCTGTAAACCCCAGATGTGAACACTGGTTTTGTGGAAAAATCCCAGTAATCCCACCAGTTTCTGAGATACTCAGTCTATCTAGCACCAACAACCAGGCCACATTTAAAGTTACTTAAATCACCTTTCTTCCACCTTCTGATGCTCAATTTGAATTTATCGAGCATCAGGTTATCTTGACCACGTCTACATGATCGAATGCACTGAACTGCTGTCATTTGATTAGCTGAGTGTAAATGCCAAGTGAGTGCAGAGGATCATACCATGATTGTTCCCTCACTGACAAAAAAAGGAGCCTTAATCAAAACCTTACTCTTTAGCTGAATGCTGTCAAGTCAACTCAAGTTACAAGTGTCAGCTGAGGAATTTGTTTAAATAATTTAAAATGGTTCATAAAGTAATTACAGTCATTCAAATGTGTTTACTGAACATGAGGCATGAGTTCCTCAAACTTGGAATATTGCTGGGAGATAATAGGATCAGTTTTAAACAATGTCTACCACTTTTGGGAGACGAGTCCTTTTTGAACAGCAAAACCTCTTAATCTTGAATACCAGGCAACAGGGGGCTAAGTTATTAATGTGTAAAGCCAACTTCTTAAATCGGCAGACATACTGACCTATGTCTGACCCGACTTTTTAAATACAGGCTGTCAACTCCCAAGTCTGCCACCATCATCATTTTTTGGTAAGAAATCAAATTAAATAAAAACTAGACAGGCTCACATTTCTAATAGAGGATAAAATGCAGATTTCAACTTGTCACTTCATATTTACTGCTATCTTTTACGTGATCTTGCACAGTCTGGATGTGGTGTTTGTAAAAGCTGTAGGGTAAATTGCAGTTTCCTCCTGATACTCTGATATTAAAGTGAATGCCTTGAGATAGAGTTGATATTTTCTACATTCCTGAGACAGCCTCAGCTCAACAATAGCTTTCCTAAAAC
Source organism: Oreochromis niloticus (assembly GCF_001858045.2). Classification (NCBI taxonomy): domain Eukaryota; kingdom Metazoa; phylum Chordata; class Actinopteri; order Cichliformes; family Cichlidae; genus Oreochromis; species Oreochromis niloticus. The sequence continues at coordinate 26,909,273 of NC_031979.2, forward strand.
ATACAATCTCCAGCACATGCCAAACCTTCAGGCACATAGCCACATCTTGCCATATATAAGATGTAGAAATGCAGTGGAAATTTAAGAAACTGCTTTTATTTCGGCTTATTTCCAAAATCTACGTTTAAACAGGTGATGATAACAAGGCAAGCTGTGACAGCGATTCTACACTACAATAGTAATGTTAACAAAAAATGCACAGTTTTCATCTTTGTGCACATAACTGTGCAAACATAATAAACGTTTTGTGCAAGGAAAATTTGTTCCCACTGGTTATGTCTGACCACAGAAGCATGCAGCCCCTTCCTCCACACACGGAACAAGAAAAGGCAGCTGGACTGGACACATGGCGTGCCAGATGTGCTATCATGCCAAGCAACAATGTGATCAGATCTGCCTTCCTTTGCTTACACACCTACTCCACATGAAACACTGCACCATCCATCTCCATCAGTCTTGGCAATTCGTAATAACAGTTGCCTATTTTAATTTTTAGTCCAAGTAATCACAAAATGTTGCAATCCTGGGCGTCACAAATAAATCAGCCGCTTTCTAATTCTTGCAAAGCAGACTGTAATCTAAAATGGAAAACTACTATTAAATATCAAAGGTACACAGCCTTGGATGCACTTAAGGAAAATGTGAGGGGAGCTATTATTTTCCATTGTACAGCCAGGAAAAAAGGAGCCACTTAAGGAACAACCTCATTTCGGAGTGGGTAAATGTATAGTCAGCAATTTTTTCCCCCCTAAAATACTCTGAGAGAAACTTTAGTAGAAATGATGAACAGACCTCTATGAACATTCACCTCAAACATGAACTCTAGAAAAAGCTTTTTTGTAAAGTCTAATTGTTCCATCAGTTGGTGGACTACGAGATCTTGTGAGCTTGAGATCATAGGAGCAATAATCTTCCCACAGAGAGAAAACACTCTTTGACCTTTGTTATGTATTTAAGTTTTATTTGATCAGGTATTAAAAATGTCCCCCTCATTCGCTTAATCGAAATCAAAATATCCTTACTCCTTAAATCACAAACAGTTAACGACCATAGGTCCATATGGCTATAGAGGATAGCTTAAGCAACATGACCACATGGTTAAATAATGTAGCATATCCCTGCAAATACATCTTACTGAGGCTATTTCTTAACCTACATTTACACAGAGCTGGTTACACCAATTCAGAAATGTGCTGTTTCTATCACAACACAGGAAGGAGAACCTGCAACGTGATCCAGTGAATTTCTGTGTCATGGATTTGATCTTGGTGTTATCAGTAAGTAACTGACCTTTATTACTAATAATAATGACCCTGGGATAAAGTAATGGCAGCCATTTATACAATGACATCCACATGAAGATTAACAAATTCAGTTGACCACCTGTCAAAAACAAAGAAAGACAAATATTTTTTTGAGTCTGTCTAACACTCGTTTAAAACTAAAAATTAAATTGGTATTTATTAGACAAAAAAAATTAACAAACAACACAACAAAAACAACCTAATTTCCCATTTTTACATCCAGATATCAGAGAAGTAAGAAATTAATCAAGCATAACATTTAACCAGTAAAACTAATTTTTCCATTCGGGAATTCAAGTAAATGATATTTAGATGAATGAAATATGAATCTATTTGGCTTCTTAATCAAAAAATAATATTGTGCTTAACTATTTTTTCAGCTTTTTTTGTAAGAAATTACATTTGAAAATTCACAGAAAACAACAATAATTATATTTTAGCATAACAATCAGATTTTGATTAAAGAGCGTGGTAGATTAACCTTAACAGAAACATGAAAAACTAATTTAGCAATTACCAATATTGTTTATTTAGTGTTAATTTACGGTAGCTGTGGGATAAGACTTACATTGGCTGGTAAAATTGTTAAGCACTGCGTATATAGCAGCCTTTGATTTGTATCTAACGTAATGTACTCACATGCTTTTTCCCATTTTACTGACCACTTAAAGATGGAAGATGATGAATTCATTTTCATATTCCTTTTCCAGATGTTAACTTGTCATACTTTAGTAATACGTGAACATCTGATATAGTTACATGTTTTCATATAATATATAACATCAGTTTGTTTTAAGTGTTTTTCTTCTGCGTTGTCTGGAATATAACGTGTTATGTTGATAATGCACAATGAAAGGTGCCGCACAGCTAAGTGGCATGATTCATTATTGAAAAATCTCATAAACAGTTTAAAGAAGTTTTCTTATCAGCTTTTGACATTTTCCATTAAACGGTTTTCAAATTTAACTTAACATTTGAATGTTTCTTAGTTTTAGACTAGTTGGTTAGTCTAGTTTTTTTTTTTTTTCCCTCTCATTTGGTCGACTAAGAAATGAATTGCCAGGAACATCCTTACTGTGCAGATGTTTTAGGCAGTGCTAATAAGAATGGTTAATGTTACCAACACCAGTTTCGGCTGAGGTTTGTTTTTTTTAATCTGAGTGAAGGCTTGTCATTGAGAAACTGATACTGCCACCCCTAGGCAGAGGTGGGAAGTAACAAAGTACAAATACACCATTACAGTGCTTAAGTTGACTTTTCAGGTACCTGAGTAGTCATTTTTCTGACAACATTCTGAAAATGGGCTTGTTACTTTTGCTTTAAGACATTTGAGGGAAGTTATTATTACTTCGTCACTACGGGCCATTAAACATCAAACCAATTTGATCCTAAACAGTAACACAGGAAAGGCAGTCATGTTCGCCTATTAATCACCACCACGTGATTAATAGGCAGTGTGCGATGGTCAGGGGTTAAAGTGGACCGGTGTTTTTATTCATTTATTTATTGTGGAACGGCTGCAGGTCGTGGTTGCAGTACTTCAGCATCTAGCTAGCCCTACACAAGATGAGCGAGCATAAAGTGAGTAATATTTTTTAACTTATCGATTGTTTCTGCCTTTTTGCTACAAGCCACATTTTAACTACATTCCCACTGTGCTTTATTCAATATACTTCACATCACTCCTCACATCCATGGCCATGTCATCGGTATAATTCAATTTACCTGTCTTTGGACTGCAGAAGGAAGCCTGGATACATAGAGGAGGCCCACGTCGGGACAGGGCAAACATGTAAACTCCACGTGGAAAGGCCACAGCCAGTGTTTGAACCGTTGCTATGATGCCACAGCATTATCCACTTCACCATCATGCCACACTTTATCCAGGATGATGTTTATTTGGAAACCAGAGGAATCCTTACCAGCCATATCTGCTTTTGGTTTGCATATCACTGCAATGACATGCAAGAAATTTAGAAAAAATCAATAGATCTGCCAGTTGGGTTTAATCTCCCTGACCTCCCCTTCGCTGTTCTACATCAACGTCCCCTTACTTAGAAGAAAATATATTGGAGACCATTTAAGAAAAAGTTCTAATGATCGAAAGCACTTGACAGTGTCAAGAAGAAGAATCCTCATGATCCTCTACTTGCCAATTTTAAGGATTGGTAGAAAAGACTTGATATCTATTAATCTAACTGCTGTATTCAAAGATGTTGCCTATAAATCCAGAGTAAGACACCAAAGGAAATTTTTCATTTTTTTTAATCTGGCAAGGGGAAAAAACAGATTGAGTATGAAAACCTTCCAGCTGCTCAGCTATGAACAGGTTTACTGCTGTCTAAAAGCAGAAGATGCACTTGAGTCATAGGGGTCTGTTCCCATTTGCCTAATGGGAAGCTCGCAGGCAGAAAGAAATCACACCTTAATTTGGTAAACAACTCAATACTTCATAACTGTCAAGGTCTTCCCACCTGGTAGTAACAGTGCTGTTTTGTGCTTGTAAATTCAAAATTTCTTTAAAAAGAAAAAAACTTATCAAACTTGGCATTCAATACATGCAGGACTTGGCTCTCCATGCATTTTAAACACATATTTTTTATTATTTTGGGGGGGTATTTTTTCTGTACAATGAATTTTTAAAAAGTCAGCGCAACTAAACTGAACCCAGCAGATCACATTTGTGTATGAGATGTAACGCGACAGCCAAATTTCCCTTTAAAATGTGTTAATGCTTGGGAAATTCTTAATTTGTTAAAGCATCTGATGTAAAAACCAAGTCAAGTACTATAAGCTCCTGAACAAAATGGGTCTATCATAAACCTACTAAAAGAGAGTATAGGGAAACAGCTTTTTTCTTCCAAATGAAAAGACCTAGTGCTTTGTTAAAAGGAGATCATAAAAGCTCAAAGGCACCATGGAGAATTTTAAAAAGCTTTAAGGACTATTTCCTTATCACTACCAAGAATTTACAGAATTTAATACATTTGTTTTATTCTTACCTGAAATACAATAAACCCTGCGCTTGCCCACCCGTGGTTAGTATTATAATTTTACCTCATGGAAAAAAAAAACTGACTGAATGAACTTTCTCTCTAAACAGAATTCAAAGAAGCCATTACAGCTGTGGTCACGCCTGCACTCAACCCCAGTGCTTTGAATTGAGTGAGGTAGAGAACACTAAAACCAAGTAGAGGCAGTAAAAAGCCTCTAAAGATTTGCTCTGTCAATAAACAAAGAGCTTATTTGGTCTTCTAAACACTGCACTGAAATCCACGCTCTAGAACTTTTTTATCAGCTGCAAATATTGAGTGATGCCTATCTAGAAAAATGTACGAAGAAACACACCTAGTTATTACAGCTTCACTGTCCTAAATTATGTGCTTGACCCTTTACTACACAATTCCAAACCTCATTTAGCTTTTATTACTACACTGGCTTGTGTCAGTGAATTATCAGTTTTTTTTAGTTAAAACATGCCTAACAGAGTCTGACAAGAAATGATCATACTGAATAAATTAACTGAATTCTGTCAACTCAGAAGCAACAAAAGAATGAAAATGTTGCTGTAATGCTTAAAAAAATGAAAACATAACAAAAAACACCTGGCAGAACATCTCACAGCTAATCAGGTTAATTAGCAACATGATTGGATATAAAAAGAGACGGAGAGGGAAGTAAAGATAGGGAGCGGTTCATCGCTCTGTGAAAATGCAAATTGGGTTTTTCTTAATGAAAAATAGAATTTTTGAATTTCAACATCTACTGCATATCTTATCATTACTCATAATTATATAACAACTGACAAGTCCAGTGTGCCTTGAGTCTGCAATCCAGTCTGCTTTTACAAACATTTGTGGAAGAAGGGGTCTTATTAACCGGCGTTATTGCAAAGTGGAAGCATTTAGGAACCACAGCAATCAGTGTGAGACAATGTACAGTTACAGGGCGCAGTCACTTAGTGCTGAGGTGCATAGTTCATAAAGGTCGCTGGCTCTCTGCTGACTCAGTAACTGCAGAGTTCCAAAACTCCTCTTACATTAACATCAGCACAGTAGCTGTGCACCAGGAGCTTCATGGTGCACAGTAGCTGTGCACCAGGAGCTTCATGGCAGGAGTTTCCTGCAGATCTTCTGTGTTGGTGGCCCAGTACTTATATTCTATTGTCCTTATATTGCATTTCACATCATGCTATGCCCACTGAAAAAAATAATAACTGAAAGTATTCTTAGCTACATGTGATATTCATGTCATTGTATTTGTGGAAAAACATCTGTTTTATTGTTCTTTTCCTACATGACGTTATGTTGCTGTGTTTTGGTAGGAAGTAAAAATAGCTGAGATGTTAAAATAAATGAAAACCCAGTATCAGTATTATGATAGGACCATCAGGTATCCATCTACAAGGTTTACTGAGCAAAGCAGTTCCTGTTCATCTGCAGTGGTTTTCACTGTAGTCAAACTGAAATTCACTGAGTTGGCAAATTCACCTCTCGAATCTGTTTACTCATCACATGGCATTTTGGACTGTGTTTTTTACAGGTCTGATTAAATGAGCTTGAGAATATATTAATTGGAACACAGTGGAACTCAGAGGTGTTAAAAACCTCCGAGTTGCATGTGATACAAAAAAACATCAATCACCAAAATGAAAAACAACTCAAAATGTTATGTCAGCTGTTAGGATACAGTTTGGTCAAAAGTGAAGTAAATAACTTTTTTGTTAACTTTCCAGCTCCCCTACAGTTGGTCAAACTCATTTCCTTACAAGTGCCAATCATTTTGACGAGGCCTCCACTGGCACTGAAGAAGCAGATAGGCAATAGAAGCATAATTTAAAAGAGCTGCTATTTTTGTGATAGTCATGTCTGCTGTATGGCACCAGAGAAGCCATTAAAAGGGGTCTAATGACTTTATTATTCAGTGTTTTGTTTTGTTTTTTTGCAAAAATTGCTTTATGGAGAAAAGGCATTTTTACATATTGGAATGAAAGTTGAGCTTTGTCTGTGATAAGAGCTTAATTTTACACATTTTTGGCAGGCGTACACAGCTCAGTACACGTATAAGGCAGGTATTTTATCAACTAAAACGGATCCCAAACAATAATCAGGCAAAGTGAACTCAAGCCGCTCTTCAGCAATCAATAACCACAACTACAATGCTGAGCAACAAACCAGAACAAGTGGCTGCAGATGCTGCAGACAGCACAGTAGGACGCTGCATAGTTATTAGAGGAGAACATCATACGGCCAAGCTAACTTTCACTCCAGCTCAGCAATGCAATATACATTATCGGAAAAAACATTACTTACTTTTGTCTGAGAATCCTGCACGCATATTACCAAAAGGACTCCAGGCTGATCTAAGTGGGCTCCTGTTCATCTGATTTCATACAACCCACCTTCTTTAGAGTATCATTATTTTAAATTGTCCATTATTGTCCATAATGCTTTTCAGCATCGTGAGCACTTGCTTGTGCTTATATTTTTTTTTCTTGAGAACTATAACTATATAGGTTTGACTCCTAAAGCCTGAAAATTGAATCCATTGGATGAGCAAACATGCAGGGACAAAGCTCGTGTGCCACATCCACCTGCTCCAAAGTTGGTTCTAATGCTCTTATCCTGCTTATAGCTTATTGCAACATGTGTTAGTTTTTTTCCTTCAATAAAAAAAGTTAAAAAAATAAAATAAAATAAAATGTTGTTGATGCCTCTGTTTTTTTAGCAGCACTATTTATGCCTCTCGTAGCTTCTGCTTGAGATATTTCTGGCACTTAATGGCACAGAGCATTGAGCATCTGTTTTTCACAATGATAATTAGCAAGCTCCAATTCAAAATTTCAAAACCCCAGTAGGGGTTTGACAACAGTTAGGTTACCACTGCGTTGAACACATTTCCAGACATCTCAAAGGGTCCCCTGTGGACTTTGTACAAAAACTCCCCGTGATGCATCTTATTTCTAACCAAAGAAAGATGGCAGCCGGAAGTGCCATATCAAGGCTCAGTGACCACATGTCTTGATCTGTCATTTATCAAAATCTGTCTCATTTTCAGGCCCATTTAGCAGTTAATGTGTCAAGTTCTTGTTTGATTAGCTTATGTCTAATTATTGGTCACAAGTCATATTTGCTGCATGATTACGGCGAACAAATTCAAACTGTAAAGCCAGGCACAGTTCATCCTCTGCTCTTATAAATGCAACAGACAGAAGTGATGCATGTGGGTGAAATGGAAATATTTTTGAAACCCTTTTTTTCTCCTTTATAATATGTGGCTGATATGTAGGCTAGATCCCTTGTGATAAATAAAACCATATTGCAGCTACAGGCAGAAGGTCAAACAGTACTCAATTAAGCAAGAAAGTAGATGAACTGAACGAATACATTAACAAAGAGTAATGATGCCTGAACTGTACATAGCTGCTTTTCTTATTCTAGTACTCTATGCAATGATATTAAGAGCAGAGCATGCCAGAACTCAAGTAAATTTGATTTAGTAATGCTTTTATCAGAAAAATTTGTAATACTTTCAACAGATGTCTTTTCTAACATACAGTGTATTTAGAGTTATGCTGGACAGCAACCAAATGCAGGACAATTAAAGTCTCAATAGCCAATGAAGACGTACAACAGGGGACACACCCCACAGCATTTAAAGCAGTAAAAGTGGAAATATAAAAGTTATGGAATAGACAAAGGAGCACAGGGAACAGGACAGAGAAACAAGAGCCAAACGGACAAAGTCAAAAGGCGGGGGAGGGGGTTGCAACAAGTAAAACCAAAACTAGAGGAACCATGACAGAGATAGAACCAGCAAATCAAACAGGGACCAAAACAAAACAAATATAAAAGACACTGACAAATGACTCATTCCTACAATGCATAATTAACATAAACTTACTTAGACATATTATATAAAATGAAAAAAGATTCTTTAATAACTTTAGCACAGCAGTGTGGTGTTTATTAGTTTGAATGATTAGCATAAAGGCCATATACTTTAGGTTTCTGTCCTCCACAAATGTATTTTCCTGCAAATTAATCTTGTCCATTCACTGACAGTACATTAACAGGCTGGATATCACTGGGTCCAAAAGGAGCCTGATGTGAGAAATGACTTTGAAAAAAATAAAATAACAACCAGCTACTGAGGTCTACACATTCCTTTTATCGCTTGAACTTGTTCTACTGGTCATTGCAGCCACTGTGCAACAGCATAATTAGTCACAGAGCAGGTGTTATGCAATGTAATGTATCATTTATGCAATTATAATTTTTTCTCTACGTTCTATCAATGATGCATGGGCCTTTTCACAGTGATTGTGAAGGCTTATTGTAATTAACCATCTTCTCAGAACAAACAATGCTTATCTATAATTATATTTGCCTTATCTCTGTGTCAATTACAGTTTGTACAAACACATTATGATACACATTACAACTATATTTTGATGCTAAATTAAATAATATGTTAATTTACGAGCTGTCGATTAAAACTTCGGAATGTCCTTAGAACGTGCCAGGGTGTTAGATATCAGCTCCACAGGTTGGGGGCTGGGATGTAGACTGTCATGTGTCACTTACCCTGCAATCTCATCAATCTGTGTAGTATCTCTCTGGGCTTAGTCGTAGAATGCCCTACACCCCTATTATTCCATCAACAATCTGACAGTGCAAAGGAGAGTAAAAACGGCAAGAGACTGAGCAGTAGGAACACAAACAGGTCTAAATTAGAATATTGATGTTTTTCTGCAGCAAAGGCCTCACAAGAGTTCCAATACACGCATGAGAGAAGCAGGAGTGCATTTGGATTTTAAATAAGTAGGAAAGAAAATAATGTGCTGTCAAAGGTTTGCTTCCAGGGAAACAAACATCAAATGTACGCATGTCACTGCGTGACAATGTACCTCCTGAGGGGGAATTGCAAGACTTTTAAGAACTGAAACTTTAATAACTCACGAATTACTTACTTGGTTTTGACAAGAAGCGCTATCTTTGAAAAGGTGGTGCGCTTCAAAATAGAAAGGAATGTACTGATTCATGTTCAAGGTTGAGATTCAGCTGGATTCGTTTACTGACCAAAAATAACTCTCGCAACCACGGTGTTTCTCAGTCACAGAAATATATTCTTCCTCTCTGGGTGGATAAGGAGAATCATGTCTAGCTGTTTGCATCTTGCAAGAATTCCAAATCAGTTTGATACGCCCTCCCCTGAATTAATGGCGCAGATCACGCCGCATCTCATGGTAGTTGAGTTTTAAATCTATGGGTTTACATACTGCACGCTAAAACAAACACATCAAAAACAACCCCTGGAACCTAAGGTTGCTACAGATTTTTAGCCGAATAAGCCAAGTCTGTGCCATGTCAAGCTCTTTTTTGAGCTTTTGTTAGATTATGACCGGCAGATTATTTGGGAAAGTAATTGTCCCCAGGTGTTATGAACATCCCAAGCTTATTCTCCACCCTCGTGATTCTCAACTGTAGAGATTAGGCTCAGAGGAAAACGGGTCCAAACAGGCACAAACACACTAAGTATGTGTAGCCAATGAGCTTTCTGATTTGCTTGAGCATCCAATCCCTCTGGGCCTCATGATCCAGGGAAAGAAAAGTCCTCTTTTTACCCCAGGACCTGTAATACCTGCATGATGAGTGCCACCGTGCTGCCAGTTGAAAGAAAAAAAAAAAAACCCGAACTCAATCCCTCCATCTCAATGCACCACACACAAATCACACGGTACTGAGAGGAGCCAGGGGGTAACACACTGAAGCTCTTTACAGCCACCTGCTGTGCTTGCAGTAATACAGCATTTTGAACTAACTGAAATTATCTTTGGTATTTTTTTTCTTTAATAGCAATTATAAAATAAAATGGAAACTCTTTATTTTGCAGGTCTGTAATTTCCTAATAATCCCTACATAGAATTATTGCATTTACTGGGTAAATAGAGAACTTGCTTAGCTGTATTTAAAGACAACTAAATGGTATCGCATTGATAACTTACAAATTCAAACAATGCATGCTGAATTGTATGCTTGCCTGTAAACAAATTTTAAAAATTTAGCATCTTTAGCTGATCTGCTCTGCTGGAAACTCATTGTAAATGCTGACTGAAAGGGTGCCAGCATAAGTAATAATTAGCAAGCTGTTAAAAACTGCTTTCCAGGAATGCATATATGAATTTGGTTACAGTTCTTTATAGCTATGCAAATCTATGGGAATATATTGCACAAAAAAACATCTTATTACTGGATTATTTCTCCCATGAATACCTGATTGCAGAGTCTTGCATACCGGTGGAAGATGCACAAACCTCGAGCTGTTCAGGGACTCAAATTGCTGGTGTAGCCCACACTTGTGTATGCATGACAGGTCAAATGTCTTCCATCACTCATTTTATTGTTGAGTTTTTATGGTGACTTAATTAAGTACACAAAGGTCAAAGGCTCTGACTTCGCATTTTGAATGCAGACTTTAATGGTGCATTGGAACTGCTGCTTAAATAATAGCAGCCTCATTATTGGATGAGTGCTTGTCATGGATGATTTACATTCTGCATGTCAAATGAGCCATCTCAAGGAGAAAACAACATCACAGTGGCTCAGAGGACAAACTAGGTCCCATCTCCATGGTTTCCCATTAACACTGGGATGGTTGGCTTTTGTGACTACCATTACTTAGTGCACACAACAATTAGCAGTGGGGGTGTCTCTTCTGTGTATTCATTAATACAAAATGCTGTTCACACATAGGAGTGAATGACTCCCCTGCAGGGGTAAAAATTTGGAATTGCTCTCAAAATAAGTCATAAATATGTCACTGACCACGTAAGTCTGACCTGCGTGAAATGCTTCAGTCTTTCTGTGTTGCTATGGTAATTGGAAGTTTAAACACGCAAATGTGTAAACACTTCATTTGCGAGATTTGCAGTGCTCATATGCAAACTCAGGACAGAATTATACATAAATGTGTTTATTTTAGTCAGGTAATATTAATAAAATAGATATTACGGATTGTGTATGTTCAACTCAACACACATAAAGCAAGATTTTACAGTCTAATGAGAAGACAGTACATTTTTTGGTGATGTATTATGTTTAAACTTCAGTGTTTCTGAGCATTCATCACAGACACATCACATAGCATTATATTTTATGTATTACACTATAGCTTTTACGACCCTACTCTTCCCAAACATGTAGATTTACACACTGTAAGCTGTTCCCTTTTTCAGCACCTTAAGGGTTTTAGTTTAGGACTGATTTTTCTTTGCAGAGCTTTTAGAGCGTACTGATTTTTGTCTTGGTAACTGACTTCACATCAGCCCAGAAAAAAGCTCAAATTCATTCCATCTCCCATCATTCTCCCTGTTAATTAAGATTCACCAGTGCTACTTCATTATGGTAATTTTGTCATTGAACTGCTGGAATGGAAGATTAGTGTGGAGACACCCTACCTCTTTCAAATATACCCAGCAGGAAGTATAGCAACAAGATCAATTTTCTCCTTTCACATCACAATTAGATGCATAGGGGAAAAATGTATAAAACAGATTAAACTTCTGGACTTATTGAAATGCACAAAAGTCAAGAGTTTGGGCAAAATAAGGTACATAAACCACAGGGCTTTATAATTACATTCTAATCACAATGCGGCTGACAGGTTCATGCAAGCCACATATAATCCTGACTAAACTAATGAAGACTGCCGGAACTGGCTGCAGCAATTTAACTATACGAGAAACCAACAGTTTAGGATTGAAGCTGAAAGGTTTAGAATCTGAGCATAAGACTTGCACACTTTAATGAATGTGGAAAGAAAAAAATTAAAAAAAAAAAAAAATCACACTGTGCTAAAGAAAGGTGTAAAAGAGAATGGAGTGTTTTACTCCACTCCCTGGGAGAAGGACATTTTCAAATCAGTTTCACCTCCTACCGGGTCCAGTGTCTCCACTAGAAGCACCGGGAGCCACCCCACCAGCGATAACATACTTGTACATCACTGCAGCAAAGACAGGACTGATACCACGGGATGTTAGTTAGTCTTTAATTGCAGTTAAAAGTAAAAATTAAACTAAAAACTAATGTGAGCACATTATCAAATCCAGTGAGTGACAAGCCTTTGCATTTTTAATAGGACCACGTAGCATATGCACCTAACTGTCATCCCTTATGATCAGCCCTGGGCTATGTAGGAAATGATGATTAATACCACAGACGTGCTGTACTTCAGCACCTCACTTACAAGAAAGAAACCTTGTCAGTGCGTGTTTCACCTTCTCAGCACGTGACTGATGAACAACTTGATTATAATCATCTCCTTTCACTCTAGGACTCTCCCCCCCCACCGTTAGATAATTAAGCTGATTTAGTCACACTTGAAAACACAGATGATATGTGAGGATAGCTGTGAACAACACACATCTAAATAAGTCTGTTTAATTTGAGGATAAAGAACTGAGTGTGCAAGAACAGTGAGATTACATATTGCCTCATCAGTGTTGTTTAGTACAATTTGTTAAGACCTGTACAGCAGGAATATAATAAATAAGTACAGTGTGGTGTAGGTTAATACAGCCAAACGGAGTGAAGAATAAGACTCACTTCTCAGTTCAGTTTAGTGAGACTTGCATTAAAAATGTATTTGGAAGTTTCTCTAAGTCAGTGTTTTGTTGTTTTTCATTCCCACCAGGTATCCATTCTCCGTACACGTACTCTTTGTTTATAGTGGTATTCTTTCAGGTGCTTTTTTAAAGCATTTGGAATGGGAAGCATATTAATGCCATCATAGGTGGTGCAGCTGCTAATGACCGCTCGACAGATGTGCTGCAAGCTGAAGGGCTGTGTGCGGTGGATGGGGTTGGACAGGAGGGGCTCGAAGAACATGCAGGAGTTGGGATCCTTATAATGCTCCAGCAGTCCTGTAACTGTAGGCGCGTGGAAGACACTGGGGTCATGAACATCAAAGCTAAAGTTGTGATTCCACTGTTCAATACGTGCATGTAGTGAGCGGCCATAGCGGCGGAAGCTAACTGAAAAGAGGTAGTCTTCCTGGGCAGAGTCCCGCAGTAGAAAAGTGCCTTCAGGCTTTCCCTCCAGCAATGTCTCTGCCTCGTAACGGTCCATGACTCCCCAATAACATGGGAGGTTTGTGATCTGCAGCAGGTCTGGAACTAAACAGTGAATGTAATCAATCTGAGTGTGAATGCGGTAGCTATCGTGAGATTTGTGATGCTCAGTCTGAGGAAGAATTGCTCTAGAGGTCATGCTGGTCGCAGTTATGTCTGGGTCAACCAAAGCGTCGGAGACGGCGTCGCAGGTGTGAACGGAGGCTGATGCAGAGGCTGAGGCTGCAACTTCATCCAGAGTGTCCAAACAGCTCTGTAAGAGGAGTTGGTGTTGCTGCTGTCTTTGGAGAAGAAGCTGCTGTTGCTGATGGATGGAGGATCTGTCAGTCTCAGCTAAGTCGTTCATACCATGAGCCAGCTTTGGGCCGTGCTTGTAGAGAGGGTTAATTTGGGCTGTAACCTCAAATGTGTGGATCTCTGCATTGGGAGGTGGCTCAACCCCTTGTTCAATGCTGATGCGCCTGCGCTCTCGTAATCGGTCATCCACATCCTCCACTGCAGCTGCCATGGTTGAAGTCGGGGCAGTGCACACTACTGTAGAATCTAGCAGGGGAGGCTGGGTAATGGGGGCCGTGTGTTGTTTAATGAGATACCACTTCTGAGCCAGCTCTGATCCTACAGGGAAAGGGCAGTCATCCAACATCAACTCACTGAGATGGATCTTGCGCCTCGAGGAGCCACAGGCACTTGATGATGAAAGAGCCTGCGGCGGTGGAGCTGGTGCCGCTGCAGTGTGTGTCTTTATTGGGAAACACTGCCCCATTGCATCTTGGATTTTTTGCCTGAGAGTGCGACTGCTGCTCGACCCTCTCCCCTCACCTTCACTAGATGTGGGTAACTCTGCAGCAGAGCCAGTCGCTCCCAGAGTTGGTTTTGCTGTTACTCGTTCCTGTCCTAGTAATGAGGCAGCTACTTCAAAGCCCTGCCACCTCCAACTATCCCTCAGAGGCGAAGGGGAAGATTGGTCCCTGGTCTCCAGTTCACTCAACAGCTCACCATACTCAAAGCCATCACTGACAGGTCGCTCAGCCGCAGCGTCGTGGGAGGAAAGGCCTTTTTTCTTCCCCTTTCCACCTTTCCTTCCACCGCCTGCATCTCGTCTCTCCTCTGACCGGCTCTGTCTCACCTTGGGACGAGCCCCCCTCTCTCGATCTTTTCCTCGGTTCCCTGAGTCCTTTGGTAATGACATGACGGAATATGTGGAGACAGTTTCACCAATTTCCAAGGAACAGCTAATTACAGTTATCTTTTAGCAAATGATTTCCATCCACATCCTGACATATCACTCTCACCATCCAAGTATAGTGGCCATACAGACTTTACAATGCCTGAAAAACAAAAAAGAAAACTGTTCAAAGCTCAGCTTCAACCTTATGGAATATTTATACATAACATAATGTCAAAATTCTGGTGACGCACACTTTGTTGCCAGTTTATTTCAAATGCTCATATAAAACTGATGCAATCCAACACAATAGCACTTCTCAGAATTTCACTGCGTTGAAATCTAAGGTTTATTTTTGTTTAAATTGTTTTAGAAAGGTGTCGACTCTAGAGCCGAGACTGACATTTTCATTGTTGATTAATCTACAGTTCTTTTTTTCTTTTCTTTTTTTTTAACTCAGACTTGAATCTTAGGTACAGAAAAGAGGAGGAAAAACTATACAGGCCAAATTTTGGTTTATGGTATTGTTAGACTGCACAAGAGAGTCTTTTTAACATTAAGAAATCTTGAGTTTCTATGACATCAGATGAGTACACAGAGGTGTGTGTACCTTTACAGAACATAGTGGAGAAAGAGATGCCTGAAGGTAAGCTAGAAATTATTTTGTTATGCAGTTTGTACAGCAACACAAGGCAAAATCCACTGCATTGTTTCCAGTAACAGAGTTGCAGCAATTCTTAAGACTTTGAGTGGTCAACAAGGTGAAAAATATCACACAAACCTAAAGTTATTTAATTATTTATTTTGTTTGTTGCTAACAGCTTCGAGCAAAATTCAATGCGGGTCGCTTTTTTGCTATAAATCCAAAGGCAA
Source organism: Oreochromis niloticus (assembly GCF_001858045.2). Taxonomy (NCBI): domain Eukaryota; kingdom Metazoa; phylum Chordata; class Actinopteri; order Cichliformes; family Cichlidae; genus Oreochromis; species Oreochromis niloticus. Next base: position 26,924,745 of record NC_031979.2, read on the forward strand.
TAATAATATACTTCTTTCTTTTTTTTTTAATTACAGGGCTTGCGATATTAAGATTGTTTTGACATCTGAAGTGGGGCAGAAAAAGTTCAAGTTTGTTGGCCACGGTTAGCAATGCTTTCCAGGGGCTTTGTGAATGTGCTTCTGTGGCTGTCCAGCTATGTACAGCATAGACAAGATAAATTAAACAAAGGATAACAGATAATTCATTTTATTAATATTAGTGATTATTTCGGATTGTAATTCATGCTTTCATTTTTACACCCAAACATTTAGATATTACATTTTACATGAAGGTTGACTAATGGTAAAACCACCCACTTTCTCTTTCCTGCATTAGGCTTCCTTTTATTTGATTAGGTGTCTTGTAAAGCACTTCCTTGAAAAGCACTCTGTGACACAACTTGTGAAAATGTTTTATGAATAAAGCTTTATACCATTCTTAAACAGCAATAAACTTTTTTTTTAACGTTAGTGTCTCAGCAACTTATAGAAATGTTAAAACTGTGTCAGTTTTAACAAACCTACCAGGGGCAGCAGTATTATCTGGGACTGAGCTCTGTCCTCACAAATCACACCACCCGCTATTATCGAGACACCGGGGACGATCGACTTAAAAGTAAAGATTTACGAACTTTTAACTCTACAGCTGAGCCGACCTCAATCGTCGTTAAAGATGTAAATTTACCAGCCAAATTAAGTACTTAATCATTTACACAGCGTGAAATTTACTAAGCAAGAACTAACAAGCTAACATCGTTAGCCGACAGCTGTTCAGTGTTGATACATGCTAAGATAGCACAGCTAGCCATCCGCTAACTCTACTTTTCTGTGGTAGGAAGGGCTTTGCCTTGCCTACAGATATTTACATCTGGCTTACAGGGCCACAACACACATGTTGAACATACCTAAGAAGTTGCAATGAAGTTCCTAGACCAAACAGACGTTGTTTCTTCTTATTTAAACTAAAGCCGTTACTAACAGCGAGATGACTAGCTCACATTAGCTTGATGAACTGCGAGAACCGCGCAACCCGGAAGTAAAAACTATCTCTGCGGCATCAATACGGCCACTCTTTCAACACAAGAGCATCTTAAAAGCGACTTACGAGTTTCCCGCAGCCTCATTTAGAAACAAAAAATAGACAAACACAGACCACAAGTTAATTTGCAAAAGAACTGAACCTCTTTATTTGGACTGTCAATGATCCGATGGATGTTGCATTTCAGACCATTCACATATGAGTGACAGTAAAAAAGTAGAGTGTAAGCATGTGATGCAAAAAGGTTCATAAAACATTAGAAAAAGTTGGGGGAGAGTTTTAGAATTAAATATAACTGGTACAAGATAGATATATGCAGCTGGTGGGCTACATTAATTCAATAATAAAGCCATGCTGGGACACGAGCATGGTCTCAGGACCACTTGGTAGACGTCTCCATGCAACACAGGCTCTGTACCTCCTTAGTGGGTGCGTGGCATGTTAAAATACACCAGTCTGAAACTAATACATGCACTTCCCAACTAACATCACGGATCTTGGAATGTAAACATGGAGTAAACATATTCCTTGGCCAGTTATTAGTGTTCAGTTTACTCATAATCACATCATGATTATGTGGCTCAGAAAAGCATTGTCACCCCCCTGCTGCATCATCTTTATAAACACACACACACGCACACACACACGCACACACACTCTTGTAGAAATCTGCCGCACTGTACCTCTGTGTCTATTTGAAGTAACAAGTAGGCTGTCCAAAGCAACAGAGGCCATGAGAAGGATAATCTGAGCCATCTGCAACAACATAGTTGGTATACAGGATAGTGAAGAGTTAAAAATAAAAGACAGAAGTCTTAAAGCCAGCATTGCTAACTCACTGAAGTCCTTTGCGGGCATGAGTGTGATGCTTTTAACAAGTCAGATAATCCCAAGAGCCTGCTCTGAAGAAATCTATGACTAGAATGCTTCTCATGACCATTATTAAAACAAAAGCTGAGGATGCTGGAGCGAGAATTTCAGGCACCACATGAACAGTTTATGAGAACATGACAGCTAAACAGTTTAATCACAAGGTCTGAGAAACAATTCTTTCTCACCACCACATGACCAAAAACAAAAAAAAGGAGCCGTTAAGTGCCTCATATAGTTATACCTTTGAAAACAAACAAACAAACAAACAAACAAACAAACAAACAAAAAAAACACTACTGCAACTCATATGGAGTCCACGGATTAGGGGGGGTAGAAGACTCGCTTTTGGGATCTACCCAGCCTGCTCAGGTGTGAGAAGGCTTCAGTTCTTTAATGTGTTAGATTGTGAGACAATGGATTATGCATGACATCACATAACATGAATCTGGCATCATCCCAGAGAGATGTAAACAGTGACATTTAGGCGATATAAACATACAACATTAGTTGCAAGATTTCTGTTCTCCGGTGACACTGGGCACCATCAACCACCATGCCCTCTATCTACAACAGTGTGGTATTAGTGTGGCAAAACATGCGATTATAGAAAATAAGCATAAGTTATCAATATCAAGGGAGAGTAAAAAATACAATTGGAAAAAAAAAAGATATCTGTAAATAACCATCTTTACTAGACAGACCTCCTATTTTTGATGAAATAATAATTTGAATGGTTATCCCTGCCTTATGTTGCAACCAAAAGTGATCCAAAAGTTAAGACCATATTACACGTACATGCACCTCCGGCTCTGCCACATTCACAGACAGAGGCTGTATAAGACAGTTTTTGATTCAACACTGATACCACATGATAATGTTAGGGTTCTGAGACTGAAACACACTGAGACACAAACAGAAAAAAAGATGAACATCGTCAAGCACCTTGAAAAGTATGATTCATCAAATCATCACATTGGCCATTTGAGGAAGAGGGCACTGCGAGGGTGAGGCGCTGTGCTCCATAGCATTTATTATGAGATCAAGCTTCATTTTCCAAAGCCAATCATAAGGGGGCCAGAGGGTTGAGATGGGTTTCATTTAGTTTTCTCGCCCGGCATTAGACTGTAAATTGAAAACACTCTGCGCTCCTTGCTTTTATCAATTCAATATCAAATCAGCTCTCACACAGTACAAACCTCACAGCCCTTACTCACCCCTCTGGGGATTCCTCGGCACAAAATGAGATTCATCATCATTTATGTAGTAGGGCATAAAATAACAGAGACAAATTGCAGCTGGCATAAATTCTTTAAACCGCTGTTCTTTTTTAAAAAATAGTATACCATTTCACTATAAATGTCTTTCTCAAATTGACAGTCACACAACCCTTCTCTTTGGCTTGGTAGAAGTTTAGAGGAGGAGAGTCACTTCTATTTTGACTACATGTTCAAGGGAAAAACAACCAAGACAAAGGATAAACCTGTGGTTCAATTACAAGCTGTTCTTCAAGCCTTTTGGTCATCTCTCTCCTTCCTTTGACACAAAAACATGCTCGTTAGAGACGACAAAAAGAACCAAGGAAAGCTGACCAAGTTTCAACCAACAAAAGCCCCAACTATCACAGGTTAAAGAACAATTACGGTGGCTAGAAAGCATACTGGTGTCTGTATATCAGCACCTGATTACAAGGGGAACCTCAGTAAGTGTGTAATTGAGCCAAATACCATTTAGTGCCTAATATCAAAGTTCATTTATTAAAAGTGCCTTAACTCTGGCTGGAAATCTTCAGAATCTACACATTATATGGTGCAGAGGCTGTTGCTGTCAGTGTGTTTTGGATAGAAAGCCTTGTTCCAAGGCAGAAGGAAAAGAAGAATAACTCATAGGGCGGAACCCTTTATGAAAGCACCAATCTACTGTTTTTCTCTCACAACGGCAAACTGAGCCTCTGCACATCATGCCACAGTCCTGCAGGTGACACGGAGCAGATTGCACAGTTAACCTTTTTTTTTTCTCTGTCCTGCAATATAATAATCATCTGTATTCCATTTTTAATAAACTTAGTTGTATATAATAACGTACAAAAATATTAGAGAACATATACACAGTTTTTTTGTCATTTTGTAGTGACTGCTTTGCCTGGTTTTCTGAAGCATACGTTTATCTTTGTGCTGGGTGATGAGGAACTGAATAGGCCTCAAATGAAGTGTATTTTTCCTTTCTTCTTTTCATATTGTTGAAGTCCGGTCTGTTCCATCTGAGGGGGAGAACGGAGACACGTTAAGGTACATTACATTTATAATCACAATGTGATGAGCATGGCATCGCTGAAGGGATATGTCACTGTCCTGCTGCTAAACTTACTGTTAGATACATATATTAGTCACATTAAGAAAATTAACAACACCAAATCCTATGAAATTTAACTTGGCTTCTGTCTTGCAGTGTCACTGATTTAACACATACTATCCAGTGCTGCTTCTGGCTCTCTACCTGTATGCATCCTTGTTTTAAGATATACAAAGACAAAACAGAACATAACTTTAGCCGCATCAGTTAAAGGAATGAAAATATTATAACATTTTCCAAAATTCATCCATCTCATAAATTATTTACAACCACAATACTGGACAATTATACAGAGATACTGATGTTGAAACACAGGTGCAACCTCCAGAGCTTAAAATTTAAGCCAACATAGAAGTGGCAGTGCAGTTCCTTTAATTGCTACTCGAGTTTCTCTTCCAAATAGAGCACTGCACAGACCCCCATGTTCAAATATCAAACAGAATTAATATCCATAAAACAATCTGTCTTTGATCCCACTCTAAATGGGGTGAATTTTTTTGTAACTCATCCACTTGAATAACTGAGTCAGGGGTGTGGCCACTCTGACAGACAGGTGTCCTGCCACAGGCAGCTGGAGCTGATCAAGTCTGCTAGGCCTCATCCACTACTTTGACTCATTAAACTGTTCACTGTGTCTATGCTGTTGGAGCCTTTTCAATGGATTATCTGACTAATGTTATGGCTTCTTTTGTTTCAATTTTGGTGAGTGAAATTCTAGTATTTTATTAGTCTTACTTGGCACTAATTACCTCAAAGGTGTGTCTGAGTTGCAGCCATACAGTTTATAGATGCAGCATTCTAATCAAGCCTGCTAGCATTAGCTGATAAAGTAAAACTTGACCCTATCAAGCATGTAAGGTAGCTTGTGGCTGAAAAAAAAAATAGTAAAAACTTCTCTGGGTATATCCATTTTTTTACACTGTCTTTCGTTTAAACAGCTCTTTTTCTCCCGTTTAACTAGTTCTTGGGTCAGCAACCTTCAATGTCAAAAGATCTATTTAAGCTCCTCCTGCCAAACAATGGAAGAAAAAAGCTGCACATTAAGAAGAATTACAGGATTACATCTTTTTTTGTTTTATTTTGTTTTTCAAAGCTTGCGGGAGTCACAGTTAAGGAGATCGTGGGCTGTCCACCCCTGCTCTAGCTGAAAACTGTGTACAAGTTTGCCAACCAGTGTCCCAAGTTGCTGACACTTACCCCCTAAGGCATGCTCTGTCATACTGAGGCACAGTGATTCCAGCGTAGGGTTGATCTCCAGGTCAGCACCTGGAACTTGGCATTCTGAGGAAATGAATGAAACTATTAGTCCACAGGAACATTAGGAAATGACATACTGTCACCACACCAAATTTAAAAACAAAAAAAACATTTATATATAAAATCTGCATTAACGCAGATTAATCTGCCTGATTCACTTTTAGATTACATTATTGAAACACAATGTGCTCCATGTGGCTACTGTGTGCAAAAGAATAATCATCACAATGTTGCTAATGCTCAGTTCACCTTGGTGTTGTAATCTAAAATTGAAGTGAGTAATACTAATAAAGGGAGTAGTTCTGTTTTCTAAACAAACAAGACAAGTCATATCTACAGATAGTCAGTCAGGTTCAACCAAATTAAACAGTATTACATTACGAAAACTGGAGGTAACTGGCACAAAAATTTGTATAAATGGTTTAAAAGTCTAAAGTTTAACATCATCTTACTGTATTTTTAAAAGTGTTTAATGAAATGTAATTTATACTTACAAACAGTTTGTTTTTTTTAAATCAAGACTGAGATATAGGTCTGCCTTTGCAATCCTCTTTTCTTTCTTACATCAGTTAGCATTTCACTTACTTAAAAAAAGCAGACTGTGATCACACGTGGGTCACTCAAGAAAAGCTTTAGATGTATTCTGAGGTAAGGTGTAAATTTCAATCGGTTTCAAGAGAATAAAGACATGATCGATAGTACAATACTGGTCTGAGAAGAGAGAGTAAAACGGAGCTTGAAAGTTGAACTTCCACAAAGGCATTTAGGTGTTTGGCTGACAGTGATGTCTAGACAGCTTTATAAGGAATCCTCTGGGATACTCAAAGAAAATATTATGCTACAATAGTTTTGTTTTGCCTCTGTACTGAGGAACAAAACTTCCAAAAGAATAAAAAGGGTTATACCTGAGAGAAAAACAAGGTGTATGATGTATGGATGCAAGGCATGTTGTTACACTAAATGAAGTGTAGGAAGAGCGTGCAACAAAAACAACATGCAATAAGAGAAAAGTCAGAGGCAGATGACTGTAGATGCCACTATATTAAAAATACAGATTTAAGCATTGAATCGCAAACATAACAAGGTCAGCAGTTCAGGAACACTTCTGTTCATAAGCAGTAAGCTGCCTGAAGCGCAGTAAATTAGGAGACATGGTCTGTTGTGCAGGACCAAGCTTTAGTTTGCAATTAAATATTTCCAACATTTATTCAATCGATCATTTAAAAAAATCCAACACAATTTTAAAGCCAGTATTCAGATTTGTACACAGTCAATTAGAAATGCTGTATTTTTCAGGTTTTTGGTTCTTTGTGTTATTAAGAATACAAGAATATGAAACTGCCTGAGTGTAGACACTGAAACTACAACCATACTGAGTTCATGTCTGTGGAACTATACATTTCTGGCTTTCACATACTCCTTTATGGAAATATCCGAAGCTGACTCTGCTAAAACACGACAGATCCATTACAGGTAAATTTGCAATGCTCACGTCTGGCATCTGGCACACAAGACAAGGCAACCAAAAGGTTATGTATACTATACAAGGTGACAGCTTGTTTTCTGCAACATGCTGCTAAGCCGTCTTGTTAGTTTGTCCTTGGCACAGAGGGAGAGACACTCTCCATTCTGGCATCTGACCAATTCATAGCTTTTTTTTTTTTTTTTTTATTTCACAGAGGTTGTGTAGCTTGTTCTACTTGCAAAACTCAGACTGAGACCCAGAGCTTTCAAAGATTCCAATAGCCATTTTCAGTTAGGCATTTAAAAAAAATTACTTTCAGAACATATAGGTAAAGCTAGGTGTTATAAAGTGTAAACAGGAATCCCAAGATGTCAGGAAGGTTGTGTTTACATGTTGGCACAGAATGTGGTACATTAAACAAGCACTATGACAGTTTGTGGGTTAGTGCATATATATATATATATATACCTTGCTGCTGGAACATGAGCATGGTTTGTGGGGAAGTGTGGACAGGGAGCGAGTGGGTCCGCTGCACAGAGCTGCGACTCTGACTTGGCATGCTGTTACTGCCTCCAGGGTTGGCAAACCACAGGCTCTATATATTGAAAAACACAAGTTCTCCTTACACAAACATCACTTATCCAGGAAAACTGGCAAAGTTTCTTAAACCTACAGCTAGGTCCTCAAATAAAAACACTCAAATTATATAAAACTATGAAACCAGTTTTACTGTCAAATGTGTACTGATTAAACCTCTTTTTTGGGGGAGTTTTTTTGCTTTCAGAACAAAGCTGTATTATGACCGTTTTAACGTGCTTCATACTGGCCAATACCTTCACACAAAACTACTGAAGGAGACCAAAATAAAAGAACACTGCTGAAAATAATCTTGCTTTGAAATATACCTTTACATTTAATCATCCTAAAGGTCATATTTTAGCATGTAAAAAAGTCTAAGAACTACTAACTTTGAAGTATGAACAAATTCAAAATCCACAAAAGAAGAGTTGTAATCCCCAAAGAACTCCATAAGTTTTATCAATCAGTAACTACAAAACAAATTGTCCAAGTTCAATTTTAGCTTATGCTCAACAGTACTGGCAATTCTTGTATTTCCTTCTTTTATTCAAATTTACCCTACACAGGGTTCACATTAATTGAACTTTGTTCCATTAATTCTTTCTGGGTCATTTCTACCCCACTTACCTCACTATTTGTCACCAGTGGGGTTTACAGTTTGAGAACAACTGGTTTTAAGTCATTAAATCTTTTAATATTTGACTTTTTTGTAGGCCATCTAATCTGTATAGAAGTTAAAATTAGTAATGCATGTTACAACTTGATGTCATAATATAATTATAACATTTAAAATACTGACTTGTCTACCCTGTCCTGTCAGCGCAGGACTAGTGAGAGTGTGCCGTGGAGAAGCTCCCCCAATACCAGCAGGGAGACACATGCGTCCAGCTGGAAGTCCACGAGGGGTCATCTGGAACTGCCTTTGGCCGCGCCGCCCTACACCTCCACTTACAGAACCTGCTGTGGGGAGGGAGTTGGACCCATAGGTCCAGCTGGAGTAGCAAAACAAACACCAGAGAAACATGCCTTAGAAATTTTAAGGATTGTTGAACTATTACAGCCATTTCATAAGAAATGACAGCAGCAATTTCAATTAGGAAAAGGGGAAACTAATAAGAAGGGAAAGAAAATAAAGCTAACAGATAACAGAGACGAATGCAGAATTACAATAAACTGGTGTGACAGCTCTTCTGCTAAAGAGGAAGATCAAAGGTAAAAGAAGGACAGCACTCTCACCCTTTCTGACGGTACCCAGGCATGTCCAGCATAGCTTTCCGAGGGAACAGGCGGAGCAGTTTGAGGACCTGCTGCTTCCAGGAGACCAGCCTTTTCTTGTGAGTTTCTGTGAAAGCCTGTCAAAACAAGACAACAAAAAGGAGTGAAATAATGAACGAAGTATTAGCAGGATTTCTGGAAATACATTTAGAATCTTTTTTTTTTTTTTAAGAAAGAAAAATGCAAGTTCAAGAAAGAAAAAGGCAAGATTTTTTAAAAATATATTTTTAAAGGCATTATATTTGTGTTTCAAGGTTGTCACAAGTTCCATTTACAACTACATCCACACATATCTGAGCAAACAGAGAAAAAGCCTCATCTTCCGTTTCTTACCTCATGTGCCAGACACTTCTCAATTAGCTGAAGGTAACAGCTGATATTTTCTTCATCTGGCCTTGACACCAGCAACTGGGTGCAAACTGAAGGGGGAAAAAGGCACAGTACCCTTCAGTGTGAGTGACACCTGCTGATCTCTGTTAATAGGGGTCGGTGAAAATGGATTATTTTAAGTATTTTTGTTTTATACAATATCCTGACTTGGGTATGAAATCTAAATTCATAGCTTTTGTAAGAAAGTTGTAAGAGAGATTCCAATAAGGACTTGGCCACCAATCTACTTTCCAACCTTCATCTACTCAGTAAAACCTCTACTGTATTCTTACCTTTACCCATAACACGAGTGAACTGTCCAGCAATGTCACCATCTGAGATGGGTGCACCTGAGGAATCTCCATCACAGGGAGGTGGATTGTTGGATTGGAAGCCCTCTGGGGCCGGCTCTTTATCCGTTCCTGTTTTTGTAGAATCTGAAGGTGAGGTGGTGGTGTCTGAAGCAGGCTGTGCTGCAGTGGGTGGACTGTAGGCTTTAATAGGTGTGATGATAATCTGCTGCAGCTCCTGGAGGGCATTACGTAGGTTTCCCCCTTCCAAAATATCCTGACAAGAGATGACAACGTCACTGTCATATGATAGCTTAAGTTTTACGGGTGCTGTTGTGAGTGGAAAGATTGATTTCCAAGTCGGAAATCCAGATTTAGGCTGTAGCAAAGCAAACATTTGCTCCACTGAAATGTCTTACAGGAAGACACTGAATTCCTACCAGCCCTCCTCCATGTTTCTATGCCAACAAGCAGACTGGGAATTTCCCAATGGAGCTAAATCACATGATTGTCACCAAGTACATACTCAAGTGCAATTTTGATCAGTGCAATTGAAAATTCATCAAGACAAAGCACCACTGCTATTTTGTTTTTAGCTTGAGAAAAATATTATCCAATTTGAATTACCTTTTCTAAAGACTTGAGCACACTCTGCCTCTCTCGCAGTTTTTGGATACTCAAGGCAATCTTATGTCGTGCTCCTTTAGTGACGTTCTAAAAAGGAGAGAGAGAAAATAGCAAGATGGCATGAGAAGCAGGAAAGTCATTTCTTGAGGGAACACTGGGCAATTTATACAGTTACTAAATAACAGACCTAATCACCATCTGTTTCATTAAAGCCAAGGGGCAGAGGCAAAATCGCACCATTTGTATGTGCGACTGGGTCGATATAACTGTAGGGTGCGTTGTTTAATTTCATGCCTCATTGAGAGCTGATGTATCATCAGGTTTGAGGACAATAATGTTCACAATTGATAAGGAGTGTAGAATAATCAAAGCCTGGCGTATGCAAAAAGGAGGCTTAAAAACCTGTGACTCCAGGTGCTGCTCTGTGAGAATCATCATCTCCTCATAGGTCATCTGGGAGAAAAGTGATGCATATTTATGAAGGCGGAGACTCTTCAACCATGCAGGAACATCTAGAACAAAAAGGGGGGGAAAAAAAGTTACAAAAAAAGTCGCATTATATTTTGGCTTAAAATCACCCAGGCTGTTGGCTGTGCATGGCTTTTACCAGAGCTGGGAGTGCTTTTGGCCTGGTTAGGTTAGGTAAAGAACTCTGACCTTTCATGCCACTACCATCCTCCTGGAAGGTGTTGCGAACAGAGCCTTGTTCTTCTGTCTGCTCACTGCCTGAAGAAGCTACGCTGCTCTGGGGTGAAAGGGGTGCGTGATCTGTCGGAATAAAGTTCTGCCGGCCCAATGCGTCGTCCTGGCTAACCCACTCAGACCCACAAGCCTGGGGACTGGAAGAAATAATGGACATGGACTTCTTCTGAGGGCTGGGCTGCATCTGCCCACCAAGGCCTGGCAAGGGAAACATTTCAGATATGAGCAACAACAACAACAAAAAAAAAACTGTTTGTAAAACATAGTCGATATGCTCATGACTGACATCTCGTGCTTTTACTAAACCACTTCTTTTTTATGTTTTCCCAAAAGATGAAAAATGAGAGTTGAACAACAAATATTACCTGTATTATTGCTGTTAATAGGTGAGGACATCCCGCCTGGGAATGACATGTGTCCGTTCTGGCCTGCTGAAGGTGTGCTGGATGAAGGAGACTTGTCGTGCCAAACAAGGCCGGGGTCCAGAGACTCTGCAGAACTGGGCCACTCATCTGAGCCTTGGCGTGGGTGGTAGGGGCTGGATGGAGCACGTGGTGTATACCCACTGGAAAGGTGCTCCTCCAGGTGGTTCAGCCACATGGCGAGAGATGTGCGGTCATCCAGTGTGGTGGCAGGGTGGATGAGGGCATAAGATAGCAGCTGCCTGCTTTCTTCCACAAACAGGCTACTCTCAATAGTGTGACTCAAAACCTTCTGCAGCAGCTTCATGTACTCACATTTGGCCTCACTATTACGTGGTTGCAGCAGAGGCAGATGGGACAACAGCAAGGAGACCACTTTCTCTTTTGGTTCCTGGTGCCATTGGCTGACAATTGCTAACGACAAAAAGATTTTTTTTATTTTTTCATTTTAGAAAAACAATTAACATGGCTCTGTAATTATAAAGTAATTAATAATAAATGACACTTAAGCTCTCAGCTACCTGCATTGTTGGCCTCAGCTTCAAGGATGTGGATGTCAGTGCAGTCTGCCAGCCAGTGTTCAAGGCAGATGTGTAGAAAGCGAGCCTGGGTGCGGGATGCCCTCTTCAGGAGGGACAGCAGCGCCACTGTCTGTTCACACTCATTCCAGCCTTTGAACCAATCTGTGAGGATACCTACCTGGTCTCGGAACATCATGGCGCGTCTCCTTGGTAAGGAGAAAAAGAATGTGCCAACAGGGAGCGGGCTACCGGAAAGGCTGCTCTCTCAGACACAGATGGGTTGAGTCCAGCCCCGCACAGCGGGGTTGTATTTTCAACAGTCCTGGGATTCCCCTCAGACTGGACCGAGGGACCCTCACATGGTTCAGATGCAGGAGAAACTTCAGCGAGGGATGTGGCGTGGATTTTTCACAGGATGTCTTTAGGCTGAAAGTGTCAACTGTAGTGGCTAATCACACAAACAGGACAATATTTTTTTCATTCCGGCATGTTCTGGATCATCTGTGCCCTATTACAAAACAAACACAGAAAGCAAACCACATTGCATACATAAACTAGACATTCGGTGCACTGTCACGTTAATTCTAAAATCATATACAAGGAAAAACTTCTTAAATGTAACATCACTGCAAGGGAGCAGCCAGAAGTATCTTATGTTAAAATAAGGCAGTTGAGTAATCTATTGCCTCAACCTTCCAAACAATGTAACAGTAATGACTCTGTTAGATCATGCCAATGGATCATCAACCACAGGGAGAGGAAAAAATTAACTGACAATGAGGGTCTAATCTTATATCATGATCATTAATCAGAGATTATGGCACAAAGTGCAAATAAAACAGACTACTGCTATATCATATGCATTGTAAAGACCTCTCCCAGTTCTATGCTTCTTAAGTCATAGCATCATGATACAGACGAGCCAGTCACAAAAGGTGTGTCAACACCGTTATCAATAAGAGACTGGGTCAGTAAAACGTAGTGCAAAAGTAGTCTGCTATTCAAAGAACATAAGTGAACAATGCCTCTTTTTTACAGAAACTAATACTGCTTTCTCTTACAGAGAAAATGAATCGCAGACATGTAATCACTAACGAGCAAGGGTAACTTCAGTTACATGTCAAAACTGCTAACTCCCAGCACTACAAACGGTATCACCTGTAACAGTATGAGCTATAATGCTGGTTTTATGAACAAAGCTGGGTGCTCGGCTGAAAGCTCCGGTTCTCACATTGCTGCGAGGGTTTCTTAGACTAAAATAGACGAATATTACACCCGGCAGCTAAGCATTAGACAGCGGTTAGCTGGAGTTAGCTCGGTTGGCCTAGTCTGTGATGAGGGATCGAGATTTGTATTGTTTTTCGTTGACGCTGTTGCTGCCCCTTTTCTCCGCCTCGTACTTCAGTCTTAGCGGTAAAAACGACAATGTTAAAACGCTATTCTGATCGGCCAGAGGTTTTAGCCAGATAGCAAGATTAAGTTACTCAAGTGACGATTTAAACTGAAGAGACTCAAAAGATTTGTTGTTTACCTTTGTCAGTTGTCACTGGTTAGCGGGCTAGGCTAATAGTAATGCATAGCTAGCTCGACGGTAGCGTTAGCTTCTTAGCTAGCAAGTTTTGCTAAAAGATGCAGCAACGTTAGCTTAGCTGAGAAGCGTAGCTTTCGATCCCATGCGTGGTACTCCTTATGGAGGTTCCTGTACAGTGGTGAGCCTCTGTGGCTTTAAGCATACTATATTAAAGAATTTATGTACAAAAATGTTAGTTACAATACAGAAATAAGGAGTGTACGCCTGGAGAAATCTACTTCGATTTTAAGTTGACGTAAGACGTGGGCACAACGTCATACGTCTACACGACGCACGTAATATTAATGTCCGCCCACAATCTCATAAATATGAAGAAGACCCTGGCTGAGGTGGATTATCTATCTGATACATATATAAATTTTCTTACGTTTTCTCTGCGAGGGGAATGCTGCTTATCCCAGAACGTCCTGAACAGGTCTCTAGTCGATCACAGAGAAAGACAACCTCACACCACACTCGCCCACACAGCCCGCTCCCCACATTTGTGTCAGTTATTAAAGACAGAAGAAAAGAAAAGGTACTTTTTAATGGCATAACTTATTAAACTTATTAATTCAACTTAGTTTTATTCTATATTTAGCTTCTGGTCGTTCAAATCCCACTTGCTGTGGCTCTATGTCCCACCAGTGGGGCCAGCACCAGAGTTTAAGAACCATTAAATTAACCTAACGTGCTTGTTCGATGAGCCTTTCTAAGCTCCTGTATTGCCCTAATGTGTGTGGCCGCTGTAATCAGTTTTGTCATCAACATAAATGTCAATACCAAATGTTTCCCAGCAGAACACTGAATATTAACAAAATGACTAATGATATTCTTTCACTCGCCACTGTTTCTAATGTCGTGGCTGAGTAGTGTATGCTATTCTGTCATCTTCTCTCACTGTAGTTATACAGATAAAGCCAAATTTTATTGTTATATCACCTGTATGCAAAGAGACAAAATTGTGAAGCTCAGGTTCCACAGTGTGCACATATACATAGTCCACACATTGTGCTTCGACATAGAGAACAGTGGAAATACAAAATACAAAAATGCCCCAAAGTAGGCAGTTTACTGGCAAAATTAAACTAAGCTATAAATTTAATATTTAAAGAGAACATATGATCATGCTTGAATTGACCCACAATCCTGAGTGTATGGAACGAGTACTGTGTAAGATATAAATGGCAGGTGCTAGACAGTTAAACATGTGCAATAGACAAGAAACAGCAACTTAACCTGAATATAAAATACAGTAGATATAGACTCAATTTTCACATCTGTCCAGTGTCATTTCACTGATGCCTCACAACAATGTAAAACTTTCTTTCATCTCTTTATCAGCATCATTTTCCATTCTATTTTTATATGTGCTGTCATCTAACCTTTTTTAAAGAAAGCAAACTTTCATCCTTCTGTTCTTACATATTTAAGACCAATTTCTAAAGTTCAATTTTTATCAAAGGTTTTTTTTTTAAGTTGTTTCCACTAACCTTTTAGCTTTTATTTTGCCTCCTCAGTGTAACCAGTCCACAGAGGAGACTTTGAAGTCTTCTAGACATGTCAGAGTTTCATGAGGTTCGACAGATCCTTAGATGATGATCCTTTAGATCATCTTAAAAAATGTTTTCAGTCCAATTAAGCTTTATTTATATAGTACCAAATTAGAATAACATAGGCCTTAGAACACCTTAAGATAAGATAAGATAACCTAAGGTAGAAAACCCCTTCACTATTCTGGGGAAAACCCAACAATCATACAAACCCCTATGAGCAAGCATTTTGCATGGGAGGGAAAGAAATACTCCCTTTTAACAGGAAGAAACTAACAGAATCAGGCTCAGGGAGGGGCAGCTATCTGCCACAACTGGTTGGGAGGTGAGGGGAAAGAGAAAAGAAAAAAGAGAAGAGAAAAGCAAACCAGAGCATAAGGAGATAGGACAGAACATAGACTAAGGTAGAGAGAAGACAAAAATTTAATGGCATGCTGCAGTGGTACATAA
Organism: Oreochromis niloticus; assembly: GCF_001858045.2. Lineage (NCBI taxonomy): Eukaryota > Metazoa > Chordata > Actinopteri > Cichliformes > Cichlidae > Oreochromis > Oreochromis niloticus. The sequence continues at coordinate 26,940,086 of NC_031979.2, forward strand.
ACACGTAATGAGTGAAAAGAGGTGGGTGAAGAGGAAGTGCTTAACCCACCACAGTGTATCACAGGAAGTCCTGCAGCAGTAACAGGCATGGTTCAAGTTCACTTGTGCCAGCCCCAACTAATTTATAAACTTTATCGCGAAGGAAAGTTCTGAGTTTAATCTTAAAACTAGAGAGGGTGTATGTCTCCTAAATCCAAGTTGGTAGCTGATCCCACAATAGAGGGGCTTTCTAACTAAAGGCTCTGCACCACATTCTACTTTTAAATACCCTGTACACAAGAAAACCACAAGAAAGCCTACAGCCTGAAAAAAAAGTGAAGTGCTCTGTTATAATTGGAGTATAGTTGGTATTTAGGAGAAGATGGTTATGGGACATCCAGGCCTTTATGTCTTTAAGACATGCCTGTAGTTTAACTAATTGGGTCTTCTGTCTTCAAGGATAAATATAATGACCTATCATCTTCATATTAATGAAAATGTATGTGATCTTTTCTTTTCTGGCAATTCTTTGGCCGTATCTCTTATTTTTTTGTGTAACCCTTTGTTTCATGTACAGCATGTTTGTCAACTTTGTTGTTTTTAAATGTGCTTTATGAATAAATTTGGACTGCATTTGGAAGGAAAGGGTGTATAATGTAAAATTAAGGGTTTTATCGAGGATACTGCAGTTGATTGTTGCATTCTTGTCTTTTAGAAAGAAGTTTGTTGGTCACCATAGATACAGTGGCCCAGAGACCTAGCTAATGCTGTGATAGTGATGCTAAATATTAGAAAACGCCACATTTTCTTCCACTTTATAGATAAGAATAAAAATTGTTATTGTTCAGTCCCACAAACGGCATGAATAGTGATTAGAGTTCTCTTGGCTCTTTTTTTTTACAAATATAAAGAGATACAGGAGTTTCAGCTTATTCAGCTTTGGGTTGTCCAGTTCTCCAGTCTTGCTTCCTTGAAATAAAAAGCAACCCCAGAATAAAACCAGTATCCTCATAGTCAGACGTGAAAGAAGACCTCCACACATGCATACTAATAAGGCCCAACTACTGCAATTTATTCTCTTTGATATAAATGAAAAGTCACTCTTCCACCTTCAGCTAGTTTAGAACATAGCAGAAAGCCTTTTTCACTGGTTTTAGTAGACTTTATCACATCACCATAATCATGGCATCTCTCCACTGGCTTCCTGTATATTTTAGAATTGATTTCAAACTAACCACAGTTAAATTAACGCTGGCTCTAGTTACATATCGGAAACATTGACCATATTGCTCAGTTCATACCCTTACATCCTTGGATGTGACCCTTCTGCCCTTTCAAAGTAGAGACTACATCTAAAGGTGGCTTTTGCCATCAAAGTCACTCAACTTTGAAGTGTGGAGAACATAAGGCTTGCAGACTCTGTAGCATCCTTTTAAAATTCACTTTTTAAAACACAAGACTAAAAGATTTTATCGACTAAATTAAACTGCATATGGTAGCTTTTACTGTCTGGGTATTGTCTTTCAGTTGTCTTGCTCATTGTTAATGTTCCTTTGCTGTTACGATTTCATTGGTATTTATTATTCATTACTTCCTTTCCATTATTTTATTAATACCAGTTTTGAATCATGAAGAACACAATTGGTACTAATCAGTACAGATTAAAAAAGGGAATTGCACCTAATTATTTTTATTTAAAACTAAGTCTAGGAAACAGCAAAGTGTGTCTGGCCAGAGGTGCAACATGCCTACAATTTCTACCAGTAGAGAGCAGCATGGCAATAAATTTCTTTCCTATCAGATACACAGTTAATTTGCACTTCTAATTTGACAATATTCCTGGGCACTGGGGTAGGTTGCCGTGTAAGTGTAATGTAATTTATTCATAAAGAAAGGAAACTGATTTCTTTCAGGCTGCAGATTCTTAAATGCATGGCAGTCGTGCAGAGTGTGAGATCTGACTTAAGCCTTTTAGTTTCAGGCGTGGTGGGAAAAGGCCCTATAAGGCGACACAGAGCATATGTAAGTCACATGACCAGTGCCTTACAAATTCCAATATTGACCAAAAAATCCAGTATCAACTCTAATATTACAATGTGCTTTCACTTGTGATTTATAGGTTGCCCTTCCATAATATAACCAGAATGTAAAACAGTAAGAATTTTTTAAAATAAAGTATTCTTCCCCCACTTTTGACTGCTTAAACATAATAGCTTTCTTATTTTTTTATTATTATTATGACTTAAACGGTATAAATAAAATACTTCAGCTCCTAAACAACATTCTGTTTTGCTATTGTTTAAATATATGAAGACGTTTTCTACATCTGCAAGTTTCACTTTGATATTCACATTCGCATTATAAAGGGAAGTGATACTAAGTGACAGTAAAAGACAACGCAAAATGATTAAACTGATCATCTTCAGGTTTAAATGGCCTAAAATTATTCAATTTCAAGTCCAGCTTCTTCTGCTACAGTAAAATGTGTGAGTTTAGTGTGTGAATGTTCTCCGTAATTTCTCCCCTATACAATAAAAGACTGAGATACGTTGCTCCACTTCAACACTGCTGTCATGTTTTCCTGCTGAAAGGAGGAAGCATGACTGAGAGGCAATCTAGCATTGCGTCTGCCCTCCCCTGCTGTCTTCAACAGTTTGAAAGTAACTGTCAGTCTATCGCAAACAGTTTAAGCAAGACGGTGTTACCCTCAGGACTTAAAAGCAGAAAAGGATCCTTTGAGAATGGTAGGTGAAACTGATGCAATTTCTTGAAAGACTTTTCAATTGAAGTTCACTGCATTCGATGAACCGTAATTCTATGTATTTGTGTGTGCGCATAAAGATATTTGTTCTACTTAACCATTGCGACCATCCCCCTTGCTCTATAAAACAGGAAACTACAATCTTGCATATTGCTGCAACACATTTCCTGCCCTCAAAATGTCAAAGAGTGTCATGAATGTTTAATGTACTCATGCAAGGTGGATAGAGCCCTTTACAGATCTAGTAGATGTCCTTCACCCCGTTTTTTGTTTTGTTTCTATTTTTGGTCTGTAGACCAGCCCACTTAACTATTTATCACAGTTTTATCTGGAGATATTGAACATTTAATAGAGTGACACAAATTAACTAATGTTTTCATGGCCTGTTTTTACAGTCAAGCTCTTTAGTTGTGTGTGAAGTGGATGAAAGTCTGAAAGATAAACTGAAAAAGTTTAGATTTCGAAAAGAGACCAGCAATGCTGCCATACTAAGTAAGTAGCGTTTATCCGTTCCTTACACACGTACTTCACATTTGTAAAACCATTATCAAAAATGTTCATCGCATATAAATATCTGCAGACCAACTAATATAAAATAAAATCAAAGCACAAAAGATTTTTCTTTGAAATTTCTTAGTGAAAATAGACATGGAGAAACAGCTCGTTATTCTTGAGGAGGAATATGACGTAAGTCAATTTTTTCTTTCTCTCTCTATTTAATCTCTTGTTTGTTTTGATTTAAAAAGTCACTCACACTCTCTCTTGTCTTCTAGGACATCTCAATGGATGACTTAAGGAATGAACTTCCAGAGCGGCAGCCCAGATATCCTTACGTCATATCATGAATTGCAAAATTATTCATTAAAAAAATAGTCTTTTTGCAAAGTCAGGTGATCTTCTGTTGGCTGCTCCCCTTAGGGGTCACCAGAGTTCATCATCAGCCTCCATCTCATTCTATCCTATTATCCTCTTCTGTCACACCAACCCTCTGCATGTCCTTTTTCACAGCAGCCATGAATCTCCTCTGTGGTCCTCTTTTTCTCCTGCCTGATTGCTCCATATTCAAAGTCCTATGTCCAATGTAGCCACTATGCCCCTTCTGCACACGTCCAAACAGTCTCAGGCTTGCCGCTATAATTTTGTCTCAACCTGAGCTGTCCCTCTGTTGTCTTCATCTCTAATCCTGTCAATCCAATTAAAGAATATTAACATATTCAACTCTGCCACCTCCAGCTTTGCTTCCTGTTTTTTTGCCAGTGTCATGGTCTCCAAACCATACATCATAGGAGGTCTCATTGCTATCTTGTAAACCCTTTCACTCTAGCTGCTATCAGTCATAAATCATCCCTGATACTTTTTTCCACCCACCCTACCCTGGCTGCACTCTTGTGCACTGGATTGGTTGACCCCAGGTATTTAAACTCATCCACCTTTTCTGCCACTACTCTTCCAGTATTACCTTTACATCTGTCTCCTTCTTATTCACATGTATGTATTATGTCTTGCTTTTACTGACTTTCATTCCTCTTTTCTCCAATCCATACCTCCACCTCTTCAGACTCCTTTCTGCTTGCTCCCTGTTCAGATTCTACTGATATGGTTATATAAACAGAAAAGTTCCTTGACCAAAACGTACATTCATTGTCTACAGCTACAAATATGTCCATGATGATGGCAGAGTGTCTTACCCGCTGTGTTTCATATTCTCCAGTCCCGTGGGTAAGCAGTTACAGTAATCTAGATTCCTAAAGCATTGTAGCAACAATGGCAAAGTAAACTAATTTAAAATACACTTTTAAATGTTTTTATGGTGATGAAGGTTGAATTAGAATTCTAAAGATATGTTTGGGCGAGTATTAAATTTACCCCCCAAAATTCGTCACTTTCATTTTAATAGGGTGCAAGCCAGAGCAGCAGATGATGTATGCAGGAAGCAAGAATCGACTGGTCCAAACTGCAGAGCTCACAAAGGTAATTATCACAAAATTATGAGTTTATAATATACAGTGGTATGTTGAGTAGATATACTAGTATTTAATGTAACAAGGTATAATATTTCTTTTTATTCAGAGAAATTGAAAATCTGTAAATTTGTAGATTTTAATTGAAAGTCTCAGATTGACTTTTTTGTGAAATCTCAGTTGTTTTTAGTTATGTAGTTGACAGACATAAACTAGATCATTATTGAATCTAGACCAAAGCCCATTCATATTCATATTTTAATGTAATCTTTTCTTATAAACATGTTTTCTTACATGTTAACTCTCCTGTGTATGAGCTGTTGCTCACTTTATAATTTCTTTGCTTTACTCTCTAAGGTGTTTGAAACAAGAAACCCTGACGACTTGACAGAAGAATGGCTGAAGAGCCACCTGTCATTTTTTCGCTGAATGTACATCTTCTGCATCTCCAAAAGGTTCCTTTATGAAACAAGGCTGTCAGTTTAATGTCCATCTGGTGTGTATGGAATTGTTAATAAACATTTTAATCAAAACAGCTTTGTCAGTTCTGCATTTAAATCAGTCATTTTAGATATTTTTTTTCAGATAAACAAATCCAATACTATAAGATCAGCTGTACTAATTACAGCACATACAGGTTAAATTCATGAAAATACTCAAGAGGTTCCCAAATCAGAAAAAGACGCAGAAAAAGAACAAAGTCTGGTCAGAGTTTTTTTTTGTTTTTTTTTTATAGAAAATGTCATCTACAATGTATTACCTGCTTTGAGAGCCCACATGCTTTACACTATTCCCACTCCAAAGGCATTTCAAGAGTGGAAATCATTTAAGAGTGGAAAACGTTTTGGGTTTTTTTTGTTTTTTTGTTTTTTTAAACATGATCCTGTAATGACCATCTGGCAAACAATATAGAGGAATGGCATACAAATAGCAACTAGAGTTAAATCTACAAATAAAAACTGGATTAAACAGAGTTGTATCCAGGTGAAAGATTATCAGCATTTCATAAACAATTTGTAATCAGCAAGAAACTTCAACCCCACATCAGGCCAATATTATACTCAATGACAGTGTAAGAGCGCCAGCGTTTGGAGCTCAATATATAGATAAGACAGGTCACCGGCTCACTGGTCTTATTCACTGTCGCTGGCGTCGCTTGAATCTGAGCCCCTGTCACTTCCACTTCCGCTCTGAGCCCGAGTCTCTGAATGGTCGCTGCTGCGGTCGCTGCCTGCAGGAGAGGCGCTGCGACTCCGGCTGCCTCTTCTGTTCCCTCCTTCATCGTCACTGTCGCTGCCCTCCTCCCCGCTGCTCCTGGCTGAATTCTTTGGCTCATTGTCGTCGCTGTCGTCATCACTGCCAAAGATCTCTTCCTCATCTCGCATTTCTCTGGTCCTCTCCTCGCCGCTCTCGCTACCACTGCCGCTTGCCTTCCTCCTCCTCTTCCCTCTGTCCTCATCCTCATCGTCATCTTCTCCCCTTTGTTCCTGGTCTTCATCGTCTCTCTCAGATTCACTGCCAGAGTTTTCTGCCTCGCTGCCGCTGCCCTTCTCCTTCTCATCACCTGGAGAAAATAACAGTGCGTTGATTTAGCAGAGTTACTGACAATCGCTCAAACTCATTTTACATCGAGGGCACATACAGAAAAATGAAATAGCACTTTAAAGACATTTCACTACACATTTAATCCCCAAAATATTAATTAGATTTAGATAATAAAGCGCAATAAGTGCTCAGGTAGAGTAGAAAAGCACTATAAGAACCTTTCCATTTCCCAGATATCTTAATATAAGCTAAAGAAGTGCAATTTCAACAGCACATGACAGTTTTTCTACATCATAAATGTGCAAAATTACAGAAAATGCTTTGGTAGCTGACTGCCCAGGCTATCACGTATTTCTAAAACAAAGTTTATGTTGATTAACTAAAAAAAAATAATCATCGGAGTCTTTCCCCAGCCAATTCTGGACAGAGGGTAGAAAAGTCAGTAAAAATTATATGTCAACAACTGACCAGAATCTTGCGTCTCTTTGTCCATGTCCATATCTTCTTCCTCATCTTCTGGCTCATGGTTCTCCAACTGAGCTTTACGTGCCTCCTGAAAAATCACAGTGAAGGCAGTCAGTTATAAATACAGAGTAACAGAGGAATGATAAAAATCAAACCATCATTGACCCTGTTAGTTTTTTGTTGTTGTTGCTTAAAGCAATAAAAAGCCACCTCCCATACCAGCACTTCTTTTGTATAGCAACTACTTTGTTTATCAAATGTGTGGCAGCAGAACTACTTCTATTAGAGCAATCATACAGTTCTAAACAGTTTTCTTTAAATGTCTTTAAAGACATTGTATTAATCCCAATCTTCTTCCAAGAAAAACAAAACAAAAATAAATAAAAAAAAATCAGTAACAACAACATATGTTTCTAACTTTATCAGCAAACTATAGGATGGAAAGCTAAACCCATGATTAAAAGCTCTGAAAAACAATAAAATACACTCACCTGAGCTTCAAGCTCCTTCTCATTCATGTCTCTGTGCTTACACACCAGCACAGCGTTTGTTGTAGACTGTGCTCCAGCCTTGGCTCTTCTCTTGCTCAAGCGCACCCTACAGGCCAGAATAACAGTTGTAAAAGGTCTTGGCCAGCCAGTTATTTGTCATGATGGTTTGTGCAACAACATCAATACCACCAACACCAAAACTTGTGCAACAAAACCAACATGTACAATGCTGAAGTACCGGTAGTTAAAAATATTTTCCACCAAAGTGTCAACATATACAAATAATTTCTAAGGTGTCACCTTGTCTCCAGCTCGTTGTAGTAAACACCATCTCCATCTCTGAAGATAAAGAAGTAGTTCTCTTCATAGCCTTTGCTGGCTTTGTTCTTAACGTTCCAGTTGTACTCCCTCGCTATCTTGTAATCATAGCTGAAACATACCATACAAAATTCCATTATACTTGTATACAGTACACTTTCACCAAACACACTCACGAAAAAATAAATAAATAAATAAAAATTTAAAAAAATAACACCCAATTAATGTTTATTTAATGCAGTAAATTCCACAGATACATGTTTGTGATGCATTATTTTACTTACAGATCATCAGGCATGTAATCAATCCCCTCTTCACAGTCTCTCTTGCGCTTTCGGAGCGTTTCCTCATTGGGCAGGAAGTAGGCCACAAACTGATTTCCTTCCTCATCCATCATACCTCTATATTTCACAAACAACAAGTGACATTTACAAAAAAAACCCCCCAAAAAAACAAGCTGTTGAAGAAGAGAACAGACAAAACACATCTGATCATACCTGATCATGGCCTGAGACATCATTTCCACAGCTGCTGGTCCAGACATGTCTTTAGGTGCAGGATCAGAGTCAAATATGACTTGAGCACATGGATTGATCCACATCTGGGGCAAAGAGAAAGTGTATTTATTATTTTTAACTAAAAGCGCAACAAGAGTGGATTTCTTTTGTTGTTGTTGTTGCATAAGGTTCCATAGGTTAATACAAATAAATTCAGTTAAGGAATTAGCTCACCTTAAAGTCAGGGAACACAGGTAGTACCTCCACAGGAGTAACTCTGGGTTTGCTGTAATGCTGTGTAATCTGGAGATAAAGAACAACTCAATTTTAGCTAGTTTGTAGCTTACCAACACAAACAAACAAGAACATAAAAAAAAATAAAATAAAATAAAAAAATAAATTGCCGGAACAGGAGTTGCACATCCAATACAAGGTTTAAATTGAACTCATTTCTTTTACATATTACATCATTTTGTTGGTGTAAGAAGAGAAGGATTTGAGCAGCATATTAATATGCTCACTCACAGATTTCTGTGCATCCTCAAACGTCTTCTCAATAGCAGAAATCTGACTGTCTCGGTCCTTGTAGATCTCTTCTTCTGTAAACTGTTGTTTGACAGACACTCCAATTCTAAACGCAAAAACAAAATCGTCTCGATTACGTGAACACCTAGAACATGCATCTGTACATGTGTGAAATGTAAAGGCGAGTCCACTGATCCAACTTACTTGACTTCCACTTTCTCATTGGAAACACCGTATCGGTTAAACTCTGTGGAAATGTATTCGGTTTTTCTCATCCATGGGACAACTTTGGCATGCTGCTGCGACCTTATAGGGAAGAGGAAAAATTGCTTAAAATAAAATATTGCTGAATACATAACACAAAGCAGCCCATTTAGCAGTCATACCTCTTTGAACTGGATGGAGCCTGGATGTCCTCCTCCAACAGTTTTTCATCAGCGGGATCCAACAGAACTGAAAATGTGAAAGATTAACTTAGTCTGTGCAGACATTTAAATAATTCACAAGGTAAATTAAGAACAGGATCGACCTTGATGGAGACTTACTGTTGGGGTCTATGCGGTACGTGTCTGGGTTGATAAGATCAATGGTGACCCCGAGGTCTGGTTCAGTCAGGAGTTCATGCTTGTGCTGCTTCTCAAGAGAAGTGGCTTTATACTGTACAAACCTGCCAATAAAGAAAACCACAGGTTATATATGTGTGTGTGTGTGTGTGTGTTTAAACATGTTTACTTGATGGAAAGTGAATACTTGTATTCACTCAATTCAGCGGAGTGAAAAATGAATACCTGTGCTGATCAAATGGATAAGTGATGAATTTAGGATCAAAGGGTATGTCAGGCAAGGTGTTGCAGTATTTCACTCTGCAGACAACTCCAGACCTGTCAAGAGCACCAAAGTAAAGAATACACCAACGGTAAGCCAGCAATCTTCACATACAGAAGCAGTTTCTGTACATGACAGAAACTATGTACATACAAATATGTTTTGAATCTACTGACCTCTCTGGGACGGTTCTGTGAGAGGATGGCCTGCTGGAAGAAAAAACAGCCACTGGTTAGTAGTAAAGAGTGCACAATGCACAATCCCTTTACTACAAAATTTAATTTTATATTAAGAATCCAAATGTCTTCAACTTGGAAAACAGAGAACCTCTCCTTTTGGGCAAAAATAGGGCATTCCTTATGTTGTCTATACATACTTTTCACTGTGGTCTGAAATGTACAGCTTAAACCAATTACAAGCTAACTCTCATTTTATTTGTTTTATTTTATTTTGCAGTATTACAAACAAAGGACAAAAAATTCAAAACAAATATTGGCAATGGCAACACTGGAAGGGGTGTTTGTGTGTTAACATGTTTAAAAGGAACATAAAAAGCTACCCTACACATATCGCAAACTTAAAACCACAATTTTTTAGTACTTAATAACTAATCTTTCAGGCGCCTTTTTTCCGCCACATTGTTGTTAGCATTCTTGTAGCCAACATAAAGTCAGCTTTTGATTTACCTCAACTTTACATTAGTGCTGCTAAAAAAAAAAAAAAGTAATAAATTGTTGACTGGCACAAACTACTGACACTAAGCTTATGGAAATCACTACGCTGATTTCTGTAAGATTATCGTAAATTAGCCGAACGTTAAGCTTGATTGTTTGTTTGCTACACAACACTTCCGACTAATGCTACACACATCAGAAAAGCACCCTGGGACCCGCTGATCACTTGTTACTGCATTACACTTAACTCTGTGTCGTAAACTGACACAAAACGTGCAGAAACCACTCAGGTAAGCGAACTTGTTAAGGCACTGTTGAACGTACCTGTGGCCGTCTTCTCGTTGAGATTGCGTCTGAATCGTTGGAGCCATGTTTATGAAAAAACGCTTAAAATTACAAACAAAACCGTTTGTTTGCACAAATAACCAGCACAAATACGCCCGATGTCAACAAAAAACATTAACTCCTATCGAGTTCATGGCCTGAGTGCGTTTTCATCTTTTATTAGCAGGATGGGATGATGACCCGGTAGTGTATCCACATCTCCGGTTCTTAAGTGGACTTTCTTTATTGTGAGCGCCTCCTAGTGTTCTGGAATTTGAAGTACTTGAACAACCCGTTGTCCTTTTTTAAAATGTTTTTTTCACAGGAAAAGGGGACATGGGCGATTTTTGAAACCCAGTATTTGGTATGACCACCTTTATTCTTCAACACAACCTAAACTCTGTTAGGCAAGCTTTCCTATAAGTAGTTTTCAGAAATCGGCTTCTAAGGACAAAGTTCTTTGAATGTTGACTGGCTTTTTTTATGTTCTTTGTTGAAATGATCCAGCACTGTTTGAATAGCATTAAGGTGTATGCTCTGGGGAGGCCAGTCCATGACTAATAATGTTCTGGGGTTTTTTTTTTAATGCTTTTTACTGTGATGTGTTTGGGATCATTGGCATGCTGAAAAATGAAGCCTCTGCCAGATGGCATTGCATGGTGGATCAAAATCTGATACTGTAATGATGTCGGTAAGTCACACTACTGACTTAGACTCCATGTTTTACAGCTGATGTAGACATTGACTGTTGTGCCTCTCCTGACCTCATCCATACATATTAGTGATGATTTGGATAAATTACTGTATAAGACTTGTTGCCACTGATATTTCATCCAGTTCTCCCGGAATTTGGCATACCTCAGCCTTTTCTCCCAGTTTACCTTGCTTAATAGATTCAAACAGGTGTAACAGAGACCCCTCCTATGACACCATTTCTGATGAGGCTGAAGTGAGCATCGACGGTAGATGGATCAACTGCAGCTCCCGTATCAGGTCTTTGCTGGATTCCAACTTCTTAAGCACATGGCTTTCACACACTGCTCATCTGCTGTAGGTCTACTACTTCTTGTCCTCACCTTGACCCAATATAAGCTTTCATTTAATAGATCTTTGGGAATCACCTTGTTGGTGCAAAAACAGAACAAAAAAACCCAACACTAGTTTCTGTCAAACTGTTATCTTTGGCATTTTTCATCTATTTGACTAAAGAAATACATTTTCCAATAAAAATTGAAAGACCCTCAGAAAGCTCTTCAGAAAACTTGTAGAACTATTGTTTAAGACCAGTTTAAAAATGACAACCACATTTGGCTCACTGTGAGAAAAATGTATTGAAACGAAGAAAACCCAAATATGCTGTTTGTTTCAGGGGAAACCATTTAATTAACAGACACCTAAAGATAACACAAAAATGTCTTGCAGACAAGTAATCTCACAGGCTAGCTGAGACTAATATGTTTGAAAAGTGGACTTTTCCTTTTATGCACTGGATATATCTATATATTTAATTTAAAAAAAAAAGAAAAAAGAAGTTGCTTTATACACTTGCTACCATTCCCCCGATACATTCCTTGATCCTCTTTTACAAATGAATACGTTTCCCTTGCCATCTTCTGACCTGGTATAAGATTTTATAAGAGTGGTAATACAGTTAATCAAAATCAGATAAAGGCTGAAATTTGTAATACTAGATACCTCCTTCAAGCTCAAATAATGCTTTATCTACTGTAGGTGAAACGTTTAGTGTTAAGTGTATAAAAATATTTGATCAAATTATTAATTACCTATTCTACACTCATCACATGTGTTTCATCAAATCCAACATTCAAAAGTAGCTCATTGTTAAAAGCTGTAGCATCAAACATACAAACCTCTGATAATTGATTGGAACAAATAATAAAAAGAAAAAGATAATAAAAAAAAATAAATCTGGTAACAGATTTACAGTAATCAGCTTTCTGAAAGCATGAATATAGCTGTAAAAAGCAACAAATGTAGTTGCATAGAATCACATGATCAAAACACTATCTCAACATTTCAAAAAAAAAAAAAGTTTAAAATGAAATGGTAGAAAAAAAAAAAAGAAAAAAAAAAAGCATAGTCTTTTCTGAATCAACAGTTCCTTTACATTCATTCTGTTTCACCAAAATTTGAAAGTAAAAATCATAAATGTTGCACACCCCCCTCTGCATCTCAACTTGGCCCTTCACTCATGCTGTACCTCTCTACCATCTATTATTGAAAGTGGACTGTGCACAAGGGTGCGCCAGGCAGGACAAAAAAGATCATTTAAAAAAAAAAAAAGAAAAAAAAGAAAAAAAAGGCTCCTGCCTTTTATCATATTCTTCAGTCACATTACTTCAGCTCTCCATTCAGAGTCTTTAGTGGACTTCTTGTTTTCTTTTGTTTTGTTTTCTCCATCTCAGGTTTGCGTCTCTGTCTGGGCATCAGCGCTGTGGAAAGGGACAAGAGATCAGATTTGCATACAGGTATAAACAAACACCTCATATTTTTAAAAACCAAACAAAAACCCACAACACACTGAATCAAGACATAATTCATACCGGCTTAACATGTAGATCATCTGTCCAGGATCATCTGCAAACATCCTACAATGACAAGCGAATGGCTTTAAAATATTTTTTCCATCTACTGGTTCAGAACAGGGCTTGAGGGCTAAGATCAAATAACAGCCATAGTTTAAATGGTGACATCTTTACTTTCAACCCTTGTGAGTCTACGGTCTCTTTTTTCCACAAACTTTGTCCAAGTTAGTTCAAAGACATTTCAGTGAGCAAAACATCATGAGTCATGTGAAGTCAAACTTGTTTATAATTATGGGTGTCAGTACAAATGCAGCAATCTGACTTAGTAACAACACACTGACACATGCTTAACTGCCCTTGAAAAACTCAAATTCAATTGCTGGAAATTTGAAAGAGCATTGAATTTGCTCAGCACAACTGTGCCATCTTGCACACATAACAGACCTAACTGTTCCCAGATAGGTCTGTTATCGATGTGTGTTGAATCAAAACATTATATGCAGCAGAAGAAACTGTAGCTGGGTTTTATTTGCATAGAAAACTGAGGAATTTCTGAACAAGTGTTTGTTCCAAAGCAATGCATTCAATGTAGTCCTGATAGGTTAGTTGCTCTTGACACGAAGCTCTCAATGACAGAGACACAACTTTAAATAAATAGCAGCAGTTGTCTATGGATCCTAGCTAATAAGGAGACAAGAGGATGGCCCAGCCTTAAACCAATTCAATGGGAAAAGCAGTAAAATAAATCAGGTACTTAGATGAAGAATGACTACATTTAATTCAGATATTGTGAGAACATGTAGATACAACTTAATCACTCAAGAAATAAAAAATATTTAAGACACCATAGAACAATCTCTTACCCATCCCCCCAGTGGTAAAATGCTCGATCTTGGAAGAACATGGACAGAAACAACCACAGGCTTATCAACTCCAGCCAGAAGATAACAAACAGGAGCCATAGCGATGTGAGCAGGATTTCACACAACATCCTGGAGCTCTGTGAGGACGACACACATGCATCATATATAAGTGATGATTTCAGTTTTATGAAGGTAGTGGGCACCATGTTGTTGCTAAATAACAATTAAATTATGTCTGTAGCACATACAACATACAGTCCAAAAGTCTTGAGCCTCTCCTCAAGGTATTAGATTTTGTACTCAGACTTTTTGGTAACTTTTTAAAAGTGGTCTTGAGCAATAGTTCCTCAGCCTTTCTGAAGGTCTTTCAGTGTTTTCGTTTGGACAGTGGCTGCTTTTTCACCAGTTTTTAAATTCGGTCATTGTACCTGACCATTTTCATAGGAATGTTTCTTTGTCGGTTAACCACTTAAGGCTGACCAAGAAATAATTCAAGCACCCAAGTTAAAGGATTATTAGTGTTTTATCGACACACAAGTGACACCTTGGCAAAGAAGTGATTTTAAACTGTATCTTTAGGCACTTTGTTATTAGTAGCATGTCACTAAATACATAATTTGCTTCCATTTCTGCAGTCGATTCTATGGAAAATGCCCAACAATACAGTTTGAAGGTTTTTCAACTTTTTCCTCTGGAAACTGGTTGCTTTTCAACCAGTTTCTGTGAATGTATGGGGGGGGGGACAAAACAAAAAACACAGACTCATGATTGGCCTTTCCAGAGCTCAGGCCTCAACATTACTGAAGCAGGGGCACCTGCACAATTTTTTCATAAGGGTGGCCAAATGTGGGCCACTAAAATATTTGGGGTGGCACACCAAAAACAGATAAGGTTGAGGAACATACAAAGTGAGACAATACGAATGACACACACACACACACACAGAGAGTAAAAAATGGATATGCAGGAATAAAGGACAAGTTAATTTTTCAACTTATTCTAGGGCGTCTTCCTCTCTCGTGCTCACCTTTATTATTTATTACCAGCATAGGACAGTCTTGACAGGGGGAAGAGGGAGCCCACTGGGGGACCGGCAAATTTTGGGGTTTAGCCAAATATTGACCTTCAGGTTCATTAATATTGTATAGCCTGTGTGTTTTGCCCTATACATTTCATTTCCATGCATGTTTCACGTTTAATTAATTGGTTGTGGAATAGAATGTTTGAGAGCCATTGACAACAAGAAGAAAAACGCATTAACTGATGTTAAATATCTGGTGCGGCTAATCTTTCATCTTTTAGAAAGCGTACGTTAAAAAAAATCATTAATTATGAACAATGAAATCAAAGCTAGTTTTGCCAAACTCATCGACACTGACCGCACAAAACCTGCGCAGAGTCACATTTATTTAATGTCCACGATTATCGGTCAGCGTGACACAGACACAGATAGAGTAGCTAGCTAGCATGGCATCTAATGTCAAGCTATAAACAGTCCCGCTAGCCATCTACCTAGACACTTTCAAGCATTTAGAGTGCATGGGTGCTTAAGCTAACCATTGCATTTGACTTTTACCTTAATGATAACGTTAGAGTAATGAGCTGTTTACGCGAGTTTCGGTGCAGAAATCGAGTTATGTTAGCTACAAGACAGGGGAAAACTAGAGCCACTGGCTTTTAGCTAACGTTTCATTTGCCACACACACCCATAGTGTTAACAGGAAAGCGTATCTATCTAAATAGGGGAATTCGTGTTTTAGGCCTCTTACCTTACTCAAGGAAAAGACTCTTGAGACAGCATTCCTTCTTTTCTAGGCTAGGGAAACATTTACCATACTTTTGTTTACAATGCTCGTCACATTACGCGTCAAGAGCAGTTCCGCTTTCAGAACCAATTACAACATCGGTTCATTAATATTGCGAAGCCGTGGTCCGCGGACGCTGATAGGTCCTGTCAGGCCTCCAAATTAAACTACATGCCGTATTTTTCTCACAATACATATTCTATTCTGGATAATGTAATTCAATTGTAAAATCATCAATACCACTAGCTGCTATATGAAGAGACAATGTTTTTTTAATTTGGGGGGGGAAAAACGACATATTCTGCTGTAGTGTCATTTTCGGTTTATATTTTTCATACATAAAACAGAATCATAAAATATTCCCGAAATTATTTTCTTCCACCAATTTAAAATGTACTTTAATTAACTTTAAAGGTTTTGCCAATTAATTTAACAATAGAATAAAAATAAAACAAAAACAACAGCTGACCATCCACTTTATTAGTTACACCTGTTCAACTGCTCAAGGTAAATTTCTAATCAACCAATCACACAGCAACTACTCATACGTGTTGACTTGGTCAAGCTTGCCTAAAGGTCAAACTGAGGATCAGAACGAGTAAGGAAGGTGATTTTGAACATTGTGAGGTGGCAGACAGGCTGGTCTGTTTCAAAAATTGATGGTCTCCTGGGATTTTGCCACACAACCATGTCTAGGGTTCACAAAGAACGGTCTGGAAAAGAGTTCATATTCAGTGAGGGACAAAATTTGGTACAAACAACATGACATTGGGGATCCACCCTGCCTTGTATCACGTTGGTGCTGGTGGTGTAATGATGTCAGAAACGTTTTCTTGTCACACTTTGGGCCCTTTAATGGAACAATGAGTATTATTGGTGACCATCTCCATCTCTTTACGGCAAGTGAATCCATTTTCTAATAGCTTCTGCTAGCAAGATAATGTTCCATGTCAAAAATCTGGATCAATGACCATTACAAAGGGATTACTGTACTCATATGACCTCCAGCCAAACACAATCAGGGCACCTTTGCGATGTGACGGAACAGGAGACTTGCATCACGGATGTGTGTAGTCGACAAATCAGAGGCAACTTTGTGATGCTATCAAGACCAAAATCTGAGGAATGTTTCCAGCACCTTGTTGAATCTTTGGTTCAATTAATGCAGTCAACAGGGTTCCAACCTGGGTACTTTTAAACAGTTTCTGTTCATGGAATCAGCCTTATTCATTTCCACTTGATCATGGCTTTTAAAAATAAATAAATAAATGTGTTTAATGTGATCATTGAAGCAAAATACATTAAAAAAAAGACACAACCACAAAGTAAGCCATACTAAAATTACTTTATTACAGCTGATTTCTGTTCAATATCCCTCTGCCCACACAATAGTAAATACAATACAAACAATATAGTAAATTTGATCTTATTTTTAATTCTGCTTATCAATATTTGTACACAATTTAAATCCACTTTTTGTACTTTACCATATCTTATGTAGTATCTTCATAATCTCTCTGACATTCAATAACAAGTTCCACCATCTATACATTTTATTATAGGTTATAAGTTGTAGTGGTAATGTGGCAAACAATACTGACATCTTCAAAGAAATGCAATATCTTTTTCAGAATTTGCCTGTCACCCCATCATCTTTTCAAGCCTTTTTACTTTGGCCACTAGACCAGAACCTTGTTGTTTTGTTTCATACATTACATGTGGTCAGCCCAATGATAGGTTACAACCATGGAGATGAAACAAATGCAGTGGTATCTGGGCTTGGCAACTAAGGTATGGCACAGTGTTGGACCATAAAAAGGATCGCTATTTTCTGTCGCTGATTCTCATTCAGTATCCTACATGCTTTCAGTCAGTAGGAGAAATATCTGAAAGTTAAAGTCAAACAAATAAAACAAAACAAAATCAAATCCAGGCTGGTGGAGAAGTCTTTCGACTGATAACAAAATCCAGGTTCCCTCACACAAAACTATCACACAAAAGTGAACAAAATGTGTCTGCATAAACAAAGTTGGCATCTATGTGAGGTCTGATTGACCTAACATTCAAACTCTTGGCTGTGGCCTATGAATATAGTAACAATCCAATAAAGATAAATACATTCTCATCTTCTTTACAACATGAATAACTCAAAAAAAAAAAAAAAAAGGAAAAAAAAAAAGATGACTACAACCTGTTTTGTTACAGTAGCTGGAACTAATCAGTTGGCATAACAGAAAAAAAAAAGTTTCAGGACCAAACCATATGTAACTTGATACAATGCATACTTTCTAGGCAGAATATATACATAATGAAAGTTAAAATCCCACCTAGAAAGAAAAATATCCCAGCATTTTTGTGTGTCCTCAAATATGATAGGAATAGAGCAACAAACAACATTCAGAAAGAGCCAGCATCTGAAAGGGTGGCTCTGAATCAGAGTGGAATGGAGACAAATGGTCAAATGTGTGCAGTGACAGAGAACTAACTCCGCAGTGGCAATACTCAGAGATGGTGACTAAACGAGTGGTATTTAAAGATGATAGTAAAGGCAATTTGTCAGTGTACACAAACCAAGCGTAACATTGAGATATGTCCACACAACTTAACACCTAAACTCTGAGCGTGAAAGGTTTACACATGTCACTGTAGTCTGTCAGTTTTTAGAAATTATTTTCTTAAAATGTGGCTTTACATTTAAAATTCCTGCAATTAAAAACAAAAACAAAAAAAACCATACACACGCATACACACACATAAATTCCAGCTTTGTGAGGAGGAGCAGTCACTTTTGCCAACTCCAGAGAATTATCTTTAAAGTGTTTTATATTCTCAGTGTCAAAATGCCAAGTCTCACTTGAATGGAGAGGCTGTTAAAAGGTAAAATGGGAACATACTTCTCCAGCGATACCTCATTAACTACGAACTGGAGAGAGAGAAAGAGAGGAAGAATGCAGACATGGACATAATTCAGAGGAGGAAAGGAAGTGTTTTTTGCCACATATATTTCGCACTTGGCTTGTGTTTTTTGTGCAACTGTGCACTGACCAAGTTTTACATGCTACAACGTCAAAATGCAAGCGTGTGCTCGATTCAGTCACCCAAGTTTTGGGGTTCAATGACTTGGTGTAACATTATTAACTTAGCACCTTTTAAATTATTAGTGTTGCTTACTTGGGCCCAGTGTTTTCATATTTAGTTGTGCCAAGCCTGCTGTTATGGTCATGACAATTAACCCTAACTTCCTGCCTGCCATAATAAACTCTCCAGTTTACTCACATCACTTCATAGAAACTCTAGTCAAAACATACGCACACACAACAAAAAAGCACCATCCTCACATATTCTATTCACTTGGAATTTAACATAAACACAACTGTGAGCAACAACAGCCATAGCTTCACTGACTGGCAATCTCCTTAGTTACAATTGTATTGGGTGTAGTTGTACTCTGTACTTGGGAAATTGCTCTAAAGAAAAAAAGAAAATGGATCACAGCACATCTAAGTCTGACTCCTAAACTTAACAACATGCGTACCAATGATCACTCACCAGGTGCTTTGTGAAAAGAAGTCAACTATTAAATTTCACACACATTTAGTTATATAAAGTGCTTTGAACAAGGCAGCAGTTTTAAAAGGCACTAATAAAAATAAACAGATGTATATTAGGATTCTTTATGAAGGCCAATAAGTCACAATTCCTTCTGAGAACATGTACAGTGACACTCTCTGTAACGCAGGGGTTTCCCCCTCAAGTACCATGTGAAGGCATGAAAACTGGTTGCAGATATGCACCAGTAATGTTCTGTTTCTCGACATACATAGGACTTAAACCAACTGTACTGAATCTGAGGAAAATGTCTGAAAACCTGCTAAAATAGGCTAAACAAAAGAAGCTAACACTGATAAGAAATGGATGAAGGAAACTTAAACTATAAAGATCTGAGACTAATTTCAGTTATCATAGGTTAAAAAGGCACTGTAGGATAGTTGTAGCATATGTGTGAAACAGTTAAGACTAGATTATTTGGCTCTGAATCTGTAATGTTTCGTTTTGGTAGAGGAAATAAAACTAAGATAAGAGGAATCGAAGTCATCATGATGACCATTACAGCAGGCTGGCATCACAAGCATCTTCCACTCTGCTGCGTTTGTAACCACCATCAAACAATTGCCCAGTGTATATCTGAATACGAATGGGGAGAGTGAAGGGAGGTCCTGAATAAAATCAGTTCTGTGATTGTTTGATACATTTAAAAAAGGACAAAGTTAACACATGTCAAAGGCTTTTAACAGTGTTTCATGTGCAAAATGAGAGCAATGGCTGTGAATAGCACAAACTTATGTTTTTTTTTTGTTTGTTTATTTATTTATTTTTTTAAATCCTCCTTAGGAGAGAACTGTAACTAACACAAATGAAAGTAACATATTGACACTCAAACTGCTTATGTAACATAAATTTTAAGGATCTGTATGTGTGCCGATAAACTGCCGTGAGGGTGGGCTGTGCTTTTTCCAGCCCTTTTGACCTGAGCAACATTTATTTCATCACACATCCACATCTGTACATGGGAGAAATGGTAAATGGTGGGGTAGTGTCTGAGAGAGACAGAGCAGTAGAGCTCTGCCTTGATGTGTTTTTAGATTCCCCGCAATTGGATTCTTGACTCCATGGCTGATGAGGGATCTATGTGTAGGAGAGGTGGGACCCGTTAGATATTTGAGAGGTCACACTGGTGCTCCTGCTCATTCCCTGCTCACTGTGCCCTCCCGAGGGTGTCCTTCCCATCCCCTGGGGGCTGTTCTGAATACCACTAGTGCGTGCGCCCAGAACTCCAGCTGATGGGTGGCCCCATGGTGTCGAATCCCCTCCTCCCTGTATGCCCTGTCCCCAGCCATGCTGCATAGATGCCCCTCCTGGACTAGAGTGATATCGATGGTGACTGCCTTGGTGACTGAACCCTGCACCTGAGCTGCTGCTGCCCCAGTGTGCACCTTGAGAGCTTCCAGATGGGTGCTGCTGCTGCTGGTGACACCAACTTACTTGAGCCCCGGGAAAGTTATTGCCCATGGCCTCTGGAGAGATGTTTGATAGCACCATGTTGCTAAAGCCCAGGCGCATACTCTCAGAGTCAAAAGCCTCAACTTCTCTGGCTTGGCGTTCCAGCACGCTCTGGATTCGCTCTGAGCATTCATTCTGCAAGGACTGCATCTCTTCCTCAATCTATAGAAGAAAAGGAGGAAAAAATGAAATTCATATTAAACTGGTCACAATATTGTTATGGCTTAAAAACATGGCAACTAAAGTAATGTTCAGGACTCTTAAAATACCAGGACACTCTCTACTATACCATAGTTCCCCCCCCTTTTTTAACCTGTTTAAAAGGTATATAGTAAACATGTACACAGTGGACATTATTGGTTTCCCTTTCTTTCATTTTAATCATGTTGCAGCTCGTATGGCTGGACAAATGAACTCTTTTATCATTATAATGACGAGAAGGCCACTGACCTCATGTAAATCCCATCACTACTTCACCCACATTGCATGTAAATCAAACTGGAATAACTGAAGGTAGGAGCATTTTGTCCCTTTACATCCAAACTCTGAGACTCAGTAGCTTAAGAAAATATAAATGTAAATCTTAACGTGAACATAATTTATGGTGGAGAACCTTTGTTTCCAGCAGGGCCCTTCGGAGTGACACCCTCTGCTCCAGATCTTTCTTTTCACGCTCATGTTGGGCATCTGTCTGCATCTTGATCTTGCTCTGGTAGGCGTTGAGAAGCTCCAGCTCTTGCTGTAGCTGCATTCGTAGGGCTTGGCACTGAGCCTCCTGAGTCTCGTCCAGACGAAGCTAACACCAGAGAGGAGATCACATTCAGGATCCAAGCAGTAAAACATATACTCAATTATTACTGATGTGGCCATATCCTCTACAGGTAAGAGACTAACAGTCTTACAGTTTTACCAGACTCACCGCCTGAGTAGAAAGCATTTCATTGATAGAGTGGTCATACTGCTCGGCCAAAATGGCAAGTTTGCGGTGCTGCTCTTGCTTCAGCCGTTTAAGGACAGCTTTGTGCTCTGACTTTGGTGTCGTCTCCAGCAGATGGTTCCTCAGTGCTTTGTACTGCCTAGTCTGGATCTTGCATGTGTCCTGGAACTGCTTCTTGATCTGTAGCTCTTTGGACTAGATTGTAGAGAAAGGAGTAAATACTTTATGCACTATACTTCCCAACTAAAAAAACCCCATTAATATATACATTAAGTCTACAGATAACAGGTAGCATGCTTTAAAGTGAGGAAGTACAACCTGAAAACAAAGCGCTACATTAAAGTAACTCTGGGTTACGGTCTATTCAGTTTGTTTTTTTTAAATTAAAAAGGTACAATATCAAGAAGTATAAGCTGGGCACTCCTGATTCTGAGGCTGACATTTTATTCCAAAATCTGTGCATCTGTTTTTCAGCTAGTCCTGACCCAAGCATGATGAAGTATAATTCAAATAGTGCCTAGACAAGCACTTTTACTAAAATCAGTGTCTGAATATTTAATATACACCCATGCTCAGAAACTTTTCCTGACCTTGAGACTCTTGGGTTGCTGGCGAACCTCCATAGCATGTTTGCGTCTGAGTTCTCTCTCCCTTCGCTTGTTGTACTCCTGCTGATTGGTAAGCTCCGTCTGGTGCTGTAGTCGGATCAGCTCAGCCCTCGTCTTTTGGATATTGTTAAGCTGGCGGAACTCCAACTCTTGCATGGACTCGTGGTGCCGGAGAAGCATAGCATGTTCCAAGTCCTTCTGGGTTTGACGCTTGCTTAGCTCCTAATGATGTCCAAATAGAGATAAACAACAGTGACAAGATAAAATTACTTCCAGAACAACAGACCAATTTTAGTTTGTGGATTACTTAATATTTGTAACATGCTGTTCAACAGTATAGTGGTAGAGAAAGGTACAGACCTCTCGCAATAGATCCTTTTCGATTCTGTGGCGAGTAGTCAAAATCCTCCTTTTGAACCTGCGGCATTCTAGTTCCAGATACTGCCTCTGTCTGCGCTGTAAATTGGCCTCTTCTTCTGCTTGATAGTTTTGGAAGTTCTCCTTCTGTTTTGACAACCACTCCTGCTTTTCTTTCTTGGGAGTTGACTGGTTTTCATTCAATTCCTAAAGTAATAATAGATTGAAGGTCACTACCAAAACTTAATTTATACTGATTAATGTTTACTAACTGCTAGTTTAAAAAGAAAAAAGAAATCTATATGTATTTGTGCGTCTGTAACATCAACGGCACCATAACAATAAAATGTAAATAAATCTGCCTGCCTCTTTAAGTTGCTCCTTGCGAAGTTTGTATTCCCGTTTCTGGTTTTCAAGAAAACTGTTGAGCTCTTTTTTCTGTTGACTCTGGATGTGTTGCTGAAACTTCTTTTCATCATTGCTAAAGGTTTTTGCCTGATAAAGAAACAAATATAATCAGTTTTCTCTATGCACAATAACAGTGAGTGAATGGTAACATTTAATGATCAATTAGAAGCTGAAAGCATACATCTTTCTCCATGGACGCCTGGTGTTTCTTTATCAGTTTCTCCATCTCTTGGGCAAAGCTATTCCTCTGATTCTCCAGCTCCTTGTCCAGACGGAGTCTGTTCTCATCCATTTCAGTCTTCAGCTTGTTTTCCAGAGCCATCAGCTGTTTTTGATGCTGTCGCCTCATGCGCTTGTAGCCTAATATCTGCTCCCTTAACTCAGAATCTTGCTCATGCTCCTTAATCTGGCGAGTGAGCTAGCAAACACAAGACAAAATACTTATCATTAGACATGAAGTTTATAAGGCACACAAGTATTGCGAATAGATTTAATTGCAAGCGTGTTCAAAACACTTCTGATGATTACATGAAAAAATATATTGCTAGCCTTAAGGTAAAAGTTTCCAATAATCACAAGGACACTGGGTGAAAATATTTTTGCCTTTTTACAATCACAGAAACACCCAGCAGGTATATGCATGGTTATCTGAGATATTAAACAGTTCTTTAACAATGATGTACAAATGAAATGACAGCATCATTACCACTGAAGCTGTGCGTATTGTGGCAAAGTGTTCACGGTTTCTTCTTGGCCGTGGCGTGTGTGGAGGAGGGGACTGCCGCTCAGTTGGCTGGTTGTGAGTCTGTAAATCTTGGTTACATGTCTCTTCTCCCTAAAAGGTGCACAACAACACAGACATTGCAGGCTATTTAGAACCAATCTAAACAATACCTCCAGTGAGAATAATACTAAAAACACTCAATAATGAAAAGTGAAAAAAAGATGTCTTACTTGTTTGACATGTATGACAGAGCTGTTGGACATTACTGTGTGGTCCCCTTCAATGTCTGCCTCACTTTTGTCATCACCTGCATCTGTTAAACTATTAACAGAGCTGCTCTGCGAACTGGCACTGATTGACATACTGGGGATGGATTGGTTGCTCCCCACACTGTTCACTGTACCCGTCCTACTCACACTTGGTTCTGGCTCCTAAAAGTAAAATAAAGTAGAAAGTAACAAGATTACAACACGTCTTGTGTCAGAGGACACAATAGTATGAAAGGCAGAGAGGCAAGCAAGGAGGGGTTAACACAATTTCAAACAGACCTCCTCTTCATCTTGTGTTGTTGGGCCATTGTGGACTTCCTGAAACAAGATCTTCTTCATCTTGCGATACTGCAGATTGTCTAGCTCCCGTACTGCATCCTTTGTCCGGTTTATCAAGTCTATTAAAACCGATTCAGGTCGTTCACGCTGGACAAATGCATGCTAGAAGAGCAACAGAAAAGCCATCTTGCATTAAATTCATGAATTTTAATGTGTCTATAAGGATTCATCACAACGAATAAACAATCGGTCACAATTGTTTTTGATTGATTACCTTTAGGAGCTCCTCAGAGTTTGGCCTATCCTGGGGTAATTTCTGAAGGCAAGAATCTACAAAGTTTCGGAAATAATCCGTCCTACAGTTGTGAGAAAGAACAAAGTTTAGAATATAGAAGAACAAAATCAATAATAAATAGACATTATTCAATTTGAAAAGCAAAATATGGATCCAATTCTAAACTCACCATTCACTAGACTGCAGTGTGGGGCTGTCATTCTGTGCTATATGGTATAAGGCACTCATTGCATTCATGTTAAAGAGTGGCGGCTTCCTCTCAGCTATGAACCAAGAAACAGGTTACATTAAGAAATGCATACAAGGAAAGTGAGGGTGAAAGAAGAAAAAGCCACATTAGTCAGTAATTGAATGAACCTAATGGTGTGAGAAAAACTGCTGCTGACTGTGAGCAGTTAATTAAAGTATAAAAACAGATGTGTGAATTCTAACAATGCAACAGCAAAGGAGCTAGGACATACCTAATTCAATGCAGGTTATACCCATAGACCAAATATCCACCTTTCCGTCATATTGACCTTCATCCATAGCTAAAATTACTTCTGGGGCCATCCTGAAAAAAAAGAAAAAAGAAAAAGAAAAGAAGGCATCACAGTCACAATGCTAACTTGTAAATGATGGTTTAATATACTATATAAAAAAATATGCAGGTGGTTTGACAAACACATTTATCCTGTGGTAACACTGGCAGTAAAAAAAACAAAACAACAACAACAACAACAAAAACCCCCACTTGGCTACAGTTCATTTTCCAGTGGAAGGCAGTGATGGGAAGCTGCAAATGGGCACCTGACAGCTGTCGCTGTGTGAGGGATCTGAATCTCAACAAGTAAAAATTGAGTTGGCCTCAACTTTGTTCAGGTCGACGCAGCGACACTTTATCCAGGATGTGGTGACAATATCGCTGGCCATGATTGGCCACTGGTAACTTGGCTGGTCGCAGTGTGAAAGTAGCATTAACATTAGTCTGGCAGCATTTCTTTCCATATTTAGTGAAAACTTGAATAAAACCACAGATACAAATTTTCGGGAACTCCAAGTTACATATATGCATATTGAATGGGACATGTGAAACAAATGCAAACTGAGAAAACAGCATTGCATTTGCAGAGGACTTTCGATAAATACGAAACTCAAAAGAATTGGGATTTAGAAGTTTTTTTTCACATATAGATGTTAATTATGTTTAATATGTGACAATGTTCTTGTAAAGAGATTGGCCATCTGTTAAGAAGGAGGATAGGGTATATGCAGACATATATACATAAATGATTATAGTAAGATGTTTTGAAACTTACCAATATGGAGTCCCAACAAAGGAGTTTGCAGGACAGGCGATGGAAGCAGAGCCAAAATCTGCTAGTTTTACCTGCCCTGGCTCTGTCAGCAAGATGTTTCCTGCCTTGATATCTCTGTCAAACACATGAGAGGAAATGGTTATAGCAAGACGCAGAAGACACAGTGCTTGAGGGCAAAAGCAATCTGTGCACAGCATACTCCTAAAAAACTTGAAACACTCACCGGTGAATCATGTTTTGGGAGTGAAGATAAGCCAAACCTTGAAGAGCACCATGTGTAATTGCAGCTATTTCAACTTCCTGCAGAGGTTTCTTGTGAACTGAAGAAGATGTGTCATAGGTGATCAAGAAAAAGGGTGATGGGGATAAAATGGCAAATACAAGAATGTAATTTTTTCCAAAGTTTTCAACTCACCTTCTAACAAATCGGAAGCAGAGCCAAGGCAATACTCCATTACCAGCTGTAAGGAAATCAGAAGTGCTTTGTGTGAATTTATATTTGGCCCTTAAATAATTAATAAATATTAAGTCTTACATCAAGATCATCATCATCATTAACACAATGTTGTAGAACCTCACCCATGCAGTGTGCTCTCGTAGGTAGCATCCTTTGTACTCTATGGTGTTTGGGTGTTGTATTCGTTGCAGGAATTTCACTTCTTTGATTATGTCTTGCCATTTCTGGGACAACAGTAAAACCACAAAAGGACTGTTACAGCAAGAACAAGTAGCATTCATGAGTAAACAGTTTATTAACTTAATATAGAACAGTTGAGGTTATCATACCTCACTGGATTGCTTCCCACTATATGACATCTTCTTGATGGCCACCACATCATTTGTCTGCACGTCCCGTGCCTGAATAATAAACACATTACATAAAACTGATTGTCAAGATTTTTGTGATTTAAGCTACGATGACATAAATAAGGCAATATAATAAAGGTCCTACTTGAATATAGCTTTGTTAATTAACTTTGCATTATGAAACTGTAAAGATTAAATTATATCTTTGTGCTTTGAAAAATTAACATTAAAAAGCCCCATTGTGATATTATGATACCTGAGCCAATCTGTATTAAGTCACATGCGCAACAGCTACAAGCAGACATGTTGGGGCAACATGGGAACAACATTATGGTAATCCGTTCTCTCTAAGCTGACTAACATAAGCAAAGGTTAGGCGTAATATCTGTGCAATATATGCTGTATTAAAACCTTTAAATCCATTACACGCATCTAATCGATTTGTGGGTAGGTCTGTATGCATGTGTTGTTAAATACTCACAAAATATACAGCACCAAAGCTGCCATGTCCAATTTCATGAAGATCCGTAAAGAGCTTTTCCGGGTCCTCCTTGAAGAAGAGTTCAGCAATTTCGGGGTCCTTGAGGTTCCCCGCCCGACTGTTATTGGGCATAATTAGGGGTCGGGGGCAATGCCGCTGCCGCCAGGAACTATCTGGGTCTGCGACAGCGACGTGAAAGCCCCCACTGATGACTCATCTGCAGGACAGTGGTTTCATATGTGTTCAGAACTGAAAATACAAGAAAAAAAACAAGAGTAAACACACTAGCAGAGATGTATACATGCATTGCTATTCTAAATTAGAAAGCTACAGCAACACTGTATGGACAGCAGTGAAGCACAGCACACTACAAGAAAAGGAAATGTGGATGTTGTGAAGTAAGATTCACATAAACGCTACATTACTAATAATACTGAATAACACTGATTATATCATATTAGAAGGCTATATAAGAAAGAAAGCTTTTGGTTGTTCGGATGAGCAACAGACATGCCTAATAACGTGGGCACGAGAAGGCTAAACAAAGCATGAACTTAACCATGATGTCAGAAATCCTGAGGTAGCAAGAGATAAGTCTCCTGTTTCCATAGTAACCACAGCAATGAAATCAGTGGGCCATGTCCCAACAAAACTGGCCTCACACCTTCAGTGACTGGTGTGTACACAGAAAGATGTGAGGAGGATACAAAGAAGTGCCTGAGAGCTGCCTATCTCCAGCCTGAACGTGGAAGAGAAATTGAGCACCTTCACAGTGTTAATGACTGAAGGAAAACTCAGCATTCCAGTGACGGGACGACTGGTTAAACCTGCAGGTACTTGGAAAACACATCCTCAAATGCAGCAAACAGTGTACATGCATCTTCCTAAAAGTGATTAAAGGGTTTGTTCAGCAAAAAAAAAAGTTTATTCAAAGGTTATATTTATTAGTTTATTAAAAGTATTGTTTAAAACCACTTATTCAAAGTGGTGTCATACCACACTAATGGCTTAGTTTTCCTTTGCCCTGACTTTGGAATATCCACAACAGAAACATTCATTACAATTAAAATAAATTATTTGTTGTGATTCACACCATGTGGGAAAATGACATCTGAAAAGCAGTGTGCCTTTTCATAAGTGGTCTCTTACTGGAAGCAGTCAAGTGCACCGCCTTCTCGTGAATGTAAACAAATTAAACAAACAAATAAATAGATCAAAACAACCAAAAAATAATCACAGTAGGGTGTGTAGATTAACATAATATATCAAAAGCTCAGTATAATTTTACTGGGGTTATGAGGGTTAATATGTTTAGCTTTTCATGATGCCAGCAACCAATACCAATACCAAAACTATGAAAAAAAAAACCAAGTTATTTTGTCAGTTCGTTTTTTTTAGTACGTCACCATAATTGCTCCATCGTGTAGTAACACATTCACCAAAAGATACCTGGTTTGAAACCGAGTGGAGACACTAAACTTAGTTTCAGGAGTCACAAGCTAGTATAAGCCAAGCAAAGATAAATGGAGAGGTTGTGTCAGGAAGGTAATTTGGTGTAAAATTTGTGCCAAAACAAACATACCGATCCGTCTACTGTGGCGACCCCTTAAGAAATAATGGAGCAGCCAAAAGTCGCTGGCAGAGTATGTAGCGACTCTTCTGGAAGTGATGGGGGCAACAAACACCTACAAGTGTTCCAGGCTATCTTTACATGATGAAGGAGGAGGAGGATACCCATGAGCCCAGGAAAAACTACACATGGAAGATGGCTACAACTATAGCTGCCACAATAGCGCAGGCTCTACTCACTGATATAAAAGGCAGTATGAGTATCGTGTGGAACTACTTTGTGTTATTATCCTAAATTACACTAACTTCTTCTTTTTAGAGACACCTGGCACTGCCATTGTGAAATCACTCATGCACCAAAATGTTTGCAGTGGCTAACCATCAATAAAATGTTAAAATTTTAAATGTTTTCCACCACCATGACAGTGATTTAAAATGACTTTATGCTATTAAAAGGTATTTTATGTCCAAGTACATCAAATTGGGTATTGAGACTCATGCAGTTCTACTGGTATTGATATCAACTACTAAATTTCAGGTTATCATGATGTCTGTGCCTTTTAAAAATACAGAAATTAATAAAAGATTATACTAAGCTCACAATGCCACGGTCAAGACTTTACTTTTCATTATCACTTTGAAACAGCTTCACTACTGTAATACTAATGTAGACTGTAAAAGATCACCGAGAAAAGTTTACTGAGTCCACTCGGCTCAGATGATCAGTTGCAAACAGATGCAGGGCTGACGCTAGAGTCACAAGACTTCTTTCCCAGCCTGGGAGAAACAGCCCCCAGTTCCAAGCAGACATCTTTTGTCTCGCAACAACACTGAACAACTCACTATACTACACAGTTGTAGCCACAGCTCTGAAATAAAGCCCCATTACCATGTGGGACTGTGCCTCTTTATTGCCATTGTTCTTCACTACATTGTTTCTCATGAATGAGCTTTGTTGTCATATCTCATGATAGCATTTTCAACTTGTGAACGTATGAGCACAAAAATGAATGATGATAACTGATACTTTCATTTAAAAAAAAAAAGAAAACAAACAAACACAAACAACAAGATCAACAACAATATAAATACCCTGGTGTTCCAACTTGCACAAATGCATGCACAAGAATGCAGCAGGACAGGACAACAGAGCTGGAGGGCTGGAATTCCCAATGTATGCCCTCACTGCGCTGCATTTCCTGTTCGTGCAGCTATAGGGAGGTAGGAATGGGCCCTGCTGAGCATTTTCACTAGTGATTATCTGTCTATCTTGGTATTGCAGCAATGGCACGCCTTCTTAAGTGCGCCGCAATTTAATAAAGTAAAACATTTTTCTTTCCATGTCCTAGAAGTAACTTAAAAGAATACAGGTAGTTTCCATTACTTTGAAGAATCCATTAAACAAATTTAAAAGTAATGGAGGTCATTTAAAACACCTCCGTTTGGCACGCCAGTCTATGGCACAACATAACACAGGGTTTACGTCTGTTTCACCCAAAAACAAACAGAAACGGCACTGTAACATTGTAGCCAGTGTATCTTTATGCCTTCAAGTATATTAAGTTAGTTGGCAACTAGGCACCAGTTACCCAAGAGGAATCAGGGCGATAGATCTGAAAACCTTTAAAATATCAAACGTTTGCCCAAACCAAGATTGGCGAGGCAAACAGCAGCGCAGCATTACCTGCTGCGTTTTTACCTGTCTCCTCCTCCTAGAGTTTCAAAACAACCGGAATTTCACAGATTATTTGGTTGGGTTTCATTAAAAGTTACCACTTTCCCACAGCAGTTTTAAGCGTTATGTTAAAAAAAAAAAAATCACATCAAAAAGACGGAAATATAAAGAGACAGCAGCTTGGGAGTGATTCTGCCTTGGGAGTGTGATGTCAGCTACACACACCAAACTTAACGTTAGCCAAGTTACGTGTCATATGGCGAAACAGTCCAAGCATAATTGGCGTCGTGTTTACGACGTAAACAGCTGAACATAAACACGGATAATGTGGAATTAAGCGATCTGTAAGAACTCGCTTATCAGAAAAAGCTAAATTAGCAGGCTAACATTTGTTATGTTTGCTAAGTTAGCTTAGCCAGTTAGCTGAAACTCACCCTCTTTTGACAGGCCAGGCTTCAGCGCTGTGGAGAATGTCGCTAATTCAAAACAGTTTGGGATTTGAAAAGTATCCCCTCCGTTTCATCACCAGTGAGATAACTTCGTGCGCCAAATCCTTGTGGTTCTTCACGCTGTCAGTCGATTATAACGCGCACATTTGTGAATTGTTACAGGTTAAAATCCCCACCCTTCAAGTAACTGGGGTGCCAGAGCAGTCAGATCCCACTCCCAGACAGGTCCAAAGATGGCTGCCGAGCGATCCGCTGCCGCCTCCCTTCGTGGAAATGCGTCGGGGGAAATGTGAGGGAAGTTCAAACACCTCCAGAACAGCATTAAACAAGCCGCGATAATGTCCGCCTTATCGTTGGGAAAAAAACCTCGGGATTTAACCTCTCACGCTGGCAGACTAACCGTAGCCGTTTAGACGTGTGTATGTGCCAGGCTGTCCGTGCTCCTCATTGCAAACAGCAGTTCCGCCCTGCCTGTTGAATTTGCTGTAAACTCTCCCTGACCCATGTACATCCAGAGGCGGAGACACTGGAACATCATTAACGAACACTGGACCTGCGATCACGTTCATATTTTTATCGAAGTTACTTTTAATAATTGCACTTTTGATATTTCTGGCGTAAGATGTGAGTGGGGGGGGACTTTATAAATTTAATATGTATTTTAAATGAAAGGACTTGGTTATCGATTATGAGGAAATACAAGAACATTATAGAACTGAGACAGACTGTTAGAGAGCCCAAAGGTGGACAGTAGCTGTATTTCACAGTAGTACTGTATATTCTTGGGGCAGTGTAACAGGTTTTCCTTATTACACATTTGCCTAACAAGGGAAAGCTGTTTCGATTCCGGGAGGAGACACAACTCTCTTGGGAATTGCGTCAGGAAGGGCATCCGGCGTTAAACTCCGGCAATTCAAATATGCAAAGCTACCCGCTGTGGCGACCCCTTGTGAGTAAGGAAAGCATTGTATGCAGTTTACTGTATATTAAATTTATCTATTTGTTCATCCATTCAGAAGTGGAATACTTCTTTCCTAATAGAGGCACCATTGTTAACTTTCTGTAAGCAACAATCCATTGCTCCACATCACTTTTTGTTGCTTTTGTTTTGTTTTCTTAAATAATAAGAAAATGAAAACTAACAGAAAAATACAATAAATGAATGGATACACAAAGCCACCCAGGGGGAATGTTAACACAGACATGTAAGATAGGTTGTAGCAGTTTATCTATCACAAACGCAAGTTAACAGAAAACAAGTGATCTCAAGGTAATTTCAGTAGATTGTACAATGCAACAGAGGGTCTCTATCTAACAGCAATCACATAACCACACTGCAGCCATGAGCAGCCACATGACTACAGTGGGGAGGAAAAACTCCCTTTTAACAGGAAGAGACATTTGGCAGAACCAAGCTCAAGGAGGAGCAGCCACATGCTACAACTGGAGTTAATGACATGCATTTGTAAATGTATTGGGTGCGACAAGAAGGAAATAGAGAAGGAATGCTCATTGTATCATAGGAAATCCCCCACAAGCCTGAGGCTATAGCACAATAGCTAAGGGACATGATCCAGCCCAGCTTTCTTAAAAAGGAAAGATTCATATGCTCATTTCTAATCCTTGCCACTCCATCCTGCTCACTCTTGTTAAAAATCTTAATATCTCCAGCTCGGCCACTTCCAGCTTGGCCTCCGGTCTTTTTGTTAGTGCCACTCTCTCCAGACCATGGCATACATCATAGCAGATCTCAATACCATCTTGTAAACCTTCCCTCTCTTGCTGCTATCCTTCTGTCACAAATCACCCCTGACATTGCCTGCACTCACTTTTTCACCACTCTCTGTGGACCATCTGTTGCTTTTGGTGGTTGATCCCAGATATTTAAACTTATCCACCTTCATGACATCTATTTCTTGCACTTTCACTGTTACACCCGTCTCCCCCTCATTCCTCATTCCACATGTACTCTGTCTTGCTTCTACCTTTCATTCCACTTCTCTTCAGAGCATACCTCCACCTCTTAGGCTGTCTTTCTCCTCCTCACTACTCTCACAAGAGATCACAACATCATCTGTAAACACTGCAGTCCACAGAAACACCTGCCTGACCTCATATATCAACCTGTCCATCACCACTGCAAACAAGAAGGTGCTCAGAGCCTGATGTAATCCCACGCTGCACTCATTTGTAGCTCTGCGGTGGTGAAGTGTGGTACTGCACCACTGGCTGAGTCTGATCTCGTGACAGTCATTGCGCTGGCCTTATACATGTCATGCATCAGCCTCACATATTTCTCTGTCACTCTTGACTCCCTCATACAGTACCGCAGTTCCCCCTCTTGGAACCCTGTCATATGCTTTCTTCCATCCACCGAGGCATAGAGCAGCTCCTTTTGACACCTCTTCATCAACACTGTCAAAGCAAGTTCAAATATTGCTTATCCAAGCTTTTATTTTGAAGAAAAGCTTTCCGGAAGACACGTCCCTATCGTGACGTTGCTGCAAGTGCGGAAGTAAGTTAGCTGACCTACCCACATGGTAGAAATGGCTGCTGATGGGGAAAAACAACAGGGCCACAGACCCGGCATATACAAACAAAAAAATAAAGGACACAAACATGGCAAGCACCGGACGAAAGGAGAAATTGAAAGAGAAAACAAAGGCAAGTCGCGTCCAGCTGCACAGCGTTAAACCTGGGGTGTACATGTGTGTTGTTAGCATGTAGCGGTTGCTTCTGCAAGTACACGTGTTTGGCTTTAAGTGCTCAATCCTTTCAGTACAGTATCTTATATCGTAGGACCTTTCTTTATAAGGTATTTAGTGAAAGTCTGTATTCGCTTGCGAGCCTCGTTTGGTGTTTAACTGGAGTTTGCCAATGAGCTTCAGCCATTTAAACGTGGTCCGGGGGTCTTCCAGATACCCAGTTACTGGAAAATCAGAGCACTTAACAGTTAACACCGAGAAAGTTTATCATTAAAAACAGTTTTGTTCTATTTAAATTTAAGCTCATATTCCGACTTGTGGATGTTTTATACGTGATTTGAATGATCGTCAGATAGTAACACTACATGTCAAGCAGTACAGGAATGATAGTTCATGCTATAATTTAATGTTACTTTAATTTCATTCAGCGTAAAGCCGTACACACACACACACACACACACACACACATTTTGACACCTTGTAGCTTGAAAAATATATTCAGGCAAAAGTCTTATATCTGTAAACAAACTTTTGTCGGCACTTTACATTTATTCTGAAATACAAAGTAAAGTGGACACTTTAATAAAAATAATTTGAGCACACGTGATTAACATACAGCCAGATGACCCAATCGTGCCCCAAAGAGTACACACAATAACCCCCACTGATCAATAAAAGTCAGCGTTATAGTCAGGAATGTTGATTTAAATGATTGTAAAGTGTCTCCACTGTAGTTAAACTGGATTCCAACAGAGGGCGCTCCACTAATGTGTGAGAATAAATGTTTTTCTTCGATAAGCTAAAAGACCTTATGTATTATGGCTGATGGATAATCATCCAGCCAGCTTGTGCTGTTATTCAACATCATATATGCAGTCAGACTTTGGCAGTGTTGTAAAGAGAGATGAATATTCAAAGTGTGTCATTCATCAATATATCATGTATAAATAAACCCCAGTCTCAGACTGAAAAAAAAAAAAAAAAAAAAATTCACATATAAGGCAGTGCAGTAGTTAAAAACAACAAAGGAATGTTAGTCTCATTGTTGTTCATTGATGCTTGTATGTACTGCAGTGGTATCAGAGTTGGTTAGTAAAAATAGTTTAACATGAACAGAACAACATAATGGCAAATTATTTCAGTTAATTGATATTTATGATTATTATGAGTATGGATTTGTTCATAATTAGTGTCTTCTGTATATAATTATATTCATTCACTGATGCACACATGTATACTAATACTAAATGGTAAATGTCAGTTATTGTACAGTTCATCTTCAGTCTGTATTGTAATATGTTTTATCAGTTACATCTGCAGTAACGCATATTTGACAGATGGCAATTGGCTTTAAAAGCTAAACAAGAATTTAAGTGGACTGTTTAATGTAAGTAATCATTTTATTGGATTATCAGAGTATAGCACTACAGTCTTGTCTGCAGACTTTAGCCAGCGGGGACAACAGCAATTTTCTGGGGGCTCCTGGTAAAACCAGCATATCAGTTTCAACTACAAGTGGGATACAAATGAAAACCAGAAAACTCTTGGAACAAAAATGACTGTTTCTTGTCTATAGTCTGCTTTATCTCTTGTTATATAAAGTTTGACACATAGCTGTAAAAAAGAAAATGTTCTAACAAAGCATAGTGCCATTTCTACTGAATTCATTGACTATGAAACAAATCAGTACCGTGCATATAAAATTTAGTTCAGTTGTCTAATGTGCGGTCTTTTGCTTACTTTATTTATATCAGCATGACCCTCTGGGGGCGGGGAAGCTTTGTCTGCTGCAACAGCTGCGCTGTTGTGTTGACTTGAACTTCATTTTGCAGGTGTTTTTGATTGGTTGCCTTGCCAGCATATGTTTTAAAGCAGCAAAGATATTGTAAAAATCAAACGGCCGATGTTCACACACTGTTCATGTATCTGCTGAGATTTACTGACATCTTAGACTTCAGCTGCTTTAACATTGTGCAGCAGAGTGGAGCATGATCCATATGTGTGTGTTAGAATAGAAGTTCTTTCTAAGCAGCAAGGTTGTGGGTTGTAGTAAGGCCTATATTAAAATAATACTATACACATTGTATAAATTAATAAATAACTTGTGGTACAATGTCTCACAGGCAGAGTGTCGGTGACAGTCCTTACCAAAAAACAGAGGAAGGAGCAAAAGAAGATGGACAGAAGGCACAAAGCCAACCAGCTGCGCAAGAATAAGAAAGACTTGGTAATTTAAAA
Organism: Oreochromis niloticus; assembly: GCF_001858045.2. Taxonomy (NCBI): domain Eukaryota; kingdom Metazoa; phylum Chordata; class Actinopteri; order Cichliformes; family Cichlidae; genus Oreochromis; species Oreochromis niloticus. The sequence goes on from NC_031979.2 coordinate 26,975,825, forward strand.
TATCACACGATGGATCGCTGTTCTTAAATTCTTAATGCAGCGAATCTGGAGTTAATTGAGTGTCTTTCTTTCTTCCCAGGTCCTGACAGAAAAGCGACGTCTTGGCAGCAGGGATGGTCCTCCTCATTTGGTTGTTGTGGTGTCCCTACATGCTCAAGCCGATTCTGGAGCCATCACTAAGCTGCTTCGTGGAGAAGGTGCTGGGGGCATTGTGCATCATGACCGGTGCATCAGTGGTGTCAGTGACAGTTTTGGGCTGATTCTGCCTCGCTTTAAACAGAGGTTCACCTTTCTAAGCCAGAGTACAGGTAAGCATTAGAAAAGAGTTTTCCTTTGAAAAAAAAAAAAAAGTGAGCCAGGTAGTTAAAGGTTATCAAGTGCACAAATAGTGTTGTTTCTGTGACATCTATTGATGTAATTTTAGTTTCTCAAATTTAAAAGACATTACAATTTGAGAATTTTGTTCATAGAATAAGTAAACATCCCTGGTAATGCTGACACACTTGTGACATACTGTAGAATACCATAGAAGAAGAAGTTAAGTCAGATATGTTACTGTTTTTTAGATAGGATTTTTTTTTAATCTATTTATATTTTGTTGTAAAATTGATGTTGTGTTCACTAAATGACATCCTAAAACAAATATTTTAAGGATGTATACTCTTTTTGTGTGTCTTTAACACTTCTGTAATCTCTTTTTATAGCTGACATGCACTCCCTGCTGGATGTGACAAAGATTGCAGATAGCCTTGTATTTGTGTTGGATTCTACTGAAGGCTGGGACACCTATGGAGACTATTGTCTCTCTTGCCTCTTTGCTCAGGGTCTCCCCAGCTATGGTAATTATAAATCTTTCTTTCTTTCTTTTTTTTAAATTTAATTGACTTCGTTTCTGATGTGCCTCTACTGAGCCCTTTTCTCTCTCCCATATTCAACCTACATAGCACTGGTGTGTCAGGGTGTGTCCGAGCTCCCTGTGAAGAAGAGGGTTGAGTCCAGAAGAGCTTTGTCAAAGATCACAGAGGCCCGTTTTCCTGATGCTCGTCTCTTCCCTCTGGACTCCGAACAAGATGCCACACTACTTCTCAGACACCTGGGGACTCAGAGACAGAGAAAGTTGGGTTTCCGCTCCAAACGGTCACATCTCCTTGCTCAACATGTCACTTTTACACCCAACAACCCTGTTGATAGTACAAGTGGACCCACTGGCCTGGGCACACTCTGTGTGTCCGGGTATGTCCGTGGCCGCCCTCTGCGGGTTGACAGACTGGTACACATCAGTGGTCATGGAGATTTTCAGCTCAGCCAGATTGATGCCCCAGTAGACCCTCTTCCTCTGAACTTAACAGTGTCCAGACCACTGAAGCCTAGCAAAGGAGGAGATGTTGACATGCTGGTAGGTGTTGCTGCTTTTTTTTTTAGTACTTTAACTTGGCAAATGTACATGCAGACCTGATAGCGTATACTTTATTAAACAATAAATGATATAAATGACTTCATTTATTGCTCTACTGCATCATCATAATTTAAAAAATATTTTTGGAATTTTACCTAGCTTTGGACTTCTTTGATAAGTTGTATAGTGGATATTTGTTTCTCACTTGTGGACTCAGGCATGTATTTTCCACACTCTATACAAAGTATAGCTCCAAACTTGAAGCATGGAAACCTGTTTAAGTTAGGTAATCCATTACAACTGTCAGCATCTGTTTTTATCAATGTAATATTACCGTTGCATAAGAATTGGAATGCACCCCTGCTAAATATATGTGCATTTTCTCACGCTGCTTTTAACCGTTAAAACTAATTCGAAGTGAATATAATGAATGGTGGTCAGTAGGTTTAAATGCAAAGTGAGACTTTAACACCTTTAATTGTTTTGGAGTGTTAGTGCATCTAGTTTAGTTGATATGGGTCACATTTACCTGCTCATTTGCATTTCCCACAGGATGGAGGTGAAAATGAGGCCCCCGTGAGGGTGCTCATGAAAGCGGACCCATCCAACAGGGAGAGTCTGCAGGCAGAGGCTGAGGTGGATCCCATGGACGGAGAGCAGACATGGCCAACAGAATCAGAACTGCTGGAAGCAGAAGGTGAAGAAAGAGAATTTATAGATAATCCTCTCAGAAAATGAAGATGATTTAGTAGAAGATTGAGGCTTCACTTGTGTTAGATCAGTTACACTTGATTTGAAGTTACAACTATATCACTTTATACTTTCAAGTAGTGTGAAACTGTCTTACTGATGAAAATATATAAAACTTAATTTGCACAAATGGTTTGTGATGTGACAGTTTAATCGACACAACAAACTAGTTAAACAAAGACTTTGCTATAATGTTACTGATGCACAGTAAAAATTTGGATGGTTACACATAGCTGAAATAACTCAGTCATTTCTACTAAATAGAAATGAGTAATGTGTTTTTCTTGATTCAAGAGTTTATCCGGTTAGAAAAACACAGGACTCAAAGGTTTTTGATGTTTCTCTCTTTAGAGGCCAGGAAGAAAAAACGTGTAATGAAGGTCCCTAAAGGAACATCAGACTATCAGGCCACGTGGATTGTTGATGAAGGTGAGGAGGAGAATGGCGACATAGATGAAGAAAGTAGTGATGATGACGACGACGATGATGATGACATAATGGATGAAGCCATGGATAAAGAGGATGGGGAGACTGACTCTCAGGTACACATTTAAAGTAATTTTGACTTAAGTCTTTAATGACACAGTGAAACAGAAGATAAATAAAATGCAAGTATCAGTTTAAATTTTCCTTTTTTAAAACTTTACACAAAAAAGACAGGTATAAAGTTTATGATGATACGACAGCCTAGCCTTGCAAAATGTGATACACTGAAAAATGGGAATTAATTTAAATGGACATTAATAGCATTTTTTTTTCTTTTTTCTTTTTTTTTAAATAAAGCTCAGGTCAGGATATAATCGAAGCAGAGATGCTTAGACATCTCTTTGTTTTGCCAGCTCGTCTGTCTAGCCAGATCTTGAGGTCTACTGCTTTGTTAACGAGGCGTTCCCAAGCCAGCCAAGATGTAGTCTGTCTACCTTGGTCTCTTCCTGGGTTGGACATTCAACTCACCTAGGAAGCATGCAGGAGATATCCTAGGCTCATGCCCTCACCATGTCAACTAGCTCTTTTCAATGGAGGGGAGAAGCAGCACGACTGTGAATGATTTTGCTTTTCACCCTATCTTTAAGGCTGAGACCCCCTTTGGAGGAAACTAATTTCCCGTGCCTGTATCCCTGAACTTACTGTTTCAGTAACTACAGCTTTGCCTTCCTGCTTAGCTCTCTTCGTAACAGCAGTCTGTTTCAGTGCAGATGCGGCACTAATCATCTTTCAACCATGCTCAAGTCTTCCCTGACTTGTGAGCAAGATTTGAAGATACTTGAACGGCTCTCATTGGGGCAGGTTCCTAACTTAGGGTGGACACGCCATTCTTGAAGAAGTGCAATGTTTCAAGCCATGAGGCCTGAGTAGGCTCAGACTGGGAAAAAACCACATGAGCCTGCCTACCTGTGGGCGCACCTCCAAAAATTAAAGCTGGATAATTTACCACTGTGGTAATAATCAAGCATGCTTGCATGCTAAAATTGAATAATTCAGAGAAGCCCTAAGGCCATAGCATCATATTTTATAAAAATTTTAACAGCATTTTACTGCAAAACAAAGTACAGTAAGATACCAAGTACTTGGATAACAACGCTTTCCATGGAAAACACCAGAGACTCACTACAGGAAGGCAGATGACTTTCTTACGACAGGTTTTTCATTATAGTATGGATGATGTGGGGGATTCGTGTGTCAGTGATTGTACAAATATTGTTATATTTGGAATTTTTCTTTCATTTCTCATTTAGTAGTTTGACCAGAAGTTCAGCCAGAACATACCTTTTATGGTTATTTTGTTGCGTGGGGTCGTGTTGTCATAGCAACAGTGTAGCTGAGGTCAGGCGGTGCAGTCCTGTGGAGGATGATGAGGATGGTAATTTGTGAAGAAGCAATAAAGTGTTGGCGTGTCCGGGGCTGAAGCGGTGCATACGTGACCCACAGGCAGTGCACCTCACTGCTGAGAGGCACTGTTTATTTTCTCAGTGTCTGACTCTGGCGTGTAGTGCCAGGCTGCTCACCACAACAATAGTGTTTGGAGCAGGAATCCCAAGAGAAGCCTCCGGTCTTCCTGTCTTGTGAACAGAACTTCCTGTCTGGACGAAGGGAGGGGTTGGCCATTTATTTATTTCCCGCTCCGCTTGAAAAGAAGTCGGGGAAACTTTCTTTATGCAACGGGTTCATTACGATCTGTGATTGTTATTAGCATGCATTTGATGTCAAGGTTAGCACACAGGTATACGTATCTAGACGAAGGTAACAATAGTGGAAAGGGTACTTCAAATGATAATGATTATTATTACTATTGCAGCAAGGATGTTGGAAAGGTTGTGAATCAGCCGCATGCTGAGAGCTTTCCGCTCTTGCGTCTGGCTTCTCCTGTAATTTGCCAGCCAAGGGAGCACAGCAAAGCTTGTCTTCTTTGATGATTCATTTCCTTATGCAAATATGTTGCCCTTGGATGCTCAGTTTCTAGATATTGTTTTAAGAGTGGATGTCTTGCACTGGAGAGTGTCGTTACGTAACTCACTGAATTCAAATGTATGCAAAGCAGGGATTCCCATAGTTTGAATTCGGGCAATTACTTATCCCATTGACACATACAAGGCCCCTCAGTGCTGTTTGTTTATTGTGCCAGAGTTGTTGGTTATGTTACATAAATATTTTCTATAATTAGGATCGTTTTGATGTTATTTGTTTTCCTGCCATTTGTGTCTGGTTATTGTTAATACTGGCAGCAACTAACAAAGTAAGTGTTTTGTAATAGTAGGGTGCAACAACAATATTGTACATTACAGCAAGAGAACGTTATCCAGGAGTAAGGCTGGGCGATTTTTTTTGGCTGTATCATGATATACGATATATATATCACGATATGTTTAACTAGCCTCCCAAAACAAATGTTATTTTCAATCATATCATGCCTAAGATTGGGCATTCATACGGTCACCGTCTGTGGTCAACACAGACTTTTTTTTTTTTTTTTTTGCAAACGAAGACGCCAGTGTAATCTGCTTCATGGCTGGTTTATTTAAAGTTTTCTGTGGTGTGTGGGGAGATGTTGACATGCGGACTTTAAAACATTCTTCATTATGCAATGGATGATTTTTCAGGTGGTGGAAAAAATTTGTGGTGCTGCGACCTTTTGTGGCAATGGTTTTATGCCATGTTTTACAAATTATGGCATTTTGTTTGACATGCTCCTTTTAAAAACCAAACCACTGCCAGTAAATGTTTCTCTTTGGAACTAGCTCGTCTGACTTGTCTTCAGTTACAGTCTCATTCCCTTCCTCGTGTGAAACTCCGGCTGTCACCATATTTTTCCCTATCAGGTAGAATATAAACACGCATGCTCATTGCAGTGTGCCAGGCAGAAAACTTTCTGCTTTGGAGGGAGGATTAGTGATGCATTCGCTCAAAAAAACTCTTAAAAGCTTAATATTGCCAAGGCAGTTTATACTCAATGGTTCCGATAGACCTATTTTAACCATCGTACGTGGAAAAACTTTTGATACATGAAGTATATTCAGTATATCGCCCATCCCTGCCAAGGGCACCTGTTTAACTCAGTATGTTTGGGTTAGAAGCTCAGGGTTTTAAAAAGAGGGAGCCAGACTCATAGCTGGTAAAAGGTTATTTAAAAATGTTTTCAGTGGTCTTGTAATTTGAAAATATAGTAATAAAATAAAATCTAATTTGGCCTTGGCACAGAAAATTCCATATAAAATTTTGTTTGGGTGGCAAAAATGTCAAGGCCAACCCAGCTAAAACTACTGTGAGGCTAGCCTTATTCCCCTTGTGGCCCATGACCTTCCTTCCTTCCTTGAATTAACCAATAGTGTTATCTCTCACTGCATTTGCTGTTAGTAAATGCCAAAGCTTCAAAGCTTCTTCAGTGATCACTAAAAATGAGTACAATGATTGTTGTGTTTATGGTCCGAGAGCAGCTTGCATTCTTTGTTCAAACCTCTTGTACTAAATTTGTCCTGTGTCCTCTCTGCCCAGGACCCCGGTTCATGCTGTGATTCAGAAGAGGAGGAGGAGGAGGAAGAGGTGTGCTCCACAGAGCGAGCGGGCGCAGACCAGCGCTATGATGAACATATGGATGAAGCTGCTGAGGAAGAAGGCCTAAAACGCTACCGTGAGGCTCGAGCCAATGAAATGTTCCCCGATGAGGTGGACACGCCCCTCGACGCTCCAGCTAGAATCAGGTCGGTAGCGTTTCTTTTGTGTTTTTTGTTTCTTTTACATTTCCTTTTGGGATGGAATATTTATTGTTTCCTGTTTGTTTGGGTTGCCGTCCTGTTATCGCAGGTTCCAGCGCTACAGGGGGTTAAAAAGTTTCCGCTCGTCACCTTGGGACCCCATGGAAAACTTGCCCCTCGACTATTCGCGTATATTCCAGTTCCAGAGCTTTGAGCGCACTCGCCGCCGCATATTGGCTGAGGCTGCAGCTGAGGAGGATGGAGCCATGGTAAAGTAGACAACAGTACTTGTCTTCAGCTGTAAATGCTCTCATGTTTAACCATGATTTTTGGCTTCACTCACTCTGCTGTCCTCCTCGTTTCAGGATGGCTGGTATGTGACCCTGCACATCATTGATGTGCCTTTTTCTGTGATGGAGAGTGTCCAGTCAGGCAAACCTCTGGTTCTCGTGTCTCTCTTGCCCCACGAACAGAAGGTATTCACATCTAAAATGTTTCCTTTTTGTAAGCAAAGCTGCACCAGCTACACAGAATAAATTTTGCTGACCTCATTTTTTCTTCTTCTGTGCATAGATGTCAGTCATGCATGTTTTGGTGCGGAGACACCCCAGCAACACAGAGCCGATCAAATCTAAAGAGGAGCTTGTGTTCCACTGTGGATTTCGGAGATTCCGAGCTTCTCCCATCTTCTCTCAGCACACATCAGGTAGAAAACCTACTAAATTCATCCAGTACATTTATCAGAACAAATGGCAGCAGTGATCCTGCATAAACAAACTTAAATCAAACGCATTGCCAGAGATGTATCAAGCCAAGGGCTTGTAACGTCCAACTTCCTGCATTCTCGACTGACCGGTAACTGACTGATCCGTCTAACTAACATATCGTTTAGCGCTTGGCTTTAGCTATCAAGAAGAGATAAAGCTTGCCAAAGTAAGTCACAAACCGCGATAATGTTTGTAACAACAAACCAAATCAAACAGTTAAATCGCCCTCACCGAGCTGAACATGGGCATTTTAAATAAGCTAACAAAGTAACGTGGTTAAAGCGAAAACTATCCAGAGTTTAGAGCTAGCCGCAAGCTAGCAGCCTCGGTATGAGCAAAAGATCCGACCAGTTATGACGAAAATTATTGAGATGAGAGAAAAGGATATCCTGTTATCTGGTGAGTTTGTAAACACTTGAAAATTATACAAGAACCTGACATTTGCTTTGTTATATAAATCTGTTGTACTTGCTTCTGTTTGGCAAGGTAAAATATGTCAGATAAGGGTGGATGTACAGCAGCTCGTTTTGAGTCACTTACTTATATTTGCCTCTTTCCAAAAGCAGAGCACTTTATTTTCACTTGTTTCACTGAGAGAAGAACCTGTAACTTACTGCAGTTGAGGGCAAAAATCGGTAAAAAACATAAATAAATCAGATATCATAACCAGCCAAGATGCAGACTAAACACAGTGTTTTAACATCTGGTTCATATTACAAGTAAATCTTGTAATATTGAAACACACCTGGTGCTAATCTAGGATCTATTATTCCACGAATTTAGTGATGATGGGTCACCTGGAACTCGGTGGGTTCATTGTACCACTTGATTTTTTTTTTTTTTTTTTTCTGATGTTGAGACGGTGTCCTTATACAGAACCACCTCTATGCATTTGCATTACGGCAGTGCTATTACTGTAATATTTGTTGTTATAATGCTAAGCGGTGTTCTTTTGAAAAAAAATATAATAAGGTATCATCCAGTAAAAAACATAAACTTAACCTTTTTAAATTATTGACATTTTAATTAAGATGTCTCGATCTTAAGCTGAAAAAGTCAGAAACTGAAAAATGTCTTTCCACCATGTAAGGTCGACTTTCGGTTCTTTACAAAACAAGAACTGTTAATCAAGTTACTTTATTAGTATAATGATCTTAAAAGCTACTTCTGGAAACAAGATATCTGTTGGATATATTATTATTATTATTGTTATTATTATTATTAAAATCTTTTTTTTTTTTCCCCACCTTTTTTTTTCCTTTTTTTTAGCTGACAAGCATAAGATGGAGCGCTTCCTCAGACCAGATGCCCCCACTGTAGTGTCACTGTATGCCCCCATCACCTTCCCCCCTGCAGGAGTCCTGCTTTTTAAGCAAAGGAATGATGGTGAGATGGAAAGTCCTGTTTACTTCAACACAAGTAAATTTAATTAGTGGCCTGGCTGCCCCCAAGTTAAACTTTAGACCATTCATCCTGTTGGTGGTTTTGATTAATTATCCACTTAAGCAAATTCTGTACTGGGCTTTGAGCACGTGTTCTTCTTACTGTGTCTTTCTAGGCATCCAGGACCTTGTGGCTACAGGCACTCTGCTCAGTTGTGACCCTCAGCGTGTTGTGCTAAAGAGGATTGTTCTGAGTGGACACCCATTCAAAATTAACAGGCGCTCTGCTGTTGTTCGTTACATGTTCTTTAACAGGGGTGAGAGGACGTTCTCATACTATTATTACTGTAACTGCAGACATAATTCATAATTTTTCATTTATATTTTCTTGACTTTCTTTTACAGATGATATCATGTGGTTCAAGCCAGTGGAGCTGCGAACAAAATGGGGTCGGAGAGGTCACATCAAGGAGGCCTTGGGTGAGAAAATTTAAGAATAAAACCCTGTGTCTGTGTCTCTGTGCCTTTTTTGCTGTGGATTCTCACTGCAATTTCTTATTTTTCAGGAACACACGGTCACATGAAATGCGTGTTTGACAATCAGCTACGCTCTCAAGACACTGTGCTGATGAATTTGTACAAGAGAGTGTATCCTCGGTGGACGTATGACCCCTATGTGCCCGCGCCTTTAACTTGGGTGAAGAAAGAAGGCACTGTGGAAATGGAAGACTTGGATATGGAGTAGTGAAGGGACAAACTGACAAGACATGTAATAACAGAAACATCCATGTGGTTTCAGGACACTTTCAAAAAGTGGAATGTGTATTAAATAAACCTATTTTGATCCAAAGTTAAGCTATCTTGTTCCATTTTGCAGCCAAGCCTCAAACATGCTGCAGAGTTTGTTTTGACCACTAGATGGCAGGAATGGATAAGTATTAGTAAAGCTTCCTCAGTGTTTGTAGAGCATCTCACTTTTTCTTTTTTCCTAAATGGGTAAAAAATATTTGAGTCACTGCCTCTAAACAAATAGTTGAGTGCACTGAGTGCTTTATGATTAAACAAATCTGAGAGCTGGTACCACGACGACTGGGTGAGTTCAGTAATTTAACATTAGGCATGTATCGAACTCATTACATGGGCAACACTTTGAAGTCATGCATGTGTGGCTTAATGCCTACACACATTAAAATGTAGAAAGCTAGGACGAAATTATGTATCGATAATGACCGAGATACGTGAGGAACTTTAATCATGGAAAGAGAACTCCCAAGTCGCACTTTTAAGGAAAAGTTCTTTTCTGTAATCGCTTAATGAAATGCTGTTTAAGATTTGGAAAAATCGCAGCTTCGAGCATTATTTATGTTATCTTTTATCATACACATGCCTCAGTATAGTTTACTTAAAAAATATAGGCTGAAGACCTAATAAATGACTTGAATTTTAGCACAGAATGAAACAACAATGGCGCAAAATAGAAGACGAAAACCATTTAAGCCATTTTGAAATGCATGGCATTGCCACTATTACATGAGTAAGAAGCCAAAAGGTTGAATACAAATTGATCTCGGCAAAATTCACTCTTGCTACACTTTCCTGTACATGATAATTCCCTGATGTAATTTACGAATCGAGTGCATGACATTGTATGAGCACTCAAAAATAAAAGCACTGATAAGACTTTGCCTCCTACCAGCAGCGTTTAGCCCCACACACACACACACACACACACACACACACACACACACACACACACACACACACACACACACACACACAGACTCTGGCAGTTTGGCTCTTCATGGTGGTCTTGCCCTGACCTGTAGCCTTCTTTTCAGTTCTAGTCAACACACACACTCAGATCATAACCCCCGTTAATTTGAAACTAAAGCTGAAATGCTCTACACTTTTGCGTCCTCCCCTGCGCCGTACTTTCTTTCTTCGGAGAACGCTGATTTATGAATTGCAATATTTATCGTAAAAACTGAGCCCATGCATGCCTGCAGCAACATGATTCATCTGCGGACTCTGTTGGGATTGCACCATAAAGGCATGCCAGTATGTCTGGGAAACCTGAAGGTGAAGTCTTTTGGATGAAGTGGAGAACATGATCCAAGAAAAGAAGACGGAGGGAGGCAAAAAGTTCACCCTGTGCATTTTTGTTTGAGAACAGTGGAAAAAAAATTACATAAATTGAAAAAAAAGACAATGCAAGAAAGACAAATGTCCCTGCTGTTTTTGGAGCCGGGGAAGGTGGGAGCACTGGACAGTTTTGAGGTAACACTTCATATATTTAGTACTTCGCTATGGATTCATACAGGGGCACAGCAACAGTGATGTGTTGAACACATCTTGTTCAGGCTGAGAGGCAGAGTATGCTCTGCCGCTAAAGGGGAGGGGGACTTCAATACCCCGATGATGGAGAATGCTCTTACACTAACACATACAAAAATGGAACTGTATTTAGATGCGTGCACTACATTTTTCCCTGACACTATCAATTTGAAACAGATAAACATTTAGCTGTTTGGGGACCAACTGCGACGTGGTAAGACTGAATCCAGCCCATAAGTGAAGTGTGTGTTTGGCAAAGGCCACCCTCTGAAGACTTGAATGCTGGTGACTTAGTGCTGTTTGGATCAGGAATGTCTTGTGGTTCCCAGTTCACTGCCACCACACTCAGTTGGCTCTCACAGAAGATATAATGGGTGAGAGATTTTTCCGTTGGATGTGGATAAAGAAACGGAAGGAGAGAAAAGGGGCAGCGAGGGAGTGAGAGATAAGGGAAGAACTAGTTGATGTTCTGCCTGAATAAAGCCAGAAGTGGTGGGAGGAAGCAGTCAAAGGAATGTAAAAAAAAAAAAAAGGGGGATGCATAGAATTTGGAAATTAAAATAAAACATTAGTGGGTGAGAGAGAGAGAGTGAGAGAGAGAGTGAAATGGAGGAGTGTGAGAGTCTGAGGCGGTGTGGGCGAGGGAGTAAGGAGAGCGAGAGTGGCTGGCGTTTATGGATTGCAGATGTGGCGCTATGGGGTTTTGGCAGGGGCCATGCGCGCCTGAATCCTGCACCGGCTGGGTGGCACCGGGGTGAGAGCGAGGTCACTGCACCGCAGCACACAGCCCATAAAACACTGACTAGTGGGGGAAAGAGAGAAAGAGAAGATAGGCCTTAAACACACACTAAGCCGGGACTGCATTGCAGAGTGGGCGAGCAGATTACATTTGGGGTGCAATCACACACAAGCGGACCCAAGCAAGAGTCAGGCTTGGGTCAAGTCATATGTTAATAAAGCTCAGAGCTGATGAGCTTATCTCAGCTACAAAAGATGAGTTTTCTGTAAACAAACTCTCCCTGCCCCGCCCATCAACTATGACAACTCACACCATCTCTTCTGTTGACAGAAAACTTTCCACTTCTGCACTTAATGCTAAATTTAGTTTATACAGTACAAAGGAGCAGCAAGCTAGCCAAGTGTAGACCAAAAGTGTTCAACTCGTGGTTTTTCTCATAGGCTCATCCTGTAAAGTTGGCCATTTCTCGTGCCATCCTCAGGCCAACCTCACTGGATCTGGTCCAAGCAAAAATGCTCATTAAAAAAATGCGAAACTGTACTTGTTTTATTTTATTTCTTTGCCAAACTCATTAGAGTTACAGTTCTGAGAATGAACAATATGACTGCAATAATTTGCCTCAAGTAGGCCTATTTAAGTTTTAATGGAGCAGAGAGTGTTGCTGACACACTCTGCGCACAGATATATTTGATTAGTAACCTTAGGTTTATCATACCTGTACAGTAATTGGCACGCATCTTTACATGACCTGTGTATACATATGGCACTATGTACACTCTGAACAGCACACAGTACATATGGTTTACTGCAAATTAAACTTTACTTGCAGCAAAATTCTAAAAGTGGGATATGAAGCAGTCATTAGCTGCCTTTGTGTGTTTACAGGAGAAAAATGTTCTGCAATCAAGTAGATATTGGCAAAAATTATTTTGGCACAAATTTCTAAGGCACTCCTTAGAAACAATGCTGCCTACGTGCTATGGACCTTGTTTGCTTGAGTAATAGTGAGATTTAGTATAAAGTTATCGTTATTATGTGTATTATCGCTCGCACATCTGAATATTTAAATTTGACTAATTATTTTATTTTTGCTTAAATATTTTCCATCCATCGATTTTTTCCTAACCCCTTGTCCAAATGCAGCTTGCAGGGAAGCTGAAGCATATCACAAGTGTTATAATTTTTATAAAGTATTAAGCACAAAAAATAAATAAATTGAAGCTCACTTACATGTGAAATGTAAATGAGTTTTCACGCATGCTTTTGCTGATCAAAAACACAATGCAGATGACTAAAAACGATTTAAAAAAATATTCCAGTAAAATGTTATTATGTTTTCAAAACACAAAAAAAGATTATCTGGCTTTTAAGTAATATTAATATTGTGTCAACTCAGAGCTGATTACGTTTTTGATGCATCGTAAAACCAAATGACAGCACCCGTATTAAATTAAAAAACAAACTTTATCAAGTGTTTTGGAAAAATTATGCTTTTTGTAACATTTTCATAAACGTTTGACGAACATCTCATGCGCTCCCCTGTTTTTGTAGGTGCTGCCTGACAATACTTGCATATTAGGTCAGCTCTGTTTTTCTCTTTCTTTTGTGTTACCCTTTCTTCCCTCTGTTGTTCCCCTTTTTCTCCCTCTTAGCCTGGTCCTGACTCCCTGGTTCCTGGGGCTTGGCCAAGGCTCGTGTCCCCGGAGGAGCCAGAGAGGAGATGGAGAGGGGGCAGCAAGGGGGTGCTGAGACCGACTCCAAAACCACAGCTGCAGCAGCAGCCCCTTCTTTCCTTTCCTTTCCTTTCCTTTCCTTTCCTTTCCTTTCCTTTCCTTTCCTTTCCTTTCCTTTCCCATCCTCTCGCCTGGCACACTCCCCAGCTCTGCCATTAATCAGAGGGGAAAGGGTATTTTAGTGCATGTGTGTTTGTGTGTGAAAGACAAAGATGCTGACTGTGTGAGTGTCTAACTGAGTGTTTATGTGTATCTATGTGTGTGTGTTGATAGAGAGCTGGATGGGTCCGGAGTGATGGTATGGAGACCAGGATCTCACAACAAAGCCGGAGAGTTCACCCAGAGAACAAAAGGAGGAGGAAGGGGGTTGACAGACATAAAGCCTGGTGAGCAGATTGGGACTGCCAGCGACGAAAAGGAAGAGGTAGACAGATGATCTGCAGAAGTTTTAAGGATAACAGGATGAGTCCAAAGCATCTAAAGATGGTCCAAACCTAGTTTGTAACAATCTGAAATCCCTCTGATCCAGATTGTTTGGGGCATTTTTTAACAAAAGCGCTGCAGCAACACCTGCACACCAATCTATAATAGGCTCACAAGGCCAACAATCCATGACCTCAGATGTTAACAAATGTCATCAATATTCCCTTTAAGGTGCATGCTGCCTCTCTACTTTCCTTCCTTCACCCTCTGATTATCCAGGTGGGAGTGAAATCTTTAAAAAAAGAAAAGAATAAATTCCAACCTGCTCTGCTTTCACCCCCCAACGGGCCTCCAAGAGTGCTTTTCTGCTGATATCACTGCACAGAGACCTGGCAAGCCAATCTCTCCCCAGCTCTATCATTCCCTTCTCCCTGCTTCCTGCCCTGATGATGTCACACACCATATGGTTTTCGGCAGTATCAAGCCGGAAAAGAGATTTAGTCAGTGGAGGGGAGAAGGAGAAAAAAGGAGGAGGGCTGGAGCTGCGCACAGGTTGGACACAAAAAACAAAAGGTCTGCTCTTCCCCCTGTGTGCACTGTGAGTAGAAGGTAGAGAGAGAAAGCGAGAGAGGAGGGGTGGCGGAGTGGGAGGGAAGGGGAATGTTTGCATTGTGTGAGGCTAATGAGGAGAGACCAGGGAGCAGAGACCATGCATCGGACAGCCATGTGCTGCACAGGCGCCCGTTGGATTGGCCTAAACACATGTGCGCACACACAGATACACAGATTTTAACATAGTTACTGATACCCACACTGCAGTTCAGGGGGAGGCCAGATATGTGTTGCACTACTTACTCAGTTTCAGTATCAGTCGAAAAAATATGTTCCCATTTCAATCTCCCCTTAACACCGGATCACATAACTGTCTGGCAGTCATACGCGGGCAGAAAATTACGACCTAAATGCAGTTAATCTGCTTTAAAGAGCATTTTAGCATCTTTCAGCTCATGATTTTGGATTTTTCTTTTCTGCCACAACTTTACTGTCCTGAAGGCAAATGTTCATTAAAAAAAAAGAGAAAAAACCAACTGCATGCCTGCTCAGCCTCAAACTGTAGAAAAAGTTGGCAACTATCTGGTGATAATAGAGCATTTAACTGCTAAAGTGCTAGATACATATGCATCTCTGAGGAGGCGGTGGAAACCCAACCGCAGCTAAATGGAGAGTGAGCACTGGATGTATGCCATATCAGTGTCAGTATTATGTTTATTTCACATGATTTTTCTTGATTCTTCCAGTGTAAGAAAATGGAAATTTGAATTATAATTACATAAACAACAGGATAAACTCCCTCAGCTGAGGGAGAGTCACTGGGCTCAGCTTAAAGCTCAGAAGTAGACCTTAAATGAACATTTTGAAATTGTGCTTTTACCTCTATGGTAGCTCAAAGAATGTTTCCTTGCACCTTTAAAACACAATTTCACTGCAATATCTAATACAATCAAAAAAGATTTCACCATGTTAGCTGCCTTGCTTCCATTATAAAGGTTTAAATGAATTCTATTTACCATACAGAATTAATACTATTTATTTAAGGCTCTTATCTCAGTGATTGCAAGAATAGGTGAAAAATCCAGCTTCCTAAAATGCTAAATAAATATTGTTTATTATTATTATTTTTTAAGCGGCTCCAATATTTTTGTATATTTTAATTTAATTTATATTGATTGACTTGATACATTAACAAACTGTGAAGGTCAAATAGTCGAAAATGTTTAAAGAATAAAATATGCTATGGTGTGAGTATTCTCAACCCAGTAACTATCTTGCATTTATTCATCCCCCCACACCACTCTTGCCTTTCAAGTATTTCTTATCTGGCACTAATCATGGCAAGATAATTGTGCATCACCATCAGATGGGCAACCCAGAATAGAGGCCAAACGCACACAACAACTCTGCTTATTCAGATGACATGCCTTGCACGCCTATGCACTAAAGCTGTCGCGCAACTGCTCATTACAATGAATTAAGAGAGGTCTGTGTGTAAATGTTGAGCCTACCATTCAATTTTTGGTGGTGAAGGGAATCTGAAGCTGGAGGGGTGTGCGTCTGGTATGGTGAGGCGGCCACAGCCAGCATCTGGAGATATGTGTGGCCATGTCCACTGGAAGGAAGGAAGGAAAGAAAGTAAGAACGGACGGAGAGATGATTGATGAGAATGAAAGACAGAAAAGAGAGCGAGCAAAAGACCTGATGTTAGTAGTTGAGAAAAGTGTGGAAGATTACACTCAGATAGTCTGTTTCAAAGTGTTAAAATTACTTTGAGACTGTCCTGTCTATTGTCCAGACCTGCTTTGTCTCTGCTGGCAGACAGAAATGGAGCAATAATAAGGTGATTGCAATATTCGTCACTCAAATTCTTAATTGAAACAAGGTGGACTGGGCCTTAGAGACACGATGACCCTGCAACATATCTGATCGCAGATGTCTGAAGAAGTTGGCTGCAGTCGTTCACACTATTCAACGCCTCACTGTGTTTCCATATCCACCAACCATCGGTGAGATATGTCACATGTACAACTTGCAATGCTCACACTTGGAGAAACTGTGGGAAAGGTGTGTGATTTAGAGAGTGACAGCAAAATGTTAAGGGATTTAACTGTTCAACCTGCCTTATCTCCAGCTCTGGTTCCTGACCAAGTGTTGGTCTTTGGGAAAGTAGTCAGGCACAGGCTTTGGGATGTGCTCCCTGGGCTGTGTCTGGGGTTTTGCGCTTGCAACTTTAATTGAATCATTGCTTACAACCAGCAATTTGGAGGCCTTTTCAGTTCATTAAAAGTTCAGCCATTCAGGTTTGCTGTGCTCCAGATTACGGCATGTTAAATTGTGTTTTGACAGGCTGGAGTTTAATGTCCAGCACAGGCCTCAGGAGGCTGATTGATTAAAGAGATAACGGCTGTCTGGGAAGACAATAGTTGTACCTAGAGACACACAAAACAACTGAAATTAAGAAACTTTTATGTAGTTTTATATTTGGGAAAAATGGTTTATTTGTGGCATATTTGCTTTTATTGGACAGTCAGCAACAAAGAGGCATAAAACACAGAGGGAAAGGCAGGGGATGACAAGCAACACAAGTCCCTAGCTACAAATGAAATCGTGACCGCGGAGTCATGTGATGACTCTTTCCTCAGAGCCTGAGCACATGCCACTGTTGTTCATATCAAAACCACTGTATTTGCCTTTAATCTCATCTGTCCAAGCTTTTCTGGTGCGCTCACTATTAGACAGCGTATCGATATGTTTGCAAGCAACAAACGCGATCATGCTTGGGTGGTACTCCTCCTTAAGTGTTGTTATAGCGCTCTCAGAAACATGTGATATAATAAAAAATGATATTAATTGGTTATGATGCATCAGTAAACTGGTCAAACCCTGGGCTTTGAAGACAGACTTCTAGTTTGGCTTGAATAAAACCAGTCTTCAAAGGCTGATTGAATGCATATTGTTGGAACTATTCAAGTTCTTGTATTATTTATTGGTTATGAAACTACATTACACATTTACTGCAAATTATAGTTACTCTTCCCACCCTCCCCTGTCCTTAAATGACTAGTTTTGAGTATTGCACATAGTGAATGATAGGCTGCTTAATGCTACTAAGATTAAAAGGTTGTGTCTCTTTTTATATCAATTTTGCAAAACAGATATAGTCGCAGTCTACTTGTGATTAGACCATTTAAAAAAATAGTTTACATTTTAAGGCATCAATTAGATTGTTCTTTATTCATTGTTCTTTACAGATGTGTCATAACTCCTTAATAAAAAAATCATATAGCAACTGAAAATTTCTAGGCAAAGGTAAAGCCTACATATGTCTAATCTGTCATATTAAATGCTTTCTGCTAACAAATAATTGGAATTAATAAAAATCAGAGACAGTTATCGTGTAAATATTGAGACTATTAGGATTTAAGTGGGTAAAAATGCTGCCAGCCCTATACTCCTTTTTAAATCTGTGTTAATTAACGAGAAAGAAATCTACGTATAGCCTATCTGACAAAATGACATCACAACAATGTTTCCTTTGGTGGAAACTATTTTGGACTATGAATTGAAACACTGTCATATCCTTGATAGAAGATATTTATCTCCACCTACAGAAAACTGTCTCTCTCTGTCTGTGAGGTTATCATCAGTTCATCAAGGGAACATGGAAGTCAGAGACAATACCTTCCCCAACTTCACCAGGCACTAAGATTTGAAGCAGAGCATTTCAGTGAAAGACCAGCACCTTGAGGTTGGATAATTTAAAGAGGAAGAGGCCCTGTGTGCTTTATGACATTGTCAGCTGCTGCTGCTGTGATCAAAACAAACATGAATCGGCCTCAGTTTGGTAAGTGTTTCACCGAATCACATCGGCTGTCTCTCTCAATATGATGGCAAAATAATCTGTTTCATCAATTTCAGTCTGCGGTCTTAAAAAAAAGCCTTTGGATGGTTATAGAAAGGCTTGAGGCCTGAATAACATAATCCATCCAAATGCAGTTAAAGGTGATGATTCCTGCTTGTTATAGTTTGCAGACAGAATCAAAATGTACTTTTTCAAAGGTACTGAAACTAATTAGGAGCCATAAACACACACAGCATTTTTGTGCACATGTTTTGTTTGATTTGTAATGACAGCTCAGAGTGCAACTGATACAAAGGGAGTCTAAGGCTTTTTATTAGTCTACAGCTAATGTTCACTAATGCTCAGCTCAACTACTCTGCGTGAAAAGATACTAAGGTACAGCGTTTACTTAAACGTTTACTGCTACTTTAAGCTTCTCCCGAGAGACATACGGTACTTGTACTCAGCTACATTTGGCAACTGCAGTCGCTTCTTAAATTAAGAATTAGTACACCACACATATAAATACCCTGCTATGCAGCATATAAAGCACTTCAAATCGACTCAAATGCGACTCATTACATCATTAAAGACCTTTTAACGTGTTAATGACTCAACAAGATAATCATATAATGTAATATAGTTGTTAGAAGTAAAAGTACCTAAAGCTATTTGTTGTAATTTTTAAATGGAAGCTGCTGGGGGGGTGTTTGTACTTCTGAATGATTCTTACATAACTACGCATTTTATCGTGAAAATGAACGATGACTATGGCACTCTCTCTGTGCTTACCCTTAATATGCAGCCGTCTCTCCTTGACATTCTGGCGAACGACGTGGCTGACTATCTTATCTTATCAATATAACTGGTTTATAAGTTACTGTACGTTTGTCATATGGCGTTCACAAATTAGAGGCCAGCGCTTTCCGACCTTTTCATCCCCCCAACATCACTGCAACCCGCGTCCCACTCTTGATAAGGCCTTTGGGACTCACTGCCATTGGGTGTCGCTGTGCGCGTAAAGTCTCAGCCGGCAGGTTTGGTCCGACCGGACCTCAACACAGTCTGAAGTGTCAGACAGTCTTGTTAACACGTGAGAAATTCAGTGTGTGGAAGAAGGTGAAAGAGGGGGAGACCGGGAGAGAGGGGGCTGCAAATTTACGCGGAAGAGAAGTTTTCGAGAGAGAGCTGGACACAGAGGGAACCGCGGAGATCTTATTGAGGGAATGCCGAAAAGGGGAGAAGACATACGGCCAGAGCACCAGACATGAGTCCGAGGTAAGATTGAGAAACGGGCAGAAAGGCGGGGATGGCATACAGGCAGACGTGTCAGAATGAGCAGTTTTATTGAATTACAGAGATGAGTTGATCCAATTACTGTATGCTTCCCCAGGTCTTTTCCTTTTGAACAGATTGATGTAACCCGTACTGACAGAGACGGTAACATCTGGATTATAGCACCACCGCTCATCTGATATACAATATTTCAGACTTAGGTTTTCTGTTGATATTTGGCAAACAACATGCAAGTTATTCAACTAAACTGGAAATGGTGTGAAAAAAACGTTGTGCTGGCACAGAATAGGAAACTGTAATATAACAGATATTAGATAAAGTTTCACGTAATTAATTTCAATACTTTATAGAGCAACTGCAAAGGACTTCTTCAGAAAAGGGAAATACCATTTCTGTTTATCTAAAAACCGTCTTCATGGCACTACAGGCGAGGGCGCACAGCTTTGACTTCATTACTTATCTTACAAAATATGACATCAGAGGAAGAGCTTGATTATTTTTAAGTAGCCAAGAAAAGGCCCTCGTGTCATCGAGTTGCTAGTTTCCCTTTGTATCTCAAAATCATACTGGTGTTTGGTTCAGTCTCCAATCCGGGTCATGATCGAGGGCTTTAACTGCGCAACAGGTGTTTTACCTGAGCGAGTGAGGGAGAGCGCGCGCGCGCGAGAGAGAATTTTAAGGTGCCCAAAGTTGATCTAACCTGCGTTAACTTTCCCTCTAACGCAGGCTAATTGTTTTCTTTAAGGCTCGTATTATGGCAGGTTTTTGTCAGGGGAGGTCTGGAGAAAAGGACACAGACACTTTTATTTTAACCGTTTTATTGATTTATTCAATGAAACGGCTTCAATTATAGAATATCAATACATGTATTCCCTCAATGATTTGTGATTGAACTTGATTGAATTTTGAGCTGAGTTTTGAAGAAAAATAAAATAAAATCAGCGTCGTTATGGAAGAGGTCTGACTGCTTTAAGCTCCTGACATGTTATTGATTCGCTGCAAGCTATTTCCGTCATTACGCTTCTGTCTAAAATTAAGGTGGGCTACCTAAGGATCATAGGTATAACACACACATATGTATACAATTGCTGCCTGTCTCTTTAAGACGATGTGTCGAGAAGTTCAAGTCGGGGTCACATGAAGTTCCTGCCCTCGATTTTACCTTTTAGTTTTATTATAGACTGACATCACACGGGGCGCTAAAACACTTAGGACGCATAGAGGGTCCATTATCATCCCTGTGCGCGTTATTGCTCCGACTCCAAAATAGCTAAAGAAATTACTTGAAAAAAAGGGAGGAAAATGATGCTGTACTAAGCACGTATTTTTTTTATAGGAGGGGACGAGAAAGAGGGGAGAGGAGGGACAGAGAGACAGAGAGACAGAGGGAGAGGGAGGAAAGTGGGTGGGAGGACGGACCTAAGGAGCGAAAAGAAATTCATATCAATTAATAATCATAAAAAAAAAAGAGCTGGCAGACGAGCTCGGAAAACTGGCATGGTTTTTTGGAGGCTGGCAGTTCAAAGCTGAAACGTCAGATATGACTCCCAGAGACTGCTGAGATGATCATTAAGGGAGACTTAGATCGGATGGCAGAAGACATCGGGCATGCAGGTAAGAGCTGATTTGTCGTACAGAGGCAAGAAGAGGGGAAGGATGACATTTCTATTTATAATGACTGAACTCTGTGCGTGCTTTCAGAAAGAAACTTCCTGGAGTCGATGAGATATTAGTGGAACTTGTTTTAAAGCATATGGCGTCTTTCTATGTTTTTTAAATCCTGTTTTAATTCGGACACGGAACATTGCACATGTTCTTTATAGCGCCTTTAATTCGCGTTGGTTGAAACATAAAATTGTTTAATTCCTTGTTCCTTACGTTAAAAAAAAATTGTCCCGTAAAGAGGAAGCTGTTAATTTGTATATTTGTTCAAGATCACGCCGATGTAACCGGCGGTTGGCAAATAAAAATAATCTGACATGCTTCGAGTACAAAACAAGAAAAAAAATCCCTCTGTAAAATCAGATTTTAACGTGTTTTATATTGACTGACATTAAAGTGTATTTTAAAAAACTTTAAAAAATATAAATAAATTTTTAAAAAGCTGTGTTTAGTAAAATAAATGTCTTATAAATTTGTCAGGGATGCTGCAACAACATCCTTGAAGTCCTCACTATGGATCTGTCTTTATGTGTAACAACGGCAGTGCGGAGCTTAGGTGAGGACAGAAGCGCAGGAGATCGTTATATGAATTTTTTTTTTTTTCGTGGGGGGTGATTTGCAGTGTATAAATTTCTGGTTTCCTCTGTACAAGTGGAGACTTTACACAGCTGCCTGGAAAGAGATGCTCTCTCAATGCTGCTGACAGGTCTGAAAAGGGAAAAAAAGAGTTGCTATAAGAAACAGCTGTGTGATACACCTCGTAGCGCAATGAGGTGAAAACGGCCTGTTTCTGGAGATGATTTCATTTCTTTTTCTTCTTCTTCTTCTTTGGCGGAGATAAGGAGAAGCAGAGGGTAGATGAGGCGCTGCAGCGCAGAGGAGATGCATTCACTCGTGACTCGGTTTACTGCTCAGTGTGTGAAGGGCAAATTAAAACATTAGAAACCGAGAGGTCGGGTCCTCCCGGCGACTCACGAAGGCAGGACACGACTTTTTGCTTTGCGACATGTAGTTTTCCGATATATATATTTTTTAACAGTGAAATCAAACCCAACACCGAAGTTAAGAATTTACTACTTAATAATCGCACAGGGAAATAATAATAATAATAACTGTATCCAAGCAAGCTGCAGATATTATTATCATACATATCGTCTTTGATAATTGCTAAGGGAAAAAAAAATCGAAATTAAAAAAGGAACGACTTGCTTTGAAAACTTTAGTATATCATTTAAAAAAAAAAGCAAACAGGTTACCTCCGTTATACTAGCATAGTAGCTTGGAATATTATAATGTCATGTTTAATATGACCATCTCGTTATCTCATTGTTAACTCAGTTACAATCTAGATGAAGAAGATGTCACTCTCATGTCTTTATCAGTAGTCTATTTCTAAATGTGTGATGACTTTTAGGATTATAGAAATATAGAAATCAAACAGGAAAATGATTAACTGTCCATCCTGTTTACTGATGTGACGAAAAAAACCAAAACTGTCAAATATAATCACTAATCATCACTGCAAACACCCAGTCTATTCATCTTTTTTCCAAACTTCAAACTCTAAAACAGTTCGCCTCCGTTGAGTCACAAAAATGACAAAATAAATTAGGTGGGCTGAAGTCGTAAAAAAGTACAGTAAAAGTCTTTGCGAAAAATTTACACTGACTTTGTATTTATTCTAAAATAAACAAGGCTATAGGAATATGGGTCCCAAATTGAAAAGAAAGAAAATAAAACATCAGCACAACGTTTTAAGCAGATGTGTGGCGTGTTTATATGACTGAGGCTGTATGCAGAGGTAGGAAGTTTAGTCTTGCTTCACCCCAAACCACAAAAGTGACAAAACAGACAAAACTTAGGAACAATGACTATTAATCTAATGCAAAAAGGTGAATGTCATTGCCATGAACTACATAACAATCATAAGAGATTTTTCTAGCCTGTTGAGGGGTCTTTAAAAAAGAAAGCTATCAGTCTTCGAGGGAGCTGTAAGCTTCCCTCAGGAAACAGCACTGTATGTGCAGTCTTGAAGAATAACATTACAGCGCATGTTTAACATAACAAAATAAGCTGCTTTTGTGGCATATTATAGGCTTAAAATGTGTTTTCAAGCTCACGGCATGTAGCAGGTTCTCTTTAAGATGTGTTCTCTGACTAAATATTGCAATCATCGATAGCTTCCTAACAGGATGCAGTCAGCTTACACATGGCCTCAAGATCAAGCGTTTTATATTACATCTTTTACTGTAATGTTTCACTTTTTGTCAGGGGCTATAGTAAGTCGGGAGTTTAGGCTATTTAAAGGGCAAGTTGTAGCCTGTCAAACAACTCAAAGAGCAAAAGCAAAGAGATTTTTGTTGTCTTGATAGTAAACTTGCAAACACTTTGCCTGTTGTTATCACAAAACATTATTAAAAAAAAAATTGTTAGGCTGTATCCACAGGACATTGCAGGTGCACATAGATGTTGTAATATGTCAATTAAGAAAAAGATTTTTATGTACTGTGAAGAAGTATTTAATCGGAAGTCAGGATATAAAGAAGGCTTAGTTTTCTGCCAGGCTTTCTGATGCAATTTTTAAATATGCACTTCAAACCACATACAGGAGAGAATGTACACAGAGTCTGTTAACATACAGCTCAGAGTAACTAGTTATCAGCTCAGTGCGATGAAGACTCTGCAACAGCTCAGCAAGTTATGGAAATTACTTGGTCAATTCTTCATATTTACTTAGATCTTAAACACGTTTGATCTCATGTAAATTTCTAGTAAATTTTGTCCGCTGATTAATCAAAGCCGAAAAGAAGAGAAGCCAGCGGTGGATGCACTTCACATGACAGCTGGAAACAGGATGGAGTGTGAGCCCACGTACTACCCTTACTAGAACTGGCTTTTTAAAAGATATACTTCTGATCATACAATAGTTCAGCTGTACGTGTGGAAATGACGACAGAACCTTTCAAAAAAATTCAAAATGAATAATTTTGAAAAAAAAATGGCATTTGTTGTTAAAAACAGATATTTCCTTTCATATTTATCGCATGATGCTTATCACATGATCACTAGCTGGACTTAACTGTGACTTGTCATTTGCCATTTTGTGAGTGATGACATTTCTGTCTGATTTCGCAGCTCTAATGCTGAACAATCAGCATTTGAAAAAATGCTCAGTTTTAGCAGTGGAAGATTTTTGGAGGAAAAAATCGACACATTTTGCTTGGGAATTGTCATAATTCCTCAGTAACTCATTTGTCAGGGTTTTTTTTTTTTAACTCATACTTCTCCATTCTTATGCTGAGTGTGTACACTTAATGAAATAAACAAGAAGTGAATGAGCTGGTGTCAGGAAGACAGTGATCAGATGGATGACACGATATTTATTTAGTTGCTTGTTTCCCATCAGTGAGACTGAGCCCTTAGGGACAGTTTGAGACGTTTAATCTTGTAAGTAAACTAGGCTCAGATGCCACTGTTTGAACAATACGTGGGATTTCATTCATGCAGCCAATGTAGTTTATTTTAAGCTTGGTGGAACAATTGCTGTCGGTATTTGAGCGTGTACCTGTGTGTGTTTGTGCGCCTGTGTGTAGGTGCACACTGGATCTTTGAAACCTACCTCAACGCAAAGTATTGAAACACCTAATGTTGATTTACATCCCGTGCGCTCAGTGTTCCTTATATGACTGGGCAAGAAGGGGAGCTGAAAGCCTGATCTTTTTTTGGATGTGTCCTTCCCCCACAGGTTTATACCTGCTTTTCGTCATATTAGCAAAACATTCGTCCCTAAGCTTTGTTTAAAACTGTGTGCAGCACTTCTGGAATACTTTATCAGGAAGCCAGCAATTACAAAATATATATTTGTGGTTCTCTGTCTTGAGCTCTTTCTCTTTTTTTTGCTTGCTTCAGAGAAAGTGAATGCAAGAACTTGAATTTCTTATAATGAGAAAACCACTGCAACTGCTCACCTTTTGCAAAAGTTCACTTCTACCGAGTGGCCTTTCGGTGCACTTTCCACACATAAGTTATGCACTTTACTGTCAAGGCTGGTCGATCTGCTTAAATAGCTGTTACGCAAATAATAAGTGAATCATAAAAGCGTAACTGTGAGCTTCCATTAAGACATATTAAAGTATTGTTTATGTTTTAAAAGAAAATCTGACAGCAGTTAATTCATCTTAATAAGTGCATCCATATGCAAGGTCTTTTTTTTAATGGTTTACATTATTAGCCCATTTGCTGTTAAAGCTTTTGGCGCTCAAACTTCTGAAAATATACTCTGATTTAATGTAATGTGTTTATTGTAACTTTTGATAGATTGTGATTATGAAATGCATCAATAATATTTTTAGTGGTGCAGAAAATTGCACATTAATTGGCTTATTCTGACTTGAAATGATGACTGCTGCATGACGTTTTACAGATATCTGTTGTTGCAGGTGGTGGACTGAAGACAATGCTGGATGCCATGGAAGTTCCAAGTCATGCTAGGGATCTCCTCCTGCAGCTCAACAGCCAACGCACCAAGGGCTTCCTGTGTGATGTTATCATTGTGGTGCAGAACGCCCTCTTCAGAGCTCACAAGAACATTCTGGCTGCCAGCAGCCTCTACTTGAAGTCTTTGGTGGTCCATGACAATCTCATCAACCTCGACCACGAGATGGTGAGTCCAGGGGTCTTCAGGGTAATTCTGGACTACATCTACACAGGCCGCCTTAGTGAGGGAGACCCCACTTCTCCAAATGAACCAAATCTAGGGGCTGTCTTGGCAGCAGCCAGCTACCTTCAACTGCTTGACTTAGTGGCTTTGTGCAAAAAGAAGCTAAGAAGAAATGGCAAGTACCCTCCCCGCCCAGGTCCAGCATTTCTACCCTACTCAAAGATGGGGCCAAATAGCATGGGTTTAGGGAGTGGCGGCAGGTATAGGGTTTCTACTCCTGTCATTCAATCCTGTCCTCCAGGCGGAATTTTGAACAGCCATGGACCCCGGGCACTACCACCAGAGGAGCTAGTTCCACATCGACTAGCTGTTCATACTGGAGAGTTGTATGCTCCCACCTCCACCCCGGGCTCTCAGGTGTTCCCCTCTCTGCAGTCACCTCTGCCTTCCCAGCTTGGGCGCGCAGCCCTCCCTGACAGGAACTGCTCACCCAGCTTCGGCCTTGATCTCTCTAAGAAAAGCCCCACCTCTCAGTCTCAGCTCACACCTTCTCAGACCCATCTGGGGAACACTCATAATGACGAGGAGCGAGATGGGACTCTGAGTGACCGCACAAGTCCTATCCAGGAGACGAACGGCAGAGCTTTCCCCTCAGAAAAAATGGAATCAACTGACCAGGGAGGCTTTCCCACTCCGCCGCCTTTTCCACCTCTCAACCAACCGATAGCCCCGCACCTCCCCCACCTGCATCGCTCAGGTTCCCAGGGGACAGACCGCTACCCATGCCCTCCAAGTCCGGACACCCCTACGGAAGGCGGAGAGGCAGGCAGAGAAATGGGCAACATCTACCGCTGGGTAAAACACGAACCGCTCTCATACACAGCTGAAGATGAAGATGAGGATGAAGATGAAGAAGAAGGGGGTGAAAATGGAGACCAGCATCATAACCATCACAAGACTGGGGAGGAGAGTGAAGGAGCAGATGACAAGAGCGGGTCAGGCACAGAAGAGACAGGCAGCAGTGAGGGTCGCCCGTCCCCGACTGGACCAATGGGGAGGTTCCACATGCCGTACGAGCCGGAGAGCTTCGGGGACAATCTGTATGTGTGCATTCCCTGTGACAAAGGCTTCCCAAGCTCAGAGCAGCTCAATGCACATGTGGAGACACACACGGAAGAGGAGCTGTACGGCAACTCAGGTGGGGACATAGGAAATGGCAATAACAGCAGCAGCAAAAACATGAGCAGTAACACAAACGGTTATGGAAGCCTCACCAGTGGCAACACTCTGAATAGTTTGTCACACCTGGAGACCAAGTCGAGCCAGCTGAATCCAGCGAGCATTGGGGAGATGATTCGACCCTACCGCTGTTCCACCTGTGACAAGTCTTACAAAGATCCAGCCACTTTGCGCCAACATGAGAAGACCCACTGGCTGACACGGCCTTACCCCTGCAGTATTTGTGGCAAGAAATTTACACAGCGCGGTACCATGACGCGCCACATGCGTAGCCACCTGGGCCTCAAACCTTTTGCCTGTGACTCCTGTGGCATGCGCTTCACCCGGCAGTACCGCCTCACTGAGCACATGCGCATTCACTCCGGGGAGAAGCCCTATGAATGTCAGGTGTGTGGGGGAAAGTTTGCTCAGCAGCGCAATCTCATCAGCCACATGAAGATGCACAGCAGTGGAGGGACTGGAGGGAGCCTGACCACAGATGGGAAACTGAAGCTGGACTTTGCAGAGGGCATTTATCCTCTGAGTAAATACACAGCAGAGCATCTTGGACTGAAACAAGAGAAGGCTAGTGAGCTTCTCATCCAAGCGCAGCAGCAACTGGTGGCTGATGCAAAGGCCATGGAGAGCCTGTATCCACTCTCCAAACTGGCCTCTGAACATCTGGGCCTCACCCACGACAAGATGGACATCCTGGGCCAACCACTGCCCCCACAGGCCCTCTCCGAAGCCCGAACCATCGACCGCTACTCACCAAGTTAAGACATGTGATATCACCTATAAGTCTGTGTGCACACACAATTTGCAGTATCCTTATTCCATTCACCTCAACTCAATATCTCCTCTGCACCTCAGACTCAGGCCATAAACATTTGGTCTGCTAATGCACACCAAAATGTGTAGACTGTAAGTGCCTTTCTATGCATCTAATGTATCCTAAAGACCTCCTTCATAAAGGAGCTTTGTGCTATTACGTGACCAAGGGACACTCACTTAAAAAAAAGTACAGTATTTATGTACAGTGTATGCAAAGAAACTTTTTTTTCTATGATTACAGCCATTGAGCCAAAGCAAAAAATTGAAAACCAAAATGAAAATTGTTTTATTTATTTTTTATTATGGTGGAATCCAAAGGAAAAAAAAACTGTCCCTGACCCTAAACCTGTGTACTATTCAACTTTGTAAAAAAAAAAAAAAAAGAAAGAAAGAAAGAAAAAGCACATAAGGACAAATTTCAGGGTTTGTCCAGAACTGAGCAGAACTTTTATAATATGAATAAGCCACTCACCTGGACTTTAAAGGAATGGAAATACATTTCGTCTGTTTTTTTTCTATCATTTCATTTTTTTATTTCCTGTTTTTGGGGTACTGGACAATTTATGTATCTTGCTCTCCAGCTTCTCACCATCTTGGGAAATGACTGAATGATAAGAGCATTTTGATAGTCGCCAGGGCAATATATTCCCCACCCACCATTTATTTTAAAGTAACACCACTCACCACTCTACATATTTGTGTGGATAAAAGGCTTGTACTATATGACAGCAGTTGAATCCACCTTATGCCCAGCTTTCAACCACTTATGAGCCGAAACTTCCTGTGCAGTTCGACAACCACCCCTTTGCGCTCAGTTGTTATTGAGATGCAGCAAGCACAGCCCTGTGATCTCATAACTGGGACATGATTGCACATACCCAACTGATGACACACTAATCCCTGTTCACGGCAAGTGTAGCTTCATCTTATGGTGTACATGAAGCGTGGGTGTTGCCGCTGACATTGTGTAATTATTACAATTATGGATACAGTTGAGCATAGAGGCAGGGGTAAGGACGGGCTTAATGACACAGAAATCTGTCATTTACTGTCATCAGCAGTTAAACCATTCATTGTGGTCTGATGATTAATCGTGGAGCGGCAGTAGTCAGAGGCTTTGTTGGATGCTTCTCTGTTCCACTGTCCGGCCTCTCATTTGACCTCCCTCCCCTGTAGTCTGTTGTCTGGGAGCCCCGCTACTGTTGACAGGCCAAAGTGAGTGCTCTACTCAGCCCTTTGCCTTAGAAGCACTCCAAACACCGGATGCATATATGCTCCCCCTTCACACACAGCAAGCTGCTAATCTGTCAGTGATATGAACATAAGAAGGGGTTTGTGGGTCTTCCCTGGAAGCCAGCGGGTGAGTAGCACTCCCAGCTGCTGTGCTTCAGTAATCCCTGTGAAATCTCACTTTCTCCTGGACAATTCACACTGCTCGCTGGCGTGATGTCCCATTTCATGCCTGCCATCGTACCCCTCTGATCCACTTATTAACATTAGATCCCAGCCTAGCAAATGTGTCCTGGCCTTGCCTCCCGGCCCTGCTGGTATTAAATGCGGAAACAATGAATGACTGATTTCTGTGTTGGCTGAGCAGCCTGAAAACAAAAGAGCACTTAAAGATTGTGGGTTGAAGGCACATTTTTGTCTGTAAATCTTTATTCCAAAAAAAAAAAGAAGTTGCATTTTTTTTCTTCTTTTTTGGGGTCTTTGTCCACTTTTACTAGTCCTCAATTCAGATTAGAAATGTTTGACCACTATAGTGCCAATGCCAACCTCAGAGGGTGAATGTGAAGATTAAAGCCATAAATACACTGTGATAGACGTAGTGAATCATAAAGGCTAAAAAAAAAAAAAAAAAAAAAAAAAAATCATACAGTGTGCCTTACTTACTTCTTTGGAATTTCCTTTTTCTTTTTAAATGTAACGATAATTTAAGGGCTTATTTTCTGTAGCATATGATCATATCAAACATGTTGTTTCTTGTCACTTTTCTTTTTTCTTCATTTTAATTTGAACTGAAAGCAGCGCACGTGAAATTGGTGCTTACCTCAGGACTGAACCCAGCGTGGGGATGCTAATCTTTTGTAAACTAGAGATCAACAGTATCAACACACATACATGCACACACTCACCCACACACACCTTAGTATTTTTTTTTTTTATTAACAGGATCGTTGTCCTGTGTTAAACCTGTGGTTAATTCTTTGTTTATCCATTTGTTGTTACAGTTTTGTTGTGGAGAGATAAGGTGGTATTAACATTTTTTTTTATAGTATGTGGTATACATTTTTTCTATTTTGTCTTCTTCAATGACATTTATGTCTGACCAGTTCCATTGTTGTAACATAAGGCAAAGCCATTTTTGCTTGTACCTTAAGTGCTTGTCGATATCTGAACCACAGTTTAGTAAGTATGAAGGCATTGAGATCAATATATTACAGTAAAGTTGAGCTGACAAGCTTTGTGTTGTGAAATATCTCCCTCTCTCTCTCTATCTCTCTCCCTCTCTTGCTCTCTCTGTGAAAGACATGATGCATCATCTGTACTTCCTTAAACAGACACGCAGTGGCTTTGCTGGTTGACTATGAAAGCTAGCCTCGTATTGTTTGGCCCCTTTTCCTCAGAGGTTAGTGAACTTTTGACAAGAGTCAGACGGAGGTCGCTCATGCACACAAGCACACAGGAAGCCAGCTTGTTTTGTTTGGTGCTCTGAAAAAAGAAAAGAACATAGCAGAAAAAATAAAAATAAAACCAGTAGAGGCTTCATCTACAAACATGTGTGTATGTGTTAAAAACCTAAAAAACAGACAGAGGCAGTCGTGAGAATTTCCACGCTCCCCTTCACTAGTTAGAATAACATACCGCTTCCACTGTCACACCAAATCTGTGTAAGAGGGAAGACCAAGATAATGCCCGAGCATTTCTGTAGGAAGCACACTGTTTGAAATTTGCTTAATTGCATTTGTGTGCGAATGTTAGTGGAGGGGAGCTTTTCACGTCTTTAGAAAGGGGAAGCAGTTGCTTGTCTGTTTGTGTGTCCCAGTGCTATTTAAGCCCATGAAGGCCTGGTAATGCATGTCCTGGGAATAGAGTTGGTGTGAAGGAGAAGAGCTGAGGAGCAGGAAGTGAACTTTTGGCTGGTGTGTTGTGCTGAGCAGGATGTGCCGTGTGTTTCTACTCAGAAGCAGATAGAAAGACGGAGAACGGGGAGGGAGAGGAGCAGGGAGAGCACAGCAGGGTGGATGCGAGCCATTGTCCTAATATGAAAGCCTGTCCACACTTCTGAAACTCTCCATTCAGAAAACAAGTAGACTGTATCTTCTCTTTTCCTTCCCCTTGTTGCTTTTTGGGAATAAATCTCTGCTCAGTATCACGGTGATGTTATGTTGAAGGCTTTCTAGGGCTGCATGGTGAGACATTTAGATGCTTGTTTTTTTTTTTTTTTTAAATTTGAGGCAAGACTAAATAATAGGAAGACCCCAGTGAGTGTATTGTAGAGCCGAATTGAAAAACTTGGCAGTGTTTCCTTTGCTCTGTGGTTGTTTCACTTAGTCTAATTAGAAGAGCCTTGTTTCAATTTACTGATGTAGCCACCCACCCCATGGGGTTTTATGCCCTTTGCCTTTGTTAATATTATTTATATGACAAGTAAGCCCAGCAAAACTCTTATTGCCACCACAGTGGTTTTTGATGAAGATGTTTTGAGCGTAACATAATTAGGCATCTAAAGAGTTTATTAGTTAAATGAATTTTCAGAATCAAATGAGTGAATGCAAATATAAATGAATGCACTAACAAAAGCCGCAAAAAATTAGGTGTGGGTTGTTTTTTTTAATTTTACTTGCCATGTCATTTCCCTTTTTTAGTTTCTTTTTTTTTTTATAGCAACCATCCCAGTCCTGTAACTTTTTGTAACACTAACATTAGAGAAGTAAAAAGGGCTCTGGATGATCTGCAGTAGCATCTTGTGGACCAAAAAAGGATTTGGCTTTAACGTTAAAAAATGCAAAGTATGCCTTTAAGCTTTCTTCCAGTCGCAGGAGGCCAAGGTCACCTCTGTGACTCCGACAGGCGGCACAGTCTGAAATCATACCACTGTTTGACATTTATTATATTTTGCAAGGTGTGCCAAAAAAGACTGAAGCTTTCAATAGACATCGCAGATGCACAAAACTAAACTCAGCAACAAACGTTGAGGTTCGCATCGGTGAGCTTAGCTTGTAACCATCTTTACCTTGTTAGGAAACTCATTATCAGTGTGGGTAATCATGGGAACGCGAGCACAAGCTACTATGATCCTGTGTATAGTACATATTTTTCTATTTATGAGCACTTATGTTTAAATATAAGCTAGAGTCAGATATTGATATTCAAGCCTAAGTTTGTCCTTTAAATGAGAAAACTGACTCTGAAGTCAGCCAGTTCAAACGTGCCTTCGGTATAAAAAGTATGAAGTTATCCTGCAATAAATTGTACGACCGTGAGCATGGGGAGGTTTCTGATGTGGCTACTTAATGCACCTGCCCATCTACATGTCTGAATGCCTTTCCCACAGTGTAGCAGGGTGAAGTACAAGGGAGATATCTGACACTTTCGAGGCTCTTTATTACAAGCAGCTGCTTTAGATTTATTTCTCTGAACTGCACTTTTCTGGAAAAATCATTGTATTGTGATTTTTTATTACTCTTATGATCCCCTAGAAGTCCCACAATTGCCTTTCCTCTGGCACTTTGCTTCCTTTTCTTCCTCCCTCCAGTGCAGAGCTCGGCCACACTCGTTCACCGCCCTCGTACCCTCAAAGCACAGCTTCCCTCTTCACCTCTCTCTGTGCCTTCTCTCTTCTTACACTTAACACAAACCGCTGACCCACAGCACCCGCTGCCTCCCCTCCTCTCCCATGATCCACTTACTTCCAGCTGTTTTTCATGCTGAAGAAGACAGTTGTCTAAATGTTTATGTGAAGAGCTACTTTCTTTTTCTTTAAGCCCTGATCAATTTCCAAAATGAACTTTGTGGCATGTGTTAAAATACAACAGATGACGGGCCCAAAAAAAAGAAGCATAAAACCCCATATCTGACATCATTATTGTATTGTGATCTTCAAGCCAAGAAATGGCTTACAAAGGAGAGATTAAAGACATCTTATTGTTGTAGAGGAAATGCAGAATAATGTGAGAGGAAATGTTCAGGGAAAATATGCTCAGAAAGATGCCAGTAAAGTAAACATGTATGAAATTGCACAATTGAGTCGGGCCTCAGCTGCACCAGCCAAGTCATGCGCTGAGATGGAGAGAACAAACAGAGAGAGGGTTGAGAGGAAAAGAAGCAGAAACAGAGAGAAAAATAGCTTGTGCTTGATAGTCTTAACCTTCAGTAAATAACAAAGGAAAGCTGGCTGCGTTGTGTGTGTCTGCTCACCACTCTTTTTCCACCCGCTTCCAATTTAATCTTATGAGGACATGTTTTTTTTCCTTTTTTTTGATTACTGCAGGTCATTTTCAGGTTTTTAATTTTAACGTTCATGTCGGTGTGCCATCTGAAATGACACCCTCTTTCCAGGCCTAGCAATTATCACCAAATCAGCACATGACCTACAGTAGGCTCTTTGTAGCGAAATAGTGAAGGGGCTTCTGTCTGTCCGTATCCTCCTGCATCTGTTTTGCTTGGATCTCTTTTTCTCTCTACCTTGAACACATACAAAGTCCACTGAGTGGACCTTGGCTTTAATTGTTTAGTTTACAGTGCACAACTTCTGCTCCAGAAGTTTAAACCTGAAGACAAACAGAGAGCTAGGACAAAACAAGCAGGAATTTGGTGCAGTGAAAGTCAGCCGGGGAAGAATATTCGATTGTATATCTCTCTAACACACTCCTGCTCGCGCACACATAAACACACAGCTGGATGGCAGACTGCTGCTCCAGATTAGGTCAGATTTAATTAGCTTGCTCTGCTCCGTTTGGAGTGTCGCTTCTTGTAGAAAAACCCATTTTTAAAGAAAGGCGATTCCACTGACGGCTTTCACCCGTCACACGCTGAAACCTGTGCCAAAATGTTACAGAGCCTCAGGGTCCTCACACACACTTACGTACACAAAGACACACGCACAAGCATCTATTTTGGTTTTGGAAAAACGGTCAGGAGAAGTGTAGAAATGATGGATTATGATCTAATGAAGACCACTTTGACATTTTGAGGTGGTTGTGCCCGACTGTGGTTCAGGGACAAATATGTTATGCAGGAACACAGGCCGCCACGTAGACAGTAGTAGTTGTGAATAGATGGAAAAATGCATGGCAGAATACATGCATCACAAATTTACAATGGAAATTAGATTTTTTTTTTTTTTTAGTAGACGACAGGATCATATTTCAGCAGGCATGAACCAGGCGTGCCAGAAACATCAGCAGCGTCCTGTGTTTTTGTTACGCGGTTTTACCTTTTATACCAAAAAGACAATTAAAAGCAATACACTTAAACCAAAACAGTATTTTCTTTTTGTGCATTCTGCATATTTCTGTGTCAATATTGATCTTACTTTGCTTTAGTGAAATGAATGTATTTATTGCATGTCAAAATGTTTTATAGGTAATTTTTTTTTGTGTAAATTCCTATTGTGGGTTTTTATCATTTTATTTGATTATGGTGTCTCGATAAAATGTTGATAAGGCTTTTATTTTTTTTAAAAGCCAATGTGAAAAATGTCTTTTCTTGTTTGTTTGTTACTATACTCGAAATCAACTTGGCAATAAAATGAATTGCATAACGGATTTACACGGACGTTTGTCAAGTTATTTAATTAATTTGCACATCCAACTCAAATAGTCCAGTAAATGATCACATTTATATTTTCATTATTTAATTACCCTTGATTACTGCAGTGCAAAATCTCTCATAATAAAACTTGTATTAGTTTTAGACCACTGCAATGATTTGTGTTTTTGGAAAATTTATTTTGCATGAAATGAGTTTTACATTAAAAGAAAGAATGGGACATAAGACCACAGCGGAGACCATTTCACAGCAATGATGACCGCAAAAATGAACGACTTCTGTTCATTTTCCTACAATACGTTGGCCTTCAGGTCTATATTCTCCCACATGGAGACATGTGAGTGCCTCATTTAAGACAGAGAATTTCAAATGAATCTCATACATCACACACAGTCCACATGCAACAATGAACAGATCCATTACTCTGTCAGCAGGAGCAAAGCCAGCCAGGGAGGCAGGCACACACACACACACACACACACACACACACACACACACACACACACACACACACACACACACACACACATCCTTTTCCACTGTGTGAAAATCACCTTATTATCACCAGCACATAAGAAATCATAGTGCCTTCCAGATGTTTAATATAATTCAAGCAACTTGCCACAAATTACTTCTTGACATTAAACAAATTAGCATTTCTTCTCTCAGGTGCATTAAATCAACATTCATGAGCTGGAGGTGCTTCCTGAGAGATCATATTCA
The DNA here is from genome assembly GCF_001858045.2 of Oreochromis niloticus. Classification (NCBI taxonomy): domain Eukaryota; kingdom Metazoa; phylum Chordata; class Actinopteri; order Cichliformes; family Cichlidae; genus Oreochromis; species Oreochromis niloticus. Next base: position 27,011,102 of record NC_031979.2, read on the forward strand.
CCAGGTGTAATGACAGACATCATCCGCTCTATGCTGCTTGAACAGTGGGTGAAAACAAAAGGAACAGCGTGACATTTATCACAAGTCTCACACAATTCTGCTACCCAAACGTGGAACAGGAACGTTTTTCCTCTGATGGTAATCCCCTCACATTACAATGCACGTATTATTTAATCAGTTATGGTCATTGTATCTATGTTTAGCAAAAATATTAACAGAATTTCTAACTTAACAGCTTGCCCCTCCCCAGACATTTCCCAACTATAAGCTGTTAATATGCACTGAAACTCCTCAGTGAATTATTTAGATGTGTCATCAAATGGCCCTGCTACATGTAGGTCGTATGAGGCACAAACTTTTAGAACAGAAGTCATAAAGACGGGAGTTTAACCAGATTATCTAAACCGCTTTATTCGAGTGTAATTGTGTAAATAGAACAAACCTGCATTAAAAAAACAAAAACAAAAAAAAAACTACACGGTGTGATGGCTCGTTGCCTTAGATACTAAGACATGAAATATTTTCCAGGAAATTCAACCTGTGTGATAGATTAGGACTTTTCAAAAACCTATCTGTGGCCAAAAATTTATGCATAGCAGATTAAACCTTTATGCAGAATAATACCAAAACTATTTTTAATGAATAGTATATATTTAGCAGTGTTTGCATGCATGTTGGCTAATGAAGCAGCTGTGGTAATGAGGAACGGCAGAATTTGAGCTTGGTTCAGTCTGGCCCTGTGTTGGTGTCCTTGATAAATAAGTGAGATAGCCTCATTCAAAGCAATGATAGAGTTTGTGCTTTCAGCCTAAAATTGAAACACGGTTATGTTGGCATAACATCTACGTGGACACATATAGACAGAAAGCTATATGTGTCCACGAGAAAGAAGATAGGTGCACTAGGTCTAAAGTTGAAGGGCAGTTGCTAGAAGCCTTGGTACCCACTGCTCACTCTGAAAAACCAGGGTATTCCTGGCAGGTGGCCTACAGCCACTCTGGTCTCTTGCAACTCTTCCATTCGGAGACACTGCATATTAAATGGCAAAGGTCTGTGGTGTCTGGTTTCTCTCAGTGGGTGACAGAAGCTGGGTGCCAGGCTCTGGAAACCCCACCATCGCTTTGAGCTTTCAGTGCCCTCTGTGTCAGAGAAACTACCAGAAGCTCAGGGGCTGTAAACTGTACGCTAGTCTGTCTAGAGTTCACACCTTCTCCTTAAGTTTGCTTTGGTTTACTCCCACAAAACATAGTCAATGAAATTTTTGCAGACGTTAATAAAAAATGTGAGAGATTGTCAGTCCGTCTGTGTCGTCTGAGTGACGGAAATGTTACGGATGTTTGCCCTCCTTGGGGGGAAATGTATGCTGGAAGAAGTGCTAGACCTTTTTCACCCTGACCAGGGATAATTGTGGAAAAACAAATAGATAAGGTGGATGATCAGTAGGTTTCCAGTGGAAGTTTGCGTAACCTTCTCACAAACATTCTTCAGTAGGTGAGACATGAGAAGGGCAAAGGTATTGACTGCTGAGTCATTTAAACTGTCAGGGACTGTCTGCTGTGGGCACACTAAGGGACTTAATCATAACCGTAGTTGTGCTCCAGAAAGTAAGTATCTATACCATTACAGAGAAATGACTTAAGTTTAAATTAGGTGCATACACTTCTGCAGCTTCTCTTAAATTCCAGGAATTTGCTTGGGGACTCCTGATACGGTTTCCAACACTATGACACATTTTTTCATCTAAAGTTTGCTCTGGAGCTGTCAAAAGGTCAACAAAAGTTTCACTCCCGCTTTTATAGCAATATGCAGTCACTCAGAAACCAAAAAACTGAAATGAGATAGGATTATTCCTTGCTTCGCTGACATCTGCTTTATTCCTCCTTCAAATTAAATTTTCATTCAATAGCTCCTGTCCTTTGAGCCCACAATCAGACAGGCATTCTCTTTTGTCAGTCACACCTCAGTGGAGCCAGCAATCAAACCAAAGCAAGATAGTTCAGTTGGTTGTTGTCCATATAATAAGTAATGAGTTTAAGATTGACATCTTTCTCTGATTTTTGTGTGTGTGTTCAAATAAAGAACGTCCCAGCAATATGAAGTACCTATTAGCTGTGAAGTGAATCTCCCAAACTTGAAACAAACCAGAGAACTAGCAAATGGGTTTAAATATTTATTTATTATGCATATACTATGCCCTTTCTATAAATGTAGCACAGAATTTTTTAAAAGACCTATGATATTTGTTTTACTCAGAACAGGATTGCCAGATACTGATTATGAAAGTCCTGCCAGTAACTCCCTGTGACCTCTATATGCAGAGAGCATCAAATATGAATGGCAGAGAAAACAAGTGAGACATTTATGTGCATGAGTAGGATGGTATGAAAACAGCGCTTAATGTTTATCAGGAGCTTTTGTTTAGCATGTTCTTTGCATGTTTAGTTACTAAAGTTTGCACAATAGTTATGTCTGACTCTTACTTGACCTCAGAAATGTGTCCACAATTTTTGAATTCACTCTTAGGTTAAAAACGCCGTTTAACTGCTTTGCATTTTATAATTTTATTGTGGTTAGTTGATGCTTTTCATTTATCACTCAGAATGCTGTGTTTGTGTTGGTAATTGTACTTTTGCGGTAACTTATAGCTTTTAAACTGCTGCTGGAGTGGCATTTATTATCACCATATATACACGTCTGACTTAGGAAGCTTTAGTCTGCTGTAATAACTAAAACAAATGCTCCCCCGATCTCCTTTTGTGCTACTGTCTTTCACATTATTACATGAAGTGGATGAAGGAATTGTAAAGCAGTGCATTGTTTTCCCATATTACATAAAAAAGAAAACCCTCGTTCGCTCAAGGGCTGAGAATTTCAAACTCAAGATCCGAACTCTGAAATATGCTCCAATTTGGTTTCTGAGAAACATCGGGAAAAAGCAAAAAAGGAGACAAACAGATCACTTAAATAGCCCTCATCATGACCTTGACATGAAGTGTCTCACGTCATATTTTATTGTCTCTCTCCTCCTCATCCTCCTTTTCACTTCTTTCTTTGTCCGTCTATCCCACCCTTGCTACATTTCACCGCTTAAGACTCCCACTGAATGGAAAACAGCTGGGTCGGGGACTGCCCAGAGCACATTATGCCCAATTCTTCAATGAATTCCCATCTACCTCTCCCCGCTCCCTCTCTGTCCAGTGCGCTCCCCTGCTCCCTGTCCTCATTTAAGGTGGGGCTGTGCAGCTGAAACAAAAGAAAAACAGCCTGCATGAGAACATGTTTCTCACCCACATATGGTACACTTTCTCCCTCTCCTCCTTTCTGTGAATTTGTTTCCCAACCCTACTCCCTGGTGATACTCTGCTGTTATGGCTGGTTCTGCTTTTGACAAGCTGAAAAGCACCAAGATATAATGCAGCTGAGCTGAATGGCCAAGTATGCATACAGAGTAATGTGTCAGAATTATTAGTTTGCCCCGATACCCATAGTTCACCTGCTGTGGTAGACGACGAATCGTGTGAAGACAAACACTCATAAAACTCTGCTATGATTTCCCAAGAACAATAATATGTTTTAGGTTACACCAAACCGCACTGTAGACTAGTGGGATGCTTGGATGAAATGCATGTTAGCGCGTGTTGTTTCAAAGTATCAATGTTTGTTTTGAAAAAAGTAAACGTGGCCATTGGTCTTTTGAACCACCATCCCTAGAAACCAATTTAGCATCTCCGATGTTATCGGTGTTACTTGTAATACTTCCAGTACTCACACTATAACCAATAAACATCAGGGACAGAAAAGGCATATTGTTAGTGATAGCCAGCTGATAACTGTGTCTGTCTGCTGTCGACAAAACATAATTCAGGATGGCAATTCAGTCTCAGGACGCGGTAACACAAAAAGTAGATGGGAAGTTGTTAACGTGAGCTTGTTATGATAGTTTGGATGGGTGACAAATTAAAGGAAAAAACTTTGACCACTACTGTTGTGACAAGGAAAAACAGTGCCAAGGACAACTCTTGACTGTGTTGGTCATCTGAGGGATTTGTTTAACTGCGGAGGGCATTTTGAACCCCACTGAGAGAAAAGTGTCAAAGTGCAAAAATATTCTAGTTGACCTCTTCATCCTATGATGAATAATCCTGAAGCAGTCTAACACAGGGCAAAGGGGTGGGGTGTCTGATTGTCTGAGTGTGTGTTGGCGGGGGGTTAACTGATTTAGAGAGTACAACTGCACAAAAACGGTGTGAATCATATTCTGAGGCCTTCGCAATCCTGAAATCTTTCAACATGTGAACCATTGTGTTACAGCGATCTCCACCATCGTCATCAAAACACCAAATGAGGAAATGTGTTTTGGAAGAACAACGTTTGTTCCTGCAAAACGCTAAATTGCACTGAAGGTGTTCTGGTGACAGGATGTGACCCGGTGCCTTAGTGAGACAGTCTATGTTCATTTTTCTTTTAATTTGTCACACAACTTGGTGTTATCTGCTTATACATTTAGTCGAGTCAAGTTTATTTACATAGCACATTTAAAAAAACTGCTCTTGACCAAAGTGACGTAATCACAAAAGATAAAAACATAGCAGAAAACAACAAAATGAGAAAAGCTGAGTACAACAACGCTAATAAAAGTACTCGGAACTCATTCTAAGCCAAAGAATAAAAATTGGTTGGTAAGTATCAATATAAAAATTGGCCACTGTAGTTCCTATTGCCTTTTTAGCCCTGATAGTAATATCTGGCTCTTCAGTTGCTAAATGCTCCATTAAGCTGACCAGCTAGTCAGTTACTAACCTTTTGCTCTTTATTGCTGTGTAGACAGTGAAGAGAATGTTTTTAAACTTTCTTTATTAAAAGTAAATAAATATTTGCCTTCATGATTCTGTATTTGTCTGTATTTGTCTGTCTCTGTCTGACGCAGGATAACCTTAGGAAATAAAGGGAAATTTGAAGTGTTGTCACTCTGTCCCTACTGTCACTTCTACGGTGGCAGTAGTTAAAAACTTTACATGGTCTCTCTCTAAGGTGTTTACATCACAAAGATGAAATCAATTTTCTAGAGAACTGAAGACAGTGTTCGAAGCAGTGCAAGGTCAAGAGAAGTACAAGAAGGAAGTATTGCTTCAGCTGCTGTGGGGACCTGGGTGACAAATTGGGTGTATATTGTGGGCAATGTGTGTGTTTGTGTGTCTATGCCAGTGCAATTTCCTGCCTGCAGATTGACTAACATGTGGGCACCTGCCTTGACAAATCCACCCATCCTGTTTCTTTCAGCTCACAATGCATTGCTCTTTGCTGCTGTACATACATGCAGCCAGCACAAAGTACGCAAAAAAAACCAAGAAAAAAAAGATGTTTAAACCATACATAAAATTTGTGCATCTGGACCTCATATCATCTATTAGCAGATCTTGAGAATGAGATCAGTGTTTCTGAAACTTTGTGTTTCATACCAGCCCACTGAAAATATAAACTGGTACAAGAGGCTCATGCATTAGTCATTCACAGATGCTGGAAGCTACAGCGAGAAGCACACACATTAAACTAAACAGGAACTTTACATCATAAATTTTGCACATCTAGCACAGAGCGGTCCAGCGGGTAGACAAGCCAGGACAAAGTTGCCTGGCCTTGGGGGAGAGAGGCTGACGGCCAGCCTGGCTGGGTGATACACATATACATGCATATAAATAAAGGCAACCCAAACACTGAAGGCAATAATGAGATCCTTATCTATTAGTGGAAAAGTTAGAAAGAGCCTTTATAATGCAGGCCTGAAGGGAAACAAATTTAACAAACTAATGAGCTGGCATGCAAACAACTGCAGTTCAAGGTGAACTAGAAAGCGTGAGTGTTGCTGTAAGAGGCACATATAGGCTCTACGTGTTTGCCTGTACAGGCTTTGACCTTTGATTTATGAAGAATTACTTCATGTGAAAGCGTTGGCAGTGAGATGTGCTCTGTGTATCACACAAAGTGTGAAGGTGAGACTACCGGATCTGTTGCTGGAACTATGACGCTATTGTGTATGGTGACACGCTCTGGGGCCCAGCATGTGTGTGTTTGTGTGTGTGTTTGGGTGTGTGAGTGTGTGTGTGTGAGAGTATTTCCTTGTGTCACAGAACAGAGAAATTCACTGACCTGTTAAGAACAGAGTGTCCATTACCTTCTCAGCATGGAGTTACACACTTAAAAGCAGTCCATTACTATTCCATTCAGTTTGACAAGGGTAATAAATTATCAAGTGCCTCATCACTTTCACTTTGTGTATGTGTGTGCACAGTGTGTGTGTGCGCGCGCTTGAGTAAATGGGCGTAGATGGCAGAAAGGTGAGAAGATAGCAGAAGTGTTATTTCAGTTTGGCTCTGTATCACTCGTTCTTCACTTTAGTGCCGGCCTCTGTGAATCTGCTCATTTATGTGTGAACATCTTATCTTCAAATGTCACACTGATTGCCAGTTAACAAAAAGGTCTAAGGGGAATACTGCAGCTCTTGCAGGAGCTCAGTTGGGCTTGCTATTAATTGCAACTTTGGTGGTTTAATCTTTTGCTCTTCCTGCCATATGTTGGTAATAGCCTCAAGAAAGACACAAACCCCAAATTGTTTTCTGTGTGGGTGAAAAATGTAAGTTACTCTGGAAAAAGCATCTGCCAAATGAATGGAATGTAAATAACTTATTTAAAAAAAAAAGCAGACCAGAAAAACATATAACGTCTCCACGCTGGGGTCATTGCATCCAGTAAAATGTATAAAAAGTACATTAAGGTAAGAGTGAGAGTATGTGTAAATGCACATGTGGCACGGAGGGGTTACTCGTCTGTCTGAGAAATGCAGAGGATGACATGTGTGTGTCATCCAGCTGTAGATTAGAACCCCATTAGCCTCAGTGGCTGGTCTGCTGTTTAGACTGAGTATAAACACAGAGGGAGGGATGGCTCGACGTCTTGTTTCTCCATCCTCAATCTCCTGATAACACTTGCAAACACACAACAACATGTCTGGGCAACCAGACTTTCCTTATTCACATAGTGAGTGTGTGTGGACTAAGAGGTCTCCAGTGAGACTGCTCTGTGGACTGCTCTCATGCCCTCCACTGGCATCATCCTCCTCACTTCCTGTACCAGCTGCAGCTCGTCTCCCCGCCTCGTTCTCCCTGTTGCTCTCTTCAGGGCAATCTGACTCTTCTTTCATTCCCACGATCACATAAAAAGTGTTTGTCAGCTGAGTCATGAGCACAATGCTCCTATCAGTTGTTGGTGGTTTAAAGTAGAAAAAAAGTCACTGAATAGAATTAAAAATAACTGCATTTCTTGTAAGACACCTAAATATAGCAGTTATAGTAAATACTCAAAACATGTTGTTGTTGTCCAGTGAGGCTCTATTGATTTAAATTAGTCATGCATTAAAAAAAACAAAACATAAAGTGATAAAGCAAGGTTGGCCCGTGAGCCAACAGAATATTTACAGACTCTAAGCCTCTGGAGCTCTACAGATGGGAATAAACACATTTCTTCTAAACAATATTGCTTAATTTGGTGTGTTGTTGAGCTCCCATAGGATTTTAGTTGCTCTGAGATCTGGTCATCGCAATTCACAAAGTTTTCATTCTTATCAAACTACTGAGGGATGTCTTGTTCCATCTGTTAAATCATCTACATTTTTTAAAAACTTTTTTTTCACTCTTTCTCTTTCTTTCTTTTTTTTTTTGAGAAAAATGCATATTTGCGCTCTTGCCGACAGTTAGATGAGGAAGTCATTTGTGGGTCTGTGCAGTATCTGAGGCTGTACAGCTGGCAGCTGGTTTGCTGAACTTAGAATAAAGAGACTGGAAACTGGGGGAAACACCCACCTCAACACATTTAAAAGTTTAAAAAAAAAACTGTGCCCTCAATGATTAACAGGATATATTTTGTTGGCTTAATCCATACTGAAAACAACGTTTTACAAACTACAGGTTGCGGTTTCAAGCCGGATCTAGTGTGAGCTACTGATAATTCAATTTTTATATTTGAGCTTTGCATGCAAAACAAAACATGGTCAGTTGTAAACTTTCATATTCTAGTCTTATTCTAAGGTCAGCAAACCAGTTGCCAGATTTGAGGAGCTGCTAGTTTTTTTTGTCTTATCTTTGCAAATCTGCTAAAATACCCATGGCCAATCTAAAGTAATGAATGGGCATACGAGTAAATGAGTGCAAAGTCTCTTCAAGAAATGTTTACCTTTGCATCATCCATCTGTCCATGAAAAGGCAGAAGTGAAGGTGCCAAATATAATTTGGTGTTAACCACATATCTATGTCTGTGTTGAGGTGTCTGCATGTATTCACTATGTCTCGGTGCTCATGGACACCACACCAAGTGAGTGCACATCTTCAGCCAGTTCTGCCCTAGTTTACTGGCAGCGGCCCCACTGTCTGTGCTAAAAGTCACGTCGCGAGGAGAGAGAGAGAAGCGGGGTAGGAAGGAGGAGGGGGTGTAAGGGGCACAAGGAGCAGGACACAGGAAGTGGGGAAAGATGAAGAGCCGGGAGACAATGTGATGCACAGGGGTGCTAAACTGGAGGGGAGGAGAAGGAGGAAAAGCAAGCAGAGCAGAAAGAGGAGGGAGAGCACAGGGTGTGTGCATCTGGCACTGGGAGGCAGGGGAAGATAGCGTGGGCCAGGCTGGCCGGACGTGTGTGTTTGTGTTTGATTGAAGAGGGATGTGAGACAGAGACCCCTCACTGGCTCACTTATACTGGAATGCTGCCATGGAGAGATGGACACTGACTCACATGCTTTAGACGCAAACACGCGCACACAGAGACACGCACACGCGCGCACACATTTGCACAGTGAGTGCAGAACAAGGATAAAGAGAAAGTTACTGGAGAGTATGGGATGAGGGAAAGCAAGGCCGAAGAGTTCTGAGGAGCATCTTTCTTAAAAAAACCCAAGCAGCTGGCACAGTCATTAGGAAGCTCATGCAATAAAAGCATACAAAAGTTTATTTTATTTGCTTTATTCTGGGAGACATACTTTCCATAGATATCAACTATTTCAGAATTTCAGAAAGAAATGCAAAATGATGTCTGCAATGCAACATAGTTCATGTGAATTGTGCACATTTTGCATTTAATCAAATTACATCTGATGCAATAGAAATACGCAGAGCTGGTACAAATAATAATAGAAGCATACGAAGCAGAAATGGCAGTGGGAGTTGGCATATGGTTGGCTTGGAAGTTATCATATTAATATTCTGAACAGCTGAGGACCAGTTGACCATGACCCCAGTACTTGTCATGTTACTGAACAGTTAATGCAGTACTTTTGTTAACCTCTTTGAATTGAAGCTGAATGTCAGCATTTCTTGATTCTCATCTTGACTGTTTGACTTGAAATCCACTGTAGTCTGCTTGCCTTTTAAGACATTCTGTCACTGCCATTTCCTGCATTTTCCTAGATTTTCTTATCATATTGAACTTTTTTAGACATTATTCGAAACAAAATTATAATTATTGCTACTATCATTACTGTTATTATTACTATTTTTCAGTATTATAATTTAAATTGAATACTGGGATAATTTTGTACAGTAGTGAAAATGAAGGACAAGGTGAGCAGGGCTGCGGGACAAGGACAGAGATCTAAGGATAACATTTGCAAAGCCATACAATGGTAAGGAAAGACCCTGCTTTTAAATTTGAGCTTTCCTTCTTTCCCTCTGCAACAAGTTTTTTGCCTAACTTGGTCACATTCATTTCAGACAAGAGATACGAGGTGTAGGTTTCCATGCACCACATAGATAGCTGATGAAGTAGCAGGGAAAAAGTTCAAAGGAAGTCCTTTAGCTATGTTTAGTAACAGTAGCTAGCCCCTGATATGATAAACATTACAATGAGATATTAATTAGGTAATGTTATCTTTACTGAAATAAGACAATCCTGCCAGGGACTGCATTGTCTTCATGTGCCCTGGGTCAAACTCCGGGGCTGCTTGTAAGTCTCAGTCTGTCCAGGGAAACAGCTGGCCTGGCTCTGTCCAAGACAGTTCAACAACAATGGTAACATGCTCCATTTACGAAAACAGAAAAAGGTTTCTTATTCATACTAAACTCTGAAAATGTCATCTTGTGTGGTCATTCCAATTTTTCTTAGCTCGAAGCAGCCATTAAGGCATTCAGGGAAATTTCTGGAAAGATGGCTAACCCAAAAAGACCAAACTGTGTCTTTTCACTTTTTTTTTTTTAAAAATTAAGCAAACAATATCTATAAATTAATTAATGAACAAAGTTTAAGGAAATGTTAGGCAGATTTGATCATTTAGACAGGTCACTTTTCTCTGTGCAGTTTTTATTTTCCCTAATTTTTTATTGTGTGTGTTTCCTGTGAGGAAATTTGGTTTCAGCAGTCTACAGATGTGCATGCTAGGAATTCTAATTGGATAAATTAAACTGTGTATGGATAAAGTACATACTATATATAATGCATGGGCAAATGTGGCTTGTAGTCTAAAGTGCTTTGAGTGGTCAGTAAGAAAAGAAAAAATGGAGGAGGAGAGTGGAGAAGAGAGGGAAAGAGAAAGAACCAAAAGGGAGGATGAACTAATGAGCTGCCAGCAAGGCTTCCTTTAAAATGGTTGATGATAACAAATGTCTGTTTTTACCAAGATACTCCAGGAAAAAAAAAAAAAACTCTCAAGGTTGCACTCACTCTCCAAAACAGGATGAACCTTAGATCACGCCACCAACTCCTGTTTGTAGGCTACTGTGGACAACTATGCCCTTACAGAGTGGCAGCAGGATAAGAGACAGATAGGCACTCCAAGCTGAAACTCAATACCTTTTTCATTTTCAGAGCGGTGCTTACATAACCTGATGAGTTAATAGGTCAATCAGAGTTGGACGGGACTTATGTAAACGTGTCTGCTGACAGGCAGAGAAATCCAGTCCAAAAATTTCATACTCTTGGTTCCAGTGACATATTTTGTGCTTCCGTTAGAGCTTACTGTCTGAGAATTTCTTCGCCCCTTAGAGTCACTTCCTGTCCGCCAAGGCATAGTGTCCCTATCGCCACGGAAACAACACTGCAAAGTGACTACAGGAGTTGCTAAGCAGTGTGCTCTTCCTTATGGGACTCCAGAGGCCAGATGGACTCCAAGTGCACACAGACACACACCTAAGTTGGGAGAGGCAGCATGTCCAATAATGGCACGCAGTGTTTGTGTGTGTGTGCATGTGTGTGTGTGTGTTTGGTGAGGGGGAGGATGGAGGAGGGACATTAGGGGGTCCATTGTTTCAAACTCGAAGGCAGAAGTGTTGGGAGGGGAGAGGGAAAGTCAAGGAGAGGCTAAATTTAGAGCACCTCCGCTCAAGTATTCCAAATATTCTTACGTATATTTGGTTGCTCACGTATACAGGTTGTTACTTCATCTGTTTCCAAGAATTACATCATTATGCCAGACCGGCATTAGTGATTTTAAAACTTCTGCTTGATTTATTCAGACGTTACCCTGCTTTACACAGTACATATGAGCTTCTAGATACAAAAAGAGACGTTTACTCAAAAACTGAAATCTCTGGTAATAATTATTGTTTGGATAAGAACCTCAGATTAAGAAGACATTACAGTACATACAGGGTTAAGTCTTAATGTGCATGTTTTCAGTCATTTCCTGGCTAGCTGTATAGCCTTGACCTGCTGGTGTGGACTGGGCCACACACACACAGACCCAGACAAGCACACACATCCACGTCTAGCACTGACCAATACACTTCCTGTCAGGCAGGGACACCCCTTTTGAGAGAGAGCGTGATATGTCTCCACTACATCCCCCGCAGAATCCTCTTATGCAGTTTTGTCCACCTCATTGTTCTTTTCACACTTGAATATGGTCACAAGGGACTGCTGAAAAGATGGCAGCCACCTAAACAGGTGTTAGCTATAACACAAGTGTCAGAAAGTTTAAAAATAATACATGTCACCTCATTAATTTCCTGTGAGAATAACCTTGTCAGTGTAAAAAAATAACTCTAATGGACAATTATATAAATAACTAACACTAATAGCAATAAGTAAGTAAATAAATTATTTTAAACAAGAAAATAAACAAAACACAACCAAAGATATATTGAAATGTACCCTATTTGCTCATACCGCAAATTCCAAATAAAATGTAATATCTCCTTTCTTACAAAAATATTCAAGCAAAATGGTGGTTTTATGGACTTTTGAAACTGTGAACCTGAACATCCTATGTCTGAGTGTATGTCTTATTGGGGCAAAGTTCAACAGGGGGGGGGTTGACAGTGTTACATGAACTGTCTGTTTCCAACATATTTTTCCATGTTCCTGTAGAAAAAGGCACCTGATGGTCTTTCAGAGATTATGGGGGAATCTGAAACAGTAAAGCAATATAGGAATGATCATACATGGTACACATAAGGAACCAATGTAAAAGGGTGGCTTGACACCCGACATAGCAAGCAGGTCTGGCCCGGATCTGGTATCAAGCCGGCACTGCTGGTTGACTTCTGGCATGATAAGACGTATGTCATCCAGATATGGGCCAGGCCTGGCATAGATGGCACTGTCTATGTGATGGCATGCCACATCTGGCCCGATTGTGGTTTGGGTTATGTGGCCCAGGCTCATAGAAAACAGGTCTGGCCCGGATCTGGCATCAAGCTGGCACTTCTGACTGACTGGTGTCATGGCAGGGTGTATGTCAACCAGATGTGGGCTAGGTCTGGCAATGATGCCACTGTTTATGTTCCTATTTTCCTGTGTTAGTTAGAAGACCCAAATGCCATGTTGCAATACTATACTGCTATAGTAGCCAATGTTCCAAATGCATATTTGACAGGTTTGTGAGTGTACACTTTATCCAAAACCTAGTGATGGTTTACCCATCTTTGCCACTGGGTGGCTGTAGCTCAGGCGGTAGAGAAGGTCACCTACTGATGTATGAATGTAGTTAGGAAGTACTCAGTCTAGAGAAAGTGTGTGATTGGGTGAATGTGGCATGTTGTATAGAGCACTTTGAGTAATCCAAGAGAGTAGAAAAGTGCTATATAAGAATCAGTCCATCCACTGCGAACAGAGTTTCGTCATGTTACTTTTGCACTATTATGTTCTGGCACATGTTGTTATTACATGGCTTGATTAAAGTACACATTAGGCTGACATCTAGGGCCAGAGCTGAAAGTATTCTGGGCCAGCACAGGGCCAGGAGTGTGTCTACAACTGGCCCGTGGCTGCACACACCTTACACATGGCCCACATACCGCAAAGAATGACGGCCCTTTGGTGGCCCAGATCAGGTTTGCCAGAGGTAATCCACACATGGGCCAGCACAGGACCACCAGTGTGTCTGCAACTGGCCTTGTGCTGGCCCATATGTGGGCCATCTCTGGCAAACCTGATCTGGGCCACCAAAGGGCCGTCATTCTTTGCGGTATGTGGGCCATGTGTAAGCACATTGGGTGGGCCAGATCGGGGCCATACCAATTTTGCTATGTGGGGCAGACACAAGATCTGCACCTGCAAGCGGAAAAACCTGCAATGTAAATAAATCATCTAGAAATAAATCTATTAATTTACTTTGAATTAATTGAAGGAGTCACTAAGATTATAAGGGCACCTGAGTTGCCATTTCAGTGAGTGCAGAAAACACACGTGCAAGTCCCACACATGCAAGGTTACTATATAGATTACTTTGCAATAAGCATTATTTTTATTGTAAAAATGTTTATTTTTTCCTTTTTAAAAGTTTTAATTAGTGTTGATTTAGTTTTGATAATTATGGGATGGCAGTATAGCAGTGAGGATGGTCTTTAACAGTTGTAATAGTTGCGCATAGATGTAATATTTCCCAGCTATTCCAGGATGCTTTTGTCATTTTTACATTCAATAGCATATAATTTAGTCACTGTGGCTGTTATGTTTTGATGTCTAGGACATGATACTGTGTGAAAGTAGATGTTTTTCTCCATAAACAAATGCTATAAAACCTAAAAAAATACACTGTTGTGGCTATGTGAAATATTAATTAAGCACTAATCATGCATTTATTGATATGAGACAGCCTATGTGTAGATTTTAAATAGATTTATAGTTCAAACTTTGGAATAAATAGTTAGATGAGAGAAGAGGAGAGAAGGGTTAATTATTTACAACAGATTCTGTCCTTCCTCTTCTTCCTCTTTTCTCTGTAATGGTGATCTATTATGGTTTTTGTGTGTGCCTCTGCTATGCATGGGTGTGTTTGTCTTTGTGTGCATCTGGTTTACCAATCTCAGCTCCATTGTCATATCCTTGACCTGGTGAGGGGCACATCGATTCCCGGTGAAGCTACGTGTTTAATGTGTTTCCTTCCATTGCTGAGCTCTGATGTCACCCCGTAAGGTGATTCAGTCAAAGTGGAAACTAGTGGGCACTGTCTGTGATAACAAAGATGGGGAGAGAGTATGGAGAGGGACACATCTCACGTTGAGTTAGGAGACAGTGTATGTTTAAGAGGTAGGGGTGCTTGGGGAACACAGTTTTAACAAGGTTTTAATGACATGCTACAAATGGCCCGTGATCCAGAACAGAACAGACTACACTGGATCTCAGAGACCCCGTCTGGGTTTTCATAAACTGGTCAGCTGTTAAAATCAGCATTTCATGCTGTAGATTAGTTCTGCACCACCCAGTCTCTCTTATTTCTACCTCTATTACATGCATCTCCTGATCGTATTGCACTCAAAGCCACCTCATGCTGTGGTCTGTGATTACAGCCAAGTGTTTACAATCCTCCCATATTAACACTTGTGTTAAACAGCATGGGGTACCATCCTGGACTAGCTTTTTTCAGACACACAGAATTGGGCTTAGAGTTGACACCATCAGCTTGATGGTACCTGCCAAGTTCTCGTATCTGCTTATGTGAGGCAAGACGAGCATGTCTAAATAAACTACCTCAGCCTATATTTATTTATTGCTTTAAACAGAGAAACCAGTGTTGTAAAGAGAAATGAAAACTGAGAAAATGGAGAAGTAGGACATTTTCAAAGTGGAGATTCAGAACCAATGAAATCCAGACTTTATTGGAGGAGAACACTGTTTATGCTTTTATATCATGAATTGGTTCAAATGTGCATCATAAATATTGTGTGGAAAGTTTGCTGCATTCTTTCTTAATGGGATGCTATTTTCTTTTTGCCGTTCCACTTCTAGATTTTATTGTTGCACCATGTATCCAGCACTACAGCTGCCAATGTCCAATTTCACAATACACAGGTAAATTAGAAATGGCACTGTGAGAAATTGCACAAGTCCGCATCTGCATAGCTGCGAGTGTGCTTATGTGTGCATGTATGAATGTGTGTGTGTGTGTGTGTCCTGGGTGTACATGTACATGTGTGTAATAAGAACCAAATGGTGGGGTGTGCGAGTGCATGGTTTCTCTCCCCCATCTCTAATCAGGCAGTCCCCAGGAGTACGGTGTGAGAGCGGACTCGGGGCTTAGAGTGCTGAGCTGCTTCATAAATCAGCTCTACCCATAGAGAGACCTTGATACATGCGGACTCCACTAACTCAGTGATGGAGCTGCAAAGTGTTATTCCTTTCTGGTGACTTTTCAAGGGGGTTTCAATCATGTTTCAGTCCTCGTGGTGATTAAAGCTGTGAAAGGAGGTGTGAAGCAGCAGAAATAATGAATTTGCCATTATTTGATGACCATGGTGTGGTCCTGGTAGGTGGTCTCTAATGACAAGGCCAGTCACTGTCTGAAGAGACAGAATTTATGCTTGCTCTCTCACATTAGATTCCCAGCTACGGTACTGCAACTTTTATACGCACACACACACACACACACACACACACACACACACACACACACATATATATATACTATTTTTTTCCTCTTCTTTTCTTCATCTCTTTCTTCTCCACTCTCTTTTTCAATCCTCATTCCCCGCAGGAGATGGCCTCTCCCTGTCCTCCATCTCTTCTTCTTCTCTTTCTTTCTCTTTCACATCTGGTCAGGCAGCTGTGGCTGGCCAGGTTTCAGTGGGGTGGGAAGGGAAGGTGTGGAGGGAAGAAGAGGAGTAGGAGAAGGGGAAGGGGAGGTGGTTTCGAGGAGGCTATCAATTGCAAAGCCCAGGGCACAGTAAAAGAAAAAAAAAAGATTTGACACAAAAAGTGCACTGTGAAAAAAAAGAATTTAGTTTGAACTGAATTTCTTCTGTTTCTCTCAGTCTATCTATCACACTGTCTCCCTGTGCACTATTAAACTCTATTAAAGAGAGCAGCAGTGCAGAGAGAAGGGGTACGGGAGGCTGGGGGTTTGGGGAGAAGCAGGGGAAGAAGGGGGAGGATGGTGAGGGCAAAGATTTCAATATCTGATTTCCACATCTTAAATACATTAATTTATCTTACCCTGAGGCTCTTTTAAAGTCAAGAGAAAGGAAGGGAAGGGATGGGAGGAGGGAGAGGAAAAGGAGCGAGGGTACTTATGACATTTTCATTGTGGAATCTTGTTTCTATTGTTTCTATGGTCAACATATTGCCCAAAGATTCCACATGCCATCATGGCCACACAAGCTCCAAGCTGCTAAACGGTCACAGATGGTATTACACACTTTGTGCACATGCAGATGACTTGATTTCTGTCAGGCTTAGATGCTTTTTTTTCTGTAAAATGCCAATGTCAGCATGTGATTTACCGCTTATGAGTGTGTCATTGTGTTGCCACATTCCAGGATGTCGACTGTGCTACCTTTATGCCAACTAGCCTGTCTTTGTGGATCTCTGCCCTCAGTGCCAGTTCCCCCTGCACTCCAGCTGAAGTTCATGACCCCTCATAGTTCATGTTGGGACAGGGCCTTACTCAGGGAGAATGAACTCTTCGCTGCGGTCTCACGTGACTCTAGCATATGGTAAGTCACCCCGAGAGTGGAAAAACTCCACTTTTGCTTGCACTTCTTTCCAACTCATTTTATGGCCAGTTTCAGAGCGTGAGGAGCCAAACAAACAGAGAGGAATAAATGGTCAGGGAGAGCGATCTGAAACACAAAGACAGAGATGGGCCTTCTGTACCGCATTCAACAAGAGGGAGTAGGATGTGACAGAGCCATCAGGATTGACAGACAGTTTGCAGGTGTGGGTGCATGTACTTGCCTTTGTGCGTTGGTGTATATCAGATTTTCTGAAGGTGTGCCTGCATGTGTCTCTGTTTGTATATAAGTGTGTGGT
Organism: Oreochromis niloticus; assembly: GCF_001858045.2. Lineage (NCBI taxonomy): Eukaryota > Metazoa > Chordata > Actinopteri > Cichliformes > Cichlidae > Oreochromis > Oreochromis niloticus. The sequence goes on from NC_031979.2 coordinate 27,028,326, forward strand.
GCTAGGGTACTGGGGAAGGTGAACTTATGCTACTCTCGGTACAGGAAGCCCCTGATTAGCACTAACGAGAATTGCAGACCATATTAATGCAGCCACACACCTCTCCCTCCCTCCCTCCTCCTTTTCTCTCTCACTCTTGCCATCTGCACTCTCTACATTCTCTGCCAGACATCATAAACCCACGGCAGAGCACTGAGACACACCAGACCACTGAGGGGGGCAGGCAGGGGGCTGCCATGCACTCAGGCCCCTCTTGTACATTCAGCCTCACAATATCACATTTTTCAAGCAAACACATATGGTGAAACATGCTGTAGATAGTGCACGTGTGCGCGCGCGCGCACACACACACACACACACACACACACACACACACACACACACACACACACACACACACACAGGGGAAAGCGTCTACCATATGACAGAGTTCATATCACAAACATTTATCCACCTAAACAAACACAGAAAGCACAGTGAAAAGTGAAACATTATACAGGTGCAAACATTCACAACTTTACCAAAACACACTTTCTTTCAATTTCCAGAAAAATTAGTTTGCATAGAAAAGAATTTGAGGTTGGAGATCAAAGATAACGAGAGTTTGAGACTGGAGAGATTAAGGAAGAGAGGGAGAGAGAGAGAGAGAGAGAAAGAGGGTGGAAAAAAAGGTCTGCTGGTGTGCAAGTCTTATTAAATGTTCCTGCAGATGGACAGACAGGGTGTTTTCATATTGAGACATGGATACCCTCTCCTCTATTCTCTTGACTCCCACCCACACATTAACATGTGTTTCACATTCAATGCGGAGATGTGCAAACCAACGGCCAACCACTCTGTGTGACTGGCAGCCTACTCTCTCACACTTACTCTCTCTCTCTTTGTGTAGTCATAGAAATGAACCTACAAAACAGGATCATGTCTTTGTGTTTGCATCTTTTATTACAAGAAAGGAGACCAACCGGCACACTTCTGTAACAAAAAGAGTGGACCGGTCTCAACTGATGAATATCGTGAATGTCAAGAAGTCAGACATTTAAAAAAAAAAAATCCTGTTGGTGATTTAAATGATTCAGTTCTGTTAAATAAGGAAGGTTTACAAGTAATTGGAAAAACTAACACAAATTTTAAATGTCAGTTTTGCTTTAAATACTTGGATGAAAATTCTTCGCAGTCAGTAACTGTCTGAACTGAAGTTTCCTTGAGATACTCTCCTTACCCTTTAATTCAGTTCACCTTCAGTTGCAACTTGTTTGTGGTTCTTTCTGCATTTAGTTCTGTCTTCAGTAACTGAAAAGCACACTGTGTTGGGCTGAGATCAGGTGACTGAGTTGGCCATTGAGGAACATTCAATTTCTTTGCCTTGAGAAACTCTTGGGTTGTTTTTGCAGTATGCTCTGGTCATTATCCATTTGTACAATGAAGTCCTGTCCGATCAGGTTTGGAGCATTTGGCTGAATCTGGGCAGAAAGTATCGCTCCGTATACTTCAGAATTCATCCTGCTACTTCTGTCAGTAGTCACATCATCAATAAACGTTAGCGACACAGTTCTGCTGGCACCAAACATGGTGGAGGCAATGCCATAGCAATGCTTCCACCATGTTTGACAGATGATGTGGTACATTTTAGATCACAAGGTGTTTCTTCTTCTTCATACTTTTCTCTTCCCATTGTTCGGATGCAAGGTAATGTTGATTTCATCTGTCCAAAGAATGTTTTTCTTTTAGATCTGCCAAAGTCTAATCAGGTTTTCTTGTTCTCCAGTGTAACCAGTTGTGTGTGCACCTTGTTGTACACCACATTCATGAAAGTGTCTCTTGATTTTAGACTTTGACAATGAAACATCTACATCCTCAAGAGTGCTCTCGTCTTGGCTGGATTTTGTGAAAATGTGTTTCTTAACCAATGAAATCATTTGTGATCATTCTGTGTAGTTGTCTTCTCCAGTCTTCCAGGCTTTTTGGTCTTCTTGAGGTGGCAAGTGCATTCCTTATGTCTAAGAATGTACCAGATTGTTGATTTGGCCACTCCTAAAGTTTTTACTTTTGTTATCTTTTTGATAGCTTTATTTTAGTTTTTCAGCCTAATGACATAGAGTCCTCCTACACTTGTGCTGATATCTCTTTAGACCTCATATTGAGAATTGCAGTGAAAGACTATAAAACACGTCGAACTCTTGGAATCGGCTCCAAATCTTTTCTCTGCTTTATGTTTCATGGAATAATGAGGGAACAGACCTCACCAGGACACGAAACTGCTTGTCAGTAAATTGTACAATAAGCTCAAAGTCTCTGAAAACAGGTCGTTATGCATAAAAATGTGTGTAATTGAATTAGAATTTTAGTTGAATCGCCTATTTAAAATAGGCAAAATTTACAAAAATAGTGTTGTTGTCCAAATACCTATGGACCTCACTGTAACACTGTGACATAACCACTTTCTTGAGTCTAGTCTTAAATGATGTCTGTGGCTGATTTTAATGGCTTTGCTTAAATCAGAACATTCAGCTCAGCAAACATCATGTTCTTTTTGGTTATTGTTGCCATGTAGCTTGTAACTTGGAAATAATATAATGCACGTCATCACTCTGTTACAACAAAACAATATTAAGCATTAGTCCAGACAAGCTGTGGCATTTGAGCTGCTATAGCCAACTGCTCTGCCTCTGCAAGCTGCTTTGCAGCCCAGCTCGACTGTAGTTCCTCCTTTTTATGCTCTGTCTGATTTAATCAGTGTCAGATCTGTCGTCACTGATGACAGCCCAGTTCTTCTTTCTTATAGGGGTCTCACGTTGGCTTTTCCCCTCTTCTGGGTTTCAACATATGCACAGTCATTTTTAGTGAAATATCTAAAATTAGTCACATTTGCTGGTAATACAGTTTACTCACTTTAGTAAACTAGCTAATATTTAATATTATCTTAAAATATTTGTGTCTGTAAGTTAGTCCACGAATTGTGTTGCCTTTTTTAAAAAGGTGACTGCAAAGTTACTGAAGTGAATTCATTTACACATGAAGTTGTATACTTGTTTAATGGCTAGAGATTGGCTATCTACACTTGAAAATACAGGCTATGCAAAAATCATTAACTACATAAACTATATTTTTGTGTTTTACACTGTAATTAAAGAAAAGGGCAATGCCTTCATGTGTGCCTACATGTATGTCAGCAGGGAGTCAGTGCTGTTTGAACACATTCAATGGGGATGCAAGGTCAGAGTGAGCGGATGCAGAGCAGACACACACGTAAACATAAATACAGACACAAACTTAAAAGAGAGAGTGAGATAAAGGCGAGACAGCATGAGGAAACACATGGCATTATAGACAGGTGTAGGTCAGAGAGGAAAATAATGTCTGTGAACACAAACGTAATCACAGACACAAGCGGATTTGAAAAGGTGGCTGGCTGAAGACAAGAGAGATGAAGCTGGGGGATGAGTGGGTGGGACTTGTGGGAGGGGGTCTCTCTCTGTCTAATTTACCCAGCTGGAAGACAACAAGAGGATCCAAGACAGAGCCCTGATGTCACCTACTGTACCATACCCTCCCAATTCCCCTACTTCCTGTCCGTGCTGGAGTGATGTCACAGGCCAGCTGGAGATGTCACGTCCACACCCCCAGCTCCCCTCTGTCCGTCCCCTCTCTCCCCTTTCTCAATGCGGCTTCAATCACTGGAGTCCCACTGTGACCCAGGACAGTCAATGGAGCACGTACCAAACACAGACAAAAAGGCAACTATGCGGACACACCACATACGCGTACGTATTCTTAATCAAAGCTACATCATAGATATAAATCATTTCATTGTGTAATAAAGACAGAGCTAATGAATGAAATACTAAAGGGTACAGAAACAAAACCCATAGCACTGTATAAACATTTTATTGCTTTATGTAATTTATTTTTTCTCCACACAGTTTACATTAAAGAAAAAAAGGGGGGGGAGGGATGTTTATAAGAAGCACAAGAAGAAAACTCTTCTTGGATCCAGTGACCTCACCACTTGGTAAAACTCTGCACCTCACTGCACAAAATATCCCAACCAACCACAACTGCTGATCTGATAATACCCTCTCACAATAACAAGAGTGGTTTAACTGAAAACATAAGAAAGTTAACCTGTGCTTGCTTATATCAGTCATCACTGCTTACAACGCCATTTGGATCATAAACTACTCATTTATAAGTCTTTTTAGGAAAAAATAGCCAGATTTCTGGTCAAGAGTTAGTCTATTAACAGTATTCAATACAGTCTTAAAAACAGTGTCACTACTGGGAGGAAGTAAATGACAGATTTACGACCCAGCGTGGTCATAAAGTGGTCTCGAACATGTTCAACCTCTTTGGGCCACCTCAAACTAATAAAATTGCAGTGAATTGCTGATACAGAGGAACAGAGAGGCGAGCATCAGTTTCTTTCTTTTTTCAACATATAAAAGTGTCATGTTTTTTGTAACCTAACTTGGATATCATGTGTCATTCCTGTAATACTCTTTCTACCCAACATTTGACTCAGAGTGGAGAGTTATTAAAACTGACAAGTTTTTTAAACTCATTAGTGAGGTGTGGTTGTGAGCGGCTGACACTTCCTCCTCAGGGTTGGTGTTTGACCTGGAGATGTTTACTTTTTCTATCACACTCGCTAAAAAAAAGGGTCTGCAATAATGTTAAAGATCCATGAGTGGAAGTCAAGTATGTGAATGACAACATTTGCATAGCTATTTAACATCTTGATTAAAATTTGTGCTGTGAACTGATGCACCACCTCACTATGACGGCTAATTACAAGGTCAAGTTGAAGGTCAATATTAAACCATTCTGTCACAATAGCACTAAGATAACAAAGACAGTCTTGTCCTTTACTGCCACTTCCAAAGGCATTCAAAAGTACCATTAGAGGGACATTTTCATTCTGCTCATTTTTTGTGAAACAGAGAACTCTGCTTCATTTAGCTGTTGTTTATGTGGGTGTGTACTTCTACAGTATAAGAGTAAACACTGTAGGGATATAAATCTTTCTAAACAGCCACATTATGGGGACCCATTTGTGTTTTGGGAACAAAAATATTCTCGATAACTCAATAACTTTTAGCATGAAGTCATGGTCTGGGTTTGGAGCAGAGAAATTATTAGAAGGCAAGTGTCCAGGAAATGAATGCAAGTCCATGCAATGTCCTCCGAAGTGATGGAAGCAAAACATGACTCTGTGTGTGTGCCTATGAGAGTCAGAGATAGTCCATGACCCCCACCCACTAACACACACACACACACACGTATGCACACACAATGTGTTACGTGCAGGCCAACAGACCCCCCCCAGTAGAAACTGAATACCATAATCTTCCTCTCCCCTCCTCTGAACCCACCCTGTCCCCTGCTGGCCACTGTCCTTAACCAAACACACAACACAAGCATGCACACAAGGATGCACTCACTCACTCACTACCTCACACACACACACACACTACACAAACACTCTCTGAACTTTAATATCGGATTATGTTTAAATGATGCACATGTGTGTGTGTGACATACAAACACACGCACACGCCCCGCGTGCCGGTTCTTCTGAAAACACATACATCCTTTCACTTTCTTTGATGGGTGAGGAAATGCTCACACAAACAAATATACAAAACCTCCATCCCAAACCCCATTACATTTGTGTGCTTTTCCTAGAGCTTCAGTTGAGGCTTTCACGACCTGACGTATCCAGCAGGTCCGCCTCCTCTTCTATTCTCTCTTTCTCTCTCCCAGATCGGGCCCTACCTGATTGTCTGCTTGTTTTCCCTGGTGGCTCCCAGCTTCCGTTCCCAGGCAGGGAGGTGGAGGTGGGAGCACAGCCTACGACATATTTTCCACCCCTGAAGGCCGAGGGCCAGCAGTGGTTCCTTCTGTCCATTGGCTATACAGGAAGAACTTCGACCTGCTTTTGCCTAACTGCTCCAAACTACTTCTATGGCTTAGGCCTGGGGTAAAGGGGGGATGAGTTGGGATAAGTGAGGAAAGAAAGTAAATAGACATATGTGTATTCAATGGCTTTTCATCTTTGAACAGGGAAAACAGAAGTTTTGGAAAACAATGTATGTAAGCCTGCAAAGGATCTTTCTGTTGTCATGACTTTCACTTATTTTCACTTGTGATCACTTATTTCAAATGTTAGCATAAACAGTCAAACAGTAAAGGTGGACAGACACATCAGAGACATTGCATGCTGGAATGATTGTACAGCATACATCTTTTATAATTTGATGGTATTCGTTATCTAATGCTGTGTGGTAGGCAGAGTGGGGGCCTAAATGCAGGACTTGGAAGCATAGCTCAACTTAATGGCAGCGTTATTGCTAGAATGCCTCAGGAAAACCAAATAAAAAATCAGGGCTGAGTGACAACTGTAAAAGAACTAGTGGCAAAAAGACAGAACAGGGGCGCACACAGCTAGAGGTAGATCACAACAAAGAACAGAGAGACCCAGACAATATATACACACTCCAGGTAATGAGGGAAGAGGAAACAGGTGGGAGCGCAGCTGACACCAAGCGCAGAATAATGAAACAGGGGAAGTAGAACTGAACCCAAGTACACAAGACACACTACTGACAGGACAAACACAGACTGAGACCGAGACTAAGACAAATGAACTTGACACAAGGACCAGAGATAAATAGACATGGAGACAAGACAAACTTCCACAGAGGATGCACAAAGACAAGGGGCCACATAAATAGGACAGGAAGTAACAGAACAGGTGACAGACTAGCATATATGAACTACACATGGAAACAGAAACATGGATTTGGCATGGAGATAGAAAGGTAAAAAAACACGGAGACCAGACTGACGACAAGACAGCTATGGGAACAAAGGGAGTCCAGAATAGAAGGGGACTGACTGAAGGATAAAAGAATACTAGGGCCTGAATAGACAAGAACCAAAACCTAGAATACAATGAAAGCCCATCAAAAAATACTGAGAGGATTTAAAACTCAAATTACTGGGTCCTAGACCCAGGCAACATATCAAAATCACCAAAAATGTGAAAGAATACAAAACCATTAAGTCCATAACTGAAGTTGCTGGGTTACAAGCCCAGGACCATAAATGTTTTCTTACCTCTTCTTTATTCCAAACAGCTCTGGACCATAATGCTACCACAACCATGCTTCACAGTTGGTGCAATGTTCTTCAGTTTGAAAACCCCACCTTTACTCCTCCAAACATTCCTCTTGTCACTGTGGTCAAACGGATAAACTGTTGTGTCACCTGAAAACTTTTCTCCAGAGATAATTTGTCTTGTCTATGTGGGCAGCTGCAAATTTCATTCGAGCTTGAAGGTATAAATTCTGGAGCAGAGGCTTCTGTCTTCGCCTGCGTCCTCTTAGCCCATGACAATGTAAAATGTAGGTAGCACTTTCTATTAAATCTTGGTAAAGTGATAATAGTATGGTAACAAGGCAGAAACAAGTAATAATGTGGTAATTTCAAAGTTATTACCACTTAATTATCAAAGTAATAACCACCTAAAATCCAAGTATTATCGTGGTACCAACAGTGGTTACAGTTGAGCAATATTGCAATGAAATTTAAGTAATTGGTTACAAAGAGCCTCAAAACTAGGGGTAATAATATGGAAGTACAGCTCTGTAATAAATTAGTAATAGGATAAAAATTACTACTTGTTACCCTATTACTACTAATTACCACATCATTACATACCACTTACTTACCTGTGGTAGTTTCTGTGTAATAAACAGGAAACAGAGCTGCAAAATGCAAAGCAGCCTCTTTTTTTAAACAACATATTAATAACCTATTAAAGCAAACTTTAAAAGGCCATGATTATTACCAGGAAACACATGTGGCAGTTTCTGTGTAATAAGAAGGAATTTAATACCATGATAGCTAATTAAAGCATCAGGAAGTCTGGAATGAACTGGAACCACTTATGCAAAATGGCAATTATGAAGTTTAAAAGAATAATACATATGAATACATGAAATTTGCATAGGAGTGTAAAGGACCCTCTTTCACAGCATAGTTTAGACCTAGATGACAACACATAAGAGGGTAAAAATATTTCAGGTAGGAAAGAAAGGGGAGCAGATTTTTAAAATGTCCAGTGCACAAAAATAAGACGTCATCCATGTTCTCCTGCTTGTACAATTCAGGGTTGTGGGGGGGCGCAACACCACCGTCCTGTTTATCTCTTTCCTTTTCTGCCCAAAATAACATTGGAACACATTGGAATATTTAACATCTATCATTAGAAATATACCACTAAAAAATTCACTGGGGGTGGATAGCTATATTCTGAGTACACCACACCTCCAACTGCCTCACCTAAACTGGTGAAACTGGTGCTTAATTCTGGTGAATACTCCAAATGTCATTAGAAACATTTCTTATCTGATAGTATAACTAACCACAGCGAGTTCTCTATCTATATATTCAACAATAACAGTCAACTTATTTTAATACAACCTACTTTTATAACTACTGTTAGTATTATTAGCTAAGCTAATGTTAGCTGCTGGCCTAATGTCGGCTACTCTCTCAGTGGTGTAAGTTGAAAGTATGTGGTATCAGCTAATAACAACAGGAGACACGGTCCTAAATATAACTTGGGTTAAGGAATAAATAAAATAAATAGGTTTTACATACCTTACAGTCCTATAGCAGTAACTGGAATGTGGGTTTGATTACAAACATACTGTTATAATCCACTGGTTTATCCAAGCATGAATCTACAAGGCAAGCCAAAAATGATGTGCACCACTTCTTCTTCTTCTTTGCCTTTATCCAGGGATAAAATAAAAAGTTCAGACTCCTAGTAGGCAGCAGTCTTCCACCTACTGGCAGTCAGCTCTTTGCACCATGCTTTTATTTAATATGTTATTAAATAGAAGCAAGGAGTTTTGCATTTTGCAGATCTGTTTCCCGCTTATTACGCAACTAAGAAACTAACATAGGTAATTGAATGTTAATAACTTAGAAATTACAACATTATTACGTTCTTGTTCCCGGCAAAATGGTGACAAATCCAAAAAACTTGGGCTTACAAGTTATTTATATTGACATGTTTTTAATATTATTGTATTCATGATTGTTCAGTATGATTGTCTGTGAAGGTTCTCAGTCTTCCAGGTCATCGTAGTCTAAGGAGTTTTAAAAAACTTCTTTAAGTCACCCGCTCACATCCTGGGCCATTTGACCTCAGTAGATCACATGATAGGGTGTGGCTAGGTTTCACAGTGGGTTCACCCGAAACCTTGGCTGATTGTGACCCACACCCATTTTCACACCTTGGCTTGTGTGATTAGGTAGAGGATCAATAGGGGGTCCATGACCCTCTTGGGGACACTGTCATAGGGTTTAAAATCAATTACTCTTAGAACTGAAGAAAGTTCTCGAATGAGAGGTGAAACATCTTCAAGGAAACTTAAAGAAGTCCAGATGCTTTTCTTTCCAAGCTCCTTACATTTAGTATGATCATGTAGAAGTTTATGCAAAAACAGATCTTAGGTTCATTAATCTATGATTTCAGAAAACACTTCCCTGATGTCTTCATGCATGCTCAGTAATCCAGGTAAGGAAATCCCAAAAAGTTGATTCTGCTGCTCATGGCCATTGATCAGTGGTTGTTGATCAATGGTCATGGCAATTTGCATTTTAATGATCAAGAAACTGACCTCATAGCCTCATGGTGACCTCATAGTTTGTCAGTGATGCTAGCTTCAGGCATTGTGTAAATGTACTGTTTGTAAGGTTGGGAAAAGTGATGAAACATTTCTCCCACTGAAAATGCTATGTCCAAGTGAACATAATAAACTTTTGGGGACTTCCTTGATGATTTGATGATTTCACTTGTTAATTTTAAGTCATATTGAACTCAAGATGATGTTTGTTTTGTATAAATTGTGTTCCCCATTAGACTCAAATGAGAGGATGAATCACTGCTCACTTTAGGATGGGCCTATCTTGACACTGATATTGACAAGTTGCTATCCTGTACACTGCTCCCCTTGCTTGCCCTGACAAAATGCCCATTGTGTGGTAAGGTAAACAGTTTTTTCTTCTTCTCTTTTAATAGTGCACCTGCAGTTTTTCATTCCCCACTTTTTCCAATGGGACTTCCTGCATCTATAGAAACACTTCTTAGAGTCAACATGACCTCTGTGATTATTACAAATGACTCTCATTATGTAGTAATACTGTAATTACATGACCCAAAGTGCTGCCCTGCTGTGGTGTGCTGTAACTTTTATCACTGTAAGTGACAGCACTTGCACACCACATCAGTGAGTAAAACTTGTTACTCATTTATAAAGGGATTCATTTTCCCCCAGTTGTTTGCCTCTGGGCTTTTTCGTGATTGAGCTTGTTTTTTTTCGGCGCTTGGGGCTGAGCCATTCTGTCACTGTTGAGCGTTTGATGTAGTCAGACATGGAGGTGAACCCAAAGAATGACTGTAAGACTCTCATGTTAGATTAGTTCTGTTTTATATGAAATGAGTGCTACGGTAATCCACCCAGATCACATAATGGTAATTTGGTACCCATTTCCTTGTTCAACAAGCTTTTATGTAGGCCCAGTAATCATCTGCAGAGAGCTTGAACTGCACGTTATACCACTAAAGCTCAAAACCAGCTGTACAGGCCAATAAAAAGACAAGTAAGGATGTGTTATTAGACATTAAGATTTCTCTACAATGCACTGGGTGAGCGCAACACTGAAAAAGCAGATTTCTTCCAAATTTGACTGTTGGTTCACCTCAGCACTTGGATCTGTTTTAGTGGAGACTTGAGAGGAACATTTACCTTTCCTTGCAGACATGGCTTGAAAGCAAAAATGGTTTTGGTAAAACATGCACCAGTAATAACACATTTTGGTGGTGAATAATTTCATCTGGCATGAAAATAACAATTCTGAGCAGTGAATAAAGAATATACTGGCAAACTGCAGCTTTATTATTTTTGCCATTTGGTAAATAATGGCAGATAAATAAAACATGAATTTCATGATGAGAGGGAAAAGTTGATTGTCAGAAGGTTAGTGCTGTGAGTTCTGATAAACAGTTATCAAGGTTAGCCAGATAAGATACCATCATCACATGACATAGAACTGCTGATAGAAGCATGACAGAGGTGAAGCTTCCGCTCTACATGACTTCCTCACTGATACAATATGTGCCCACAGAGTTAACATGACCAGTGCGTTGGGTTAGATGATATAGATTTGTCAACCATAAATAAATGGTTTTTCTGGTTCTAATTCGGTAGCACTGCTTTTATACATCATTTAATATTTAAGCATTTTGGATAATTAAACGCCATCCTACCAAAGGATAAAAAAAAGAGTTTGATTTGATTCTTTGGTGCAAAATAAACATTTAGACCACACATATATGCTCCAAAAAGACTTTGTAAAGAAAAACAGAAATACAGCAAAACAAGATGGGATTAAATGGAGAAAAGTTGGGTTTTACTGAGAAATACTGTAATGCAACTGAAGTAAAGTAAACAGACCTTTGGAAAGTTAAACAAAAACAACTTAAAGCTGAAGTAAAACCAACATGTGAAACCCGCAGTCTTACTGGCTTGAACTAAGTGTGGGAAATACCACAAAATTTGGTTTCAAATCAGTGCCATGTTATACCAAGACCAGAACTCCACATTACATACTTTCCCAGATACCATTACCCTTTTTCAAAAGACTTTACTGATTGTATGCTGATTGAATAACTAAACATTTCATCTTATAATCTCAGTTGAAACTCAAGTACTTGCAGTATTTAAATGGGAAATACTTTTACGTGACTCACTATGGTAACTGTTCCAGGAGAACCACAACACCTACATTATGTGGGTATGCAAGGTCCTTACTCTATAATCAAACACCTTGTTTTCTAAGCAAAATAAGTGTTTAGTAGGTGTTGTATGTGAAACTGAGGAGACAATATTTCTCTCTAATTGTGTATAGGTAAGTACTTTATACGTAAAAAATACAGTACAGTTAAAACACAGGTAGACAGAAACACATACACTACAGAATTCAAATGGCTAAAATATAATTTAACTTTAAGCATCCACTTTTTGCTGTTGGCTACTGTAAAATGCAGAAATACACTAAAAAAAAACCTGAGGATCCACATTTGATTAGTTTTGTATTCTACTGCTCAATTTCAGCTGACACTTTATTCTATTGCAATGACCTGGATTACTAAAAGTCCAAAAATTTGCTGAACAAACTGGGGCTTTTGAGGCATTTTCCTTTAACTGGAGAGTGGGTTGAATTCACTCTTCAACTCTAGGGGTTTTCCAAAGTTCTGCTGCCCTTCTTGTCTGGTGTAGCTCTGTCCTCCTTAAATTCCCATATACAGTCCTCCAAACATTATTGATATAACACTGGATTTTGCCTTTTAGATGCCACCAGGCCACGATTTAAAACTCACACTCTGAACTGAACAGTACAGAAAAAAGACTCTGAAAGTCTGGTCATCTTTCAGTCCAGTTTAGACTCTGTTGCTTTGTTTCACTTCAGCTGTTTAAATATGCTATACCCAGTTCAGCAATAAGCACAAAACAAAAAACTGTCAAGTCTCTGCCCACATCCTGATACATGGTGAAATGCTCTCTCTCTAGATGCCACTTCTAACCCTGACTACAGCAAGCCTCTAACCTCAGTTCATGCCCTGCAAGTCCTCAAACACACAAACAAAATGAACAGATATTAGATATTACTGTTGCAACACTCATCCTCACAGTGGGCCTGTGCCCCTGATAACTGCTTATATAGACATAGAGTGAAGCTGCAGATATGTCTGGCATGTAATCATTGCTAGTTAGTGAGCTGGATGCAGTTCTTGTCAGAGATGGATGCCAAAATAAGCATGTTTATACAAATATAAGGCAATTACTGGTGAAAGTGACAAGCTCACAGTTTTAACATTCAATTCACACTTCATACCATACATAGTATAAAACTTGAAGAAGATCAGACTAACTGCACTGCAATAATCAATGTAAAAATCTGCACAAGCATGATATATTCCAATGAGCCATTCATTTACTTTTGTTGTGGGAGGCTCAGCATGATTTAAATAATGAGCAGCTCTTTTTCATTTTCTGCTTTTCTCATTTCTATTCGTCTCTATCTTTATTTTTGGAACTGTGTGCAGGATCAGTTTACTGTAAACTCAGAACTGCTTCAGGACACGGGTGGCTCCCCATTAGGAAAGAAAAACCAAGAAACAAATGAACTAAAAACAAATGAAAACAAAAAAATTTACTTGTGATAACCTGTTAGAAAATACCTCCAGGAGGAATTATCATTAGTATGCACTGCAGATGTCCAAAAAACGGATGTCTAATGAACTCCTTGTGCTTTATGTTGTTGTTATGCCAACCAGCAACACTGACTACCACAGCTGTGTGTGAGACATGTTAGCACACATCGTGCACAGCTGCCCAAATACAGGCCTTATTCAAATGTAAAACAGTGTGTTTAACTTGGAGGGTCTCTGATACGCGTGCTAAATATATACCAGTGTCTTACCGCTGTGCCTGATGAACACATCTGGTGGTTTACTCAGTCACTTATCATCTGAAAGGTCTGTAGGCAGCTCTGTGTAGTGAAGTGTGCATTGTCACTGGTGCATGGTCATTCTTTGCCCTCTGTTTCTGTTACTCATTTACATACAAGTAGTTGCTGCTTACATAGCTAATACTGTAAATATAAGGAAGTATTTCAAATGCAGACTGATAATGAGGTACCCTTTGTATACAGGGTTGGTTAAATGGCCCTTTGAAAGAACCATGTCTAAATGTAAAATTGAGTTGAGGAGATTGAGGAGACACAGTTCAGTCTGGCCTCCTCCCCTTTACTATTATTGGAGGGCACGAGTAAGTGGACTAATCCTGATTGAATTACATAGTAAACTAACTTGCTGGGTATCCAGAGTGAAGACAGTGTCCTCTCTGTACCCTCTACTCAGAACAGGAAGCTGCCAGCCTTTCTGAGATTAGGCCTGTTTCCTCTCTCCACAGTGTACTCCCAGCGACCTCGTGGCCCTGTGACCCTGTAACCTTCCTCTCGCTACGTATGGCATACACACCATCAACACAGGAGCGTGCCAGCTGGCATGTGACACACACGCACACGCCACGCTAAATCACTCCTCAGAAAATGACACTTGAGTGCAAGTCAAAAACAATATGGCTTTTCCTGGCACTGCGGTGGAATGCTGAAGTGTTCAGCAGACACAACACAGTCACATATGTCAATACTGTATCCGCATACAGCGCTACTCAAGTATGCCCCTCTCATGCATCCCCCCTCCCTCTCCAACAAATTTGTGGCAGTAATTTTTCCCTCTTGGTGAGTTTTACGAGCTGTAATTTGAAGCACCTGTAGCCACAGAGGGACCAGTCGAGAATGTCTGTGACCCAACTTTGGCCTAGCAAGACATACGCTCATGTTCGGTTATTTGTCATACTAAAAGCATGACTATATGAATGGAAATGTCTGTTGTTGAACTGGTGGGCAGTTGACTATACTAATACTCAAAGCAGTGAGCAGTTCGTCTCATTTACACAAGCACTTTTTGGCATCATTCACACTCTGATAAACACTTAGGGAGCAACTCAGGATTCAGTATCTTGCTCAAGAATACATGAGCATGCAGACTAGAATAGTTAGGGATTGAACTATCAACCTTCCAATTAGCAGATGACCTGCTCTACCTCCTGAGCCACAGCATCCAAGCAGACTGGCAAAAAGATGAAGCCTATTTGGATGATCACCTGACGTCCTCTAGCGCTACCTTGACATTGATATTTTTGGTTATCCACCAAGCTGTTTTTTTCACTCTGAAGATCAGAGTGATGAGGTGAGTGCTGATGTGGCTGATAAAGTAAAAGTTTATTTCATTACACTTTTGGGGGTTGGAAACTACACATTATCAAATCGAAAACAGACAGCTCAGATCAACAGATACATCTGTAGAAAAAATTGATTTAGAAGATAATGCATGTTCAGCATGCAGTAACCACCCACTAAAAGGGAGAAAAGTGTGCAACTCATAAGTTGTGACATAGTTGGGGGATGGCTTATAAAGAAACCTATGTTTCATGATTTTATCATGAGCATATCAGCTAAGCAAAGCACAGGATGCTGCACCTAAAAATGGCAATGACCGTAAATGGTGCATCATCTCCAAATGACTGTGACTATGTCACATTTAGCACTTTCCAAAGTTCATACTAAGTGGTGTTAAATGGAAGTGAGATTTCTTTCATCTGACTCTGTGTTTGTGTGTGTACAGACGTGTTATATTGAGGCCACATGTAACACTCAGGCACTCAGCTTGCTATGAAAACAACAGGTCATTAGTTAGAGCACAGGGCTGTAACCTGCATCATTCTGAGGTTTCAGGTCAGCTGCTTTCTATTACTTCAAGGAGGTGACTTGGTGTAAACTTGAAGCTTGTTGCAAATTCAGATAGAAACATTGATACTATTGATGGCCTTTTGGTTTGAATCACTTAAAAGAAAACCTCAGACGCGAGGTAGTGTGTGTGTGTTTGAACACCAAACACACTTAACAGACTAACTCTTTCACCCAGCCACCACTGCAGTATTTACTGCCACGAAAGCTACTTAAATCTCTCACTGTAAAATAATGGCACATGGTACTATTATTTTTAGTCAGCCATGCAGTAGGCTTATGCATGTGGTTTCTGGACACATCATCTTTAATTATCAGTGAGGAGCCATGAGCGAAGTGAACACAGACTCCTATTTAATTTGGCTAATTAAAGCACGACTGTCAATTGAGTCGAATACAGCAAGGGTATAATTGTCCTAAGACAGCTGTCACCACAGTGCTACCACAAGTGATACACAAAACAGGCCCGGACTGCAGCGCAGTTTGCATTATGACTGTGCTAAGACGTAGGCAGAGGTGTGTGTCTGTTTTGCATGTTCTGTGTTTCATTTTTGTGCTCAGAATTTCAGTCAGTTGCTTTTTCTGAAAATGCTTCCACATTTCACCAGTCTGCCCATCTAAGTGAAAGTCAGTCATCTTAATATATCTGACTGCATCAACATGTTACCCCGAAATGTCACATACCATTAAAGAGAGAAGGTGGGAAGAAAAGTGAAATCTTCATTAAACGATAGAAAAATAAAATATAATAACAATGATTTTAAACAATGACAAGCATCTGTGTTTGTTATTAACTGTGTTCTTTCAGGAGGTGTACACAGCTAATATATTAGCATGTTTACCGAAGGTGCTCTTTGGTGTTACTGAAGGGGTCTTTCTCTTTTTCTTTGGTGACATATCTAAAGTTGCCGTAACAAAAAACCATACAAATGTTTTTGCAGTCTCTTCTTGATGAATGACTGCCACGTGCTTCTTTATGGAAAGTGTATAAACTCTAAGCTGCTCTTGATTGGAAGCTTCTCTCTCCTGGATTTCAACATAACAACTTGTTTGCAATCTTTATTGCAAAAACAGCCCAGTGAAACGTCATTCTGAAAACATCTGAGGGTTTCATTTTTGTGTTCATGTTATATCATTAATAAGTAATGATACTGACCTTTTTTTGGTAACATTAGCTTTCCACTACAGCAATCTGTGTTGTTGAGCTTGCAAGCATGCATACACATACCACACAGACACACAGATGCACACACACACACACACACACACACACACACACACACACACACACACACACAAATCTTTTATCTCTCACACCTGGTCTTAACTTTTGGTCTGTGGTTTCTTTGGCCCTCAGTAGCTGAGGTCCTGGATAATGTTAATCAAAGACTTGTTTTGATCTGCGTCCAGTTTATTGCATGAGGAACATGTCCAATCAATGAAGATTCAGCTGTAGGGCAATGCACCTATTTGAAATGGAAATGAGCACAGCTTCTTCCTCTCTTCACCAATAGCAGGAGGTGCAATGGTAAATCCCCTACTAATTTGTCAATGTGAATCAATTCCAAATGAATAGATTTTTTTTTTGTCTTTTTTTGGAGAACAAGGTATTTGTAATGTTCCATTGGTTTGAAAGGGGCTGTAAAAATGTGTTGCAGTGAGTTCTGAGCATAAATGTGGGCTCTGTAGAAACACTTAAAGCTTTTGATAAACATTCTTATCAAGAGGTGAGATGTTAAATTTGATCTTCTCAGACAGAGCAGAAAGCCAAAGCCTAAGGCGTGTGTGCATGTGTCTATTACTTTAATGGTGGTTGTCCCCACATTGCCTCTCTTTCTCTTCATCTGCAGCACTGAGGGCCTGTTTTATAAGCTCCACTACTGGAGCTGACAGTAATGTGTGCCCACCCATGTAGACAATTCTCTGTGTGTTGATGTGCTTTGACTCTGTGAATATATCTTTCTGCTTATGAGTGTGTCTCTGCATTAATGTGTGTGTGTGCCAGCCAGCAGGCTGGAGCAATACTCAAAATATCTTGGCTGATTTACAGTCTCCTCAGGCTTTGAGAGATCCCTTTTATGACTAAAGACAGAGCGGGGTCTGTGCAGGGACAGCCAAGCTTAATGACCTCGCTGGTGCCAGCTCAAGCAGAGAAATGTGTGAAGCATACAAAACAAAACATTAGTCATATCTAAATTACTTAATGTAAATACACGATGAATTATTTAAAAGAAGTAACACATCAATTCACACAATAGATACAATCTGAACTCTTTCACTGAGGAACACCTGTTGCCGCACATAGCCCCATACATACATAACCACAAGCTTTTGGCTTTCTCAGCTTTGGTTATTACAAAGAATTTATACATAAATGGAAATAAGGACTTTTTATCTTCTCTGTAAATGACAGCTATATTATAGAGTTACAAAACACCTTAACGCTTACAGAAAATCTCTGTCGGTTATTTTTAGCTCATTACTGATGGTCCCTTTGCTGTAGGGATGCAGAAATGGTAAAAAATGTACTTATTTTTAGAATGGGTAGTACTTGAACAGGTAGTTAAGTTTGTTACAGAACCCAAAAACGCTTAGAAAATGTTGTTTTTAGGGGTTTTTTGTGTGGTTTTTTTGAAAAAAAGAAGAGACCATAGGTGTTAATTGCACATCCCAGATACTCTCCTGCAAACACGCAGGCTGCAGCAGCTGTGTTCGAGTTGTGTTCTTACCTTACTTGGACACAATTGTTTGCTGCAGTACAACACTTATGTGTATGCATTGTAATACATAAACAATGTTCATTCATGTTCTCATCGGTGAGAATATTCTCAGCAACAAAAGTTCATCAAACTTCTTGGCACATTCGTATGTCTAAGGGTGTCTCTGCCCCATGTGTCTGTCTGACTACTTGTCCTGAGTTCATGGACATTACCAAATACTGTGCTTCCTCCCTTGAGATGCTCTACCCAGCCTTTACTGCAACCATCTTCAGTTGCTTCAGTTGCCCATGACACTGCCTTTGTGAGACCTTATTTGAGAGATAAGCTATTCATTTTGTTTTCATCTAGCAGAAGACTTTGTTTTTCTCCAGAACGGAGCAGGCTCCTTCGGATAAGTTCCGACAAAGTCTAATCTGACCAGCAAGTTCTTACGAGTAACCAGTGTTTTCCACAATGCTGTAAACCCACAGTTACAGTAGTTACAGTCATGATTGTGCCTCTTGATTGTAGACTTTGACAATAACGCCCCTTTCTCCTCCAGAGTGTTCTTGACTTCACTAGATGTTGTGAAGGGGTTTTTCTTAACCAAGGAAAGAATTCTGTGATCATCATCTTTTATACTCTTCCGTGGTCTCCCGGGCCTTTTGGTGTTGCAGAGCTGGATAGTCTATTCCATTCACCACATGAGATGATTCACAAACAGGAGGGTACAATGTAGAACTTTTCAATGGAGATTATCTGCCTCCTGAGGCCTTATGCAGTGTTTCACTGGAAACGTGTTGCTTCTTGAGAAGGGAAGTCTGCCCAGCCAGATACAAGAGCACTATGACCAAGGTTATTACAGGGTGACAAAAGGCTGGTTGAGGGCCGGGGGGCCTGGAGGGAAGTAAGAGGAGAAGAGATGGTGTTTGATGTGGAAAGAGATCCTAGAACTATTTTATAGCTTTTTCTTATGCCCTTCTGCAGAGAGAAAGCAAAGGGGTGTCATTTTTTTTCGAACACATAAAGTTAGAGATTTTCATGATTTATAGAGAAAGGAAGAGAGGGAGAAAGAAAGAGGGAGAGAAGGAGGGGTGGTGATGGGGGGGGGTTAAACATGATGCAAACCATTTGGAGTCGGGAGCGGAGGTTGCCAGCACAGCCTGCTCTGTTTAAACTGGAGAGGAAGTGACCGTATATACAGCATGCCAGCAAACTTACTCTCTCTCACTGTCTTTCTGTATCTCTTCTTCCTTTCACATTTCTCTTCTCTCTCACACAGACACAGACACACAAATCTGTATCTGTTTCAGAAGCTCAAGAGAGACTGTGTGCACACGTAGGTACACATCCACAGAGGTCAAATGATGGTCACTGGTTAGAGAGTGTTTGTTATTCTTATATTATGTTTCTTTACATCACCGTCACCAGGCCCATCACCATTATTATCATTATTACTATTATTACAATCTGGAAGGCTGGGGGTACATGGGAGAGCGAGAATAAAAGAGCGCTGAGGGGAGAAAAGAGCCAAGAAAGAGAGACTGAAAAATGAAAGACAGAGCAAAAGGGAGGAGAAGAGGTCAGAGTTTTCCCTCAACACCCGTCCATGACTTAATCTTATTCTGCTCTTTTGAGACCTTCCTAGGAATAAGAATTGTTGTAACAAGTGAGAGACATAAGGAGAGAAAAAGATGTGAAAGGGAGTAACGGGGTGAGGCGGGTGACAAGGAGGTGAAGGAGAAAAGGAGCAAAAGTAAGAAATGGAGTGTGATGGAAAGAAAGGCTTTTTGTTAGTATGATTATGTATTTACTGAGAATTAAAATACAATCTTATTATTAAAATTACTCCTTTTTTATTACATTTCATGGTATTACTGGTGTTGTTTTCCATGCAGGATATAATGCCAATGACAAAGAAAATAGGTTTGTTTTTGGAACAGGGTAGTATTTGTTTTCTTTGTGCACATGTATTTATTGCAGCAGGAGGATATGGATGATCACACTATATTAGCATTCACAGCCTCCTGTAATGAAAGTGTCTCATATATATTAATATTAATTTTTTAATATGCAATATAGACACTTTTTTAGTGGGATCAGTTCATTTTTCACCTGGCTGTGTTCTTCTTCATCTCCATCCATCCATCAATCCATCCTATGTCATGTACAGCCTGGTCAAGTCATCAGTCTATCATCAAGCTGACACAGAGAGACAGACTTATGGGCCATTTAGAATTATCAACTGCCCTAACATGCATGTTAGACTGGATTGTGGGAGGAAGACAGAGTACCAGAGGAAACGGCATATGGCGAACATGCAAGCTCAATGCAGAACGTTCCAGCTGGCTGGTGAATGCAAAAAATGTCCTTTCATAGAGAATTGTTTAAAAATATACAATATTCTTTTAGATCTTGCAACATGACTAAAAAGTCTAATACGTAAAAATACAAATCATACAATCATACAAGTTTTACTCACTATTTGTAACTAAAATTGATTTAAAATAACATAATTACTACTTAAATAGCATTGTTTTTGCTGAATTAAGCAGAGACAAGATATCTGACCTCCAAAAAAAACATTTGCTGCTAATCTGGTTAAATATTTAGCTTTTAAAACACGCTCAGCTGACTGCTTGTGTGTCTTGGTAGTTTGATTCTAGATAACTTGCAAACTTCATCTCAGATACTTTAAGTGATTCATTAAGCGATTGAATTATTCTGATGTTGTTCCATTGCTTATGATTCTGGCTGTAGCCAACTGTACTTAAGCTTGAAACTTTAAATCTACTCATCATAGACACAAATGTCCACGTAATATTGGACTCAGTTGTATCCATATTTCATCTGTGCAGCTGATTGTTTTGGGCCACGTTAAAGAATTACAAGATAATCTGCGTCATCCATCTTTATCTCTTCTCTTTGTGGTTGGCAGCAAATATTCAAAGTCCAATATGTCGATTTTAAAGTAGGCAGTCCTTTATTGGATAGGAGCTTCTTAGTTCATTGAAATTTGAAACTTGCTTGAAAATACACAGAAACACTGATGTTCTAGCAGCAACCAGTTCATGACAAGCCTTTGCCTTAGGTATTTGTTACCTGCTTGCTTCTGACTGTCAGAACCACCTCCATGCAGGTGAGAGTATAGGTCCTCTCCAGACCTCGGTAAACTCTTGAGCTCCTCAATAACTTGTGCAATGTACAATCTCTTTCAAAGATCTGCATTGAGCTCCTTGGATTTTTCCATTGTACAGTGTATTGGTCAATCCAAAGAGTGCTGCCAAACAAACCATTTTTATGTTGGCACAGAGAAACTACCAGATGCAGTCAGTAATGATCACTAATAGGTAGTTACGAGTCATTGGCTCTGACAAGTTAAAAGACATTTTGGAACTTTCTGAAGGCATGATTTAATAATGAAGTGGGTGTATCTACATTTTTGACCCTGCATGCATCATTTTGATCTTGTGTTTATTCTTGATTTGTTTTTATTTTATAAAAGTATGTGTTCTGTATCAATAAACGTCATGAAAAGACCAGTCAAAAGAAATTCTTGAAAGACCAACAGCACCAACATTCATTTCAAGTATATGTAAGTTGTAAAAGTGTAGCTTGTTGACTAGGTATACATAGGAAGATAACAGATCCATTCACTCCCTTGTATAGTACTTTACAGTTGCTGAAAACATGTTGCAACTTATATGTCGACTTGGTGGGAAAAATATATAGCTTAGTATATATTGTTGAGATGAAAACAACCAAAAAAGACTTTTTAACAAGAACAAGAAATAAGTTGAACATGAACACCACAGTGAAAGAAAATGGCAACAAGCAATTAGAAAAACATTGCATAATGATAATAATATACCTGTAGTAATAAATCTTAAATGTATCCTTTTAGTAAAAGTGGTCTCCTCCTTCAAATGCACTTGCCATTACATAGTTTCAACCATCTGTGCTGTAATGGTTCTCAATCAACCGTGATCAGAACTGAAATAGAACTAATAGTCCCTATACTCTTGTTTTGGGGATTTTATAACGCAGACACAGACCACCTATTTTTGTGGTGTCTGCTTCAGCTGTGGCGAGTTATTCTAGACCTCACTAAACTGGAGCACTGTGGTTTGGTGAAGTCAACTAATTGGCTTATGATCACCTCAAAATTGGCTCCCAGTGGAGCCTATCAAACTCAAAGGCTAACATGAGTGGAAAGGTTGGCAGCTCAGATGTTTGACAAGGTCCTACGAGCTTCTATGTTTTTTACAGGCAAAAAAACAAAACAAACCCCCAAACAAGCAGGAATATACAAAATGCTCTTATTTAATACTACTTTTTCTATGATTTAAGCATAGCTATATAGGAATTGTACCTATGTAAGTGTAAAGTCAAGGAATAGTAAACATTCAGTTATGACTTCCTACATGTGTTTCCCTGTCATTTAGCAATAAAACCTTGAGAGCATTTTGTTAATTTCCAAAATAGAATAAAACTACTCACTCATAATTTAATTTTCGAGGCTTTATTGCCATTTAAACAGAGTTCATGAGATTTTGCTTTTAAGTGCAAGAAAAAAGGAAGCCGTCACATAATCCCGGAAAAACCCCTATTATATGCAAAACATATCAGTGGTATAGTCATGCAGAAGTAACCTTTTATCGCCACATGCAAAGTCTTCCATTAAAGTTTTCTACATAAGCAAGCACAAGCTGTAAATGCTTCAGAGTATGCAAACACACGCCCACACGTGTGTGCGCTTGTGCTTTTCGGTGTGTCAGTGTGTGCGCGCAGTGCTGTTGTGTTGCTGGTGGCTCGGCTTCAGGATTGTGTCGAGGCTGTCTGTAATAAATGTGCCCAGGCGAGTGGGCCCAAAAAGATATATCACAAACAGGAGGGGAGGCAGAGTGCACAGGGGAAGGAAGAGGATGGAGAAAGTGGGGGTGAGAGGGGACTGGAGTGGGAAAAGAAATGAAGAAGAGGAGAAGGAAGATGGGGGAGAAAGGGGAGGATCGATTGGTAAGGAAAAAGAAAAATGGGGGCAGGGGCTGTTTCTCCTGGGTCCTGCTATGTTTCCCATTATGTAAGCCCTGGTCACCGGCAGCATGCCAGCAGGCAAAATAAAAGAGTCTCTCTGGCTTGGCACGGCTCGTATTTTCCTATCCTCGGCGCGGGGTCAGGGAGGGGTCAGGCAGCTGGATGGGGCGCTGGGGGGATTGTGGGGTCTGGGCTGGCCTCCAAAACCCAAAAGGCCCAGGGTTCAAGTACCAGCTGAAAGCAATCAGGGGGAAATCTGGGAGTGCCACAGCTGCTCGCAGCAGCGTTGTTCTGTGGCTCAACTCTCTCTCCCTCTTTCTCCGATTCTCTCTTGTCCCAATTCTCCCTTCTCTGTTGCCTGTTTTCCCCCTCCTCTTACTTTCCTTGACACACACAAACACACACACACACATACAGAAAAAAGATGCATACTTTAAACATGAAGCCAGAAGTACATGTCTGCTGGTGTGTGTGTGCGTGTGTTTGGCCACAGGCACTGAAGTTGTGTTTGTGTGTGTTTAGATGCATGAACTGTTGTGTGTTTGCGAGTGTGAAAGTAGGGTCACTAAAAATACAAAAGGATTAAAAACAATAGTAGTGGTCCAGCCTGCTTAGACCATAGCGAATTGTACACCACAACATTGTGTGAGTGTTTGACCACAGAGCCTTGAACATCTTAGCGAATGTGCTTGTCTGGCACTGTATTTTACATCAGTGTGTGTGCGTTTGTGAAATTGGATCAGTTCAATCAAAACAAAATAATATATAATGACACTTTTAAAGATTCTAAGCCAGCTATACTGTGGAATATCCAAAGTGCCAGCCTGAAATGAAGGATAAAAGGTATATTGGAAACAGGTGGGGTGCATTTTCCTTCTCTGGTTTTGGTCTAATCTTTCCCTCAGAGGGCACAGCAAATGCCAACAAATACAATACCATTCTCAGTGATTACTTCCATCCTTTGGAAACTTTTTAACTAGCCCTTTCTTCCTCTAAGATGACTGAGTCTATATTTACAGGACACAAGAATTTGCTGAACAGTTTGATGAGCCTAATAAACAATGTAAACCTTACTCCAGAGCCAGCTGAGCACTGAGCTCTAAACACCATTGAACAAGTATGACTTATTTGGGAAACTTATTTAGTTTGCATTTCCTTACACATGCTTATGTGTAGTTTGTTATTTTCTTTTCTTGGTTTTTTTTGCAGAAGACGTTTTGGGGATAAAACGATGTTTGACTGAAGTTTTGAAAAGGAGGCAAATAGGCAGAAATCTAACAGTAACAGAATTACTTATGCTTATTTAACTCTTTTATATCTGCTGCTTATCTGAATGTAGATTGAAAGCCAATAAATTATGTTTCATATAGTAAATTTGTGTTCAAATGCGTTCAAACATGGCTATTAAGCACATGCCGTCTCCAAGTGAGTGGCTTTTAGATGCAAAATATATCAGATTTAACTGTTACACCTCCACCATGGTTTTCACTACACTATCAATAAAATATAGAATTGAGGTGGAGGAATAATGTATGACTCTTAAGGTTACAGACATGTGCAAACTTGATTTGGCAGGTTACAGCTGCCAATGAGCCCGTATGAGCTTACCTACTTGCATCATGTCATGAACACCATTTGTCTCGACTTACTTTAGAAGGATTTGGCAGAACCATTAAGCTTTGTTTAATGTTTATGATGAGTCAATGATCTCTGTTATATCTTGCTTAATGTGCACAGCAGATTGTCTCCTGGCCTGCTGTGTATCCACTGAGATGGCACCGAGTGCTCCTGCCAAAGCAAGAACACCCATACAGATGAGCCAGGTTTGCAACCTTTATTATCATCTGTATTCCCTGTGCCGGTTTCTGGACTCCCTCAACTCATACCCCTCATCCAGACACCTGGGAGAAGGAGAATAAAGAGGGAGGAAGGAATGGGGAGAGGGCAGAGGGATAGAGCGGTGCTGTGATTGAGAGTGGCAAAAACAGAGGAAGTGATAGAGACAGGGAGCCAGCCAGCTGAGCAAGACCCCAGACACAAAAGGCTGGGAAGACGCATGCATGCAACAGACAAATACACACACACGCACACACACAGAGATACATGTGCTGACTTAAGGTCCAAAAAAAGGGGGGGACTGACAGATAAGACTTGTGCTTGGGGCATGTGCTGGAAGAGACACCCACAGTCGTTCGTTGATTCGTTCCTTGCTTGGAGTGACGGAAGGAGTGGGGCTGGCTGTCGTCAGCTTGGTCCAGAGCAGGAAGTGTGCTGGGGATAAGGCGGCCATGTGGCAGGATGTTATGTATTTCTAATTAGAGCAATTCATCTGTCAGCAAGGGCACGCTTTCACTGGAGCTTTCTCTGGCCATACTCTCGCTGGACCTCCATACTTCACACTCCCAACTTCACCCACACTTTAAACACACATTCTTCACCCAGGGCGAGCATGAACGTTCATGCATTTCCCGCGAGACTTCACAGCATTGCTTGTCCGACATACTTCATCTCGGAGTGACTACACCAGAACAAATCATTCAATCACCACCGCTCACATCAACCAAGCAGCCCAAACTGAGCTGAAGGGATCCCATGAGAGAGCTCATTCTTCAGCAGTGTAAAACCATGACTGAGATAAGGGCTGGCCAGTGCAGAAGGTGGGAAAGAAACCACTTTTTTTGCAGACCTAAACACGCCATGATGTAGAATTCTCAACTTGCCTGAAGGCTAGTGTTGCAAAGAGTGTGCTGTTCCCTGGACAAAAGCGACAATGCTAAACTTGATGTACCAGTGGCCTTACAGCACAGAGCAGAGAGCGCTCCCCGGGGAACAGACCCTGCTATTGTGTTACACCAGATATCCTGCTGGTGCTCTTTTGGACAGGAGCTGAAAATCATACAAATAAACAAACAAAGGGAGGTGTGCTATATGTCTGACATGCGTGGATGTGTCTGCATGTGAAAGAGTAAGTGATTCTGTAAAAACTTGTAATTAATGCACAAAAATGACAAGCTGTAAAAGATGTGTGTTTTCTTGACAGGCATGAATTTTGTGCAACCCTAGCTCAAATCAGTACATTTGAACTTTTGTGTGATTGCAGTTTCCAACAACTGGATGGTCCACACTGATGCACGTTGATCTGTACAGGGCCACCAACATGGGCTAAAGAAAAACCCACAACAACTGTATATGGCAGGATTTCCAAAGGGCTGCTATTCTTTTTAGTTTCATTTTTTATATATTTGCACAAATATTTATTAAGTACACTGTGTGAGAGGGTAAGGAGTTCTTTTGCTCTGCACTGGTGCTGGCAACAGTGTGGTCTTTGAATATCAACATGTTCTGGCCAAAAACAAAAAAACTAAATAAAACAAACGGCAGACCTGGATCTGTGTGATGTCTGTGTTAACCTGACTTTTCATTTATTAATACATTGTTTTCATTTAATCAGTGACCTCCAAAACTATTGAGGCTCCTTCATATTTTGCACACCTTCTTGCATGTTATTTGGATTTTACATTAATAAAATTTCAGCTTTTGCAGAGATTACAGTATTCTTGGGTCAGTCTCTGTGAGCAAACTTAGATTCGTAGGTCACCCATTCTTCCTTGTAGAGCATTTCATACTCAAAATGGATGTGAAGGGCCCATAAATGGCCATCCTAAGGTTTGTTCACAGATGGGCTTTGATTTGAGTGAGTTACAGGCAGTCAAAAATTTGTACTGTCACATCACTACTGATCTCTCTATATGTTTTGTGACTGAAACTGGTGCTAGCATTGGATGATTTTGTTCTTTCAAGGATATCTGTATTTGAATGCATTGGTTCTTTTTTTCATATGCCACAGTACAACGACCACCATGTTTTACCATAGACTGCATAAACTGGGTGATGAACGGTACCATCTCTGCAGAGGATTTTTGAAACTGTATTAGAGTTACCACTAGGTTCTTTGTTACTTATTTTATCCCTGCTTGATCACTTATGCAGTTTAGCTGTAAAGTTGGTTCTAAAAAGGTCACAATGTCTTCAAATTTCATGATTATTGAGACCACCGTGCTCAGGTGAAAGTATGACTCAACTACCTTCACTCTGCAACAGACCTTTCCAGGGTGTACCCATCCTCTAGTCCAAGCAGCTGGGATTGGCTCTAGACAAGGCTGGACTGGCAATCTGGCATACCGGGCAATTGTCCAGTGGTCAACAGTGTTGCCGTCAGCCAACTGTCATCGGTCCAAAAGACATGATGATGGGTCAATATAATTTTTTTTATCTTGTCAATATAATTAAACAAGCTACATTACATTAATTATTCAGTATGCCTAATTATACAGGCCACTGCGCACCTGACCTACAAGCACTGCCAGCAGCCCATTCGGTGATTTTCATCTTTTTGGTCACTTATCATTGTGTGTATATATACCTGGTGGCAATGACACTAAAAAAAAGAAGGAAGGCTGAATCTGAGGTCACAGAGTTGAAGATGTTAAGATTTTCACTAGGAATCACAAGGAGGAACAGGATTAGAAATGGTTATAGTAGGTTGAATGGTTTGGAGTGAAAGTCAAATGTTGAAAATGGGGCTGCCAGGCAGGAAGAAAAGAGGAAGACCACAGAGTAGATTAATAGATGTAATAAGGGAGAACATGGGGTTGGTGTGTCAGAAGAAGATGTAAGGGATATGAGGTGAAGGCCTAAGTTTCCATCTCTGTGGCGACCTCTAAAGGGAGCAGTTGAAAAAAGAACTGTACGTGTGTATGTATACATAAGTGAGTGCAGGTCAAGGGCAGTTACATCAAACAGATTTCAAGAGCCCCAAGAAGGGTCTTGTTTTGTAAAGGAGAGACTTTAAAATGTTTAAGCTTTAATACCTAGCATTCATTCTGCACACTGGTGTTTTGCTTCCTGTTTACACAGGTCCATGCATGTCCAGAATGGCCTCTTGATATGCTTTAATAGGCATGTTATTATAACAGGTGATTTCTGAAACTATGCTAAACAAAGAGACTGAACAACTGTTGGTGTAACTTCAGGGATTACTTCCACAAGGCACTATAATCATGTTTCAGTATATTCAGTTTTGGCTTATTATGGAAATCAAAATGTATGGACATTTAGTCTCAGCTGTAGTTTGTTTCTAAAGCTTTTTATCAAAGTGACGGATCTTATCTTGATCTAACATAGTAATGTAAGATGCATCATGTGCATGTCACCACTCTGAGGATGCCTAATCAGTTTTGTGCAATCAAGATTAAAAAGAGACATATCATGAGAAAAATAAAAATAAAAACTGTTGAAAAAAGCACGAATCATGGATATTTAGCAACATATACAACAAGTAAATACATTTTTAAAGTTTTAAAATATTAGTCTTCTAGTTTAAGGAAAAACCATTTTGAAGTAAGCGTACTTTCAAGAATTCTTTCTCCATCGAGTTTCGCATACTTTTTTCTCCTCTACAGCTCTTTAACAGCACGAACTATAAGACCAAACCAAATCATTAAAAAAAGAAAAAGATAAGGAACAACAAGAAGAAGAAATCCCGTCAGAAGAAGACAGACGTAAGCTAAAAAAACATGAGAAAGGGAAAGATGTGATTAGAGAGAAAAATCAAAAGAGGTACAGCAAGATGGGATAATGAGAGGACCCACAGTGAAGGAGTGATAAAGAAGGAGGAAAGAGGGTGTGAGAGAGAGCAGAGTGAGCCGGGTGGGGATGAGCGGGTGGTGGAGGAGGAGGTGGGGCGGAGGCTGTGCGAGGCCGGGAACACGGAGCAGCGGCCGGGGGGATGTTTAGATAGGTGCAGGCTGCCACTAGGAAGTCCACGCTCCAGTATAAACAGGCCGCCACACAACCCAGCACTCCCAACTGTGGGAGAAATCTGCCCTGAGACGCATGGAGTGGCGCTGGCCAACAAAGCGGAGGAGGGAGGGAGGGAATGAAGGAGTGGGTGGTGGGAGGCAGGGGAGGATGGGTACACGGCCACTTTCAGATCCCTGCAAAATATATACACAGCTGAAGCTGGCCTCTGGACCCATTTCCTCTTGCTCCTCTCACTGATGTCCATGCAGTAGTCCTGAGGCCATTTTGACTGCTCTTATCTTGATGTAATCTCTATCTCATAGACCCCCTTACCCACCCCCTCATATGTACACATACATAAACACACACAATTGTATTTTAAACAGAACAGCAGGACCTATCAACAATTTAATGTGAACAATATATCAAATGGATATATGTTATGTAAAAGGCTCCTTTGCAGTGACAAACACAGAAAGTTATTGGGTGGACATTTAAATCCTGTCAGCTCTTCTGAGGTTTTCCCCATATAGTTGTTTCTATTTCTACTTTATTTTTGCTTCATTTTCAATAGTCTCTACAGCAACCTTTCTATAGGTGTAGCTATCTGCTTTCAGACTTTCTGTGTAATACATTTTACAGGAATCCTGTGAGTCTTGAGATTCCTAAGAGATTCCTGTGGTGATTAGACGTGACTAGGCCAGAAAAAATTCTCTTGGGTAGGGCTGCTTGATTCTGGCCGAAATGATTAACATGAATATTTTGATAAATATTTAGATCATGATTATTTGCATTATTTGAAAATGTTTTTTTTTATTGCTCTATCATATAAACATAACCTTGCTTTGGACGTTCATGTTGTGCCGTATGCCTGTTTCTGATTTTTAGTGTCTACAGTCCACAGTGCAGTCAAATCCGAAACTGATTTTACTTTCAGCGCTCCTGTTACAGGAGCGTTCACACTGTGTGGGGCAGGATGATCAAGATCTGATCCGTTCCACTTTTCATTAAACCAAAAACTGCTGCTGTTTTAGAGTTAAAAGTATGTTAACTAAAATAAAAAGATGAGATCTGCAGTTTCTTCTTTCAGCTTTGTGAATAGCAAGATGAAAGAAGATGTTGCTGTTGATTCTGGGTTCATCCAATTGTAAAGAGAAGGCAGCAGCAAGGAGAATGGAGATGTTGGCAGAGTTGGGACAACATCTGAGGAGGTAGAGAAATAACTTCAGAGAGGAGCCCGTTTCCGCCACTAAAAAACAAAACAAACAAACAAAAAAAAAGTACCCATAACTCGAAATTTTGAGTTATCTTTCTCGAAATTTCGAGTTATTTTCTCGAAATTTCGACTTATTAACTCGAAATTTTGAGAAAAGTAACTTGAAATTTCGAGTTAGCTCTGCCAATCGGTAATCTACGTGAATAACGTCATTTTCTTGTTACCCGGAAGGACATGGCGCAGAGGAATGCGCGCTCAAAACCGGATCGAAACAAATTAGAGCTTTCGAGAATACGTTTACGTTACTGATAGTAACGCCATGTGATTCAGCTAATAACAGAAGGATTTCATCATTTGTGAAGCCACACTGAAAATGTCTGTAATACCGGTAGCTTAGCTTTAGCATTTGTAGCTGAGAGCTTCAGGTTCCGGGTAACAAGGAAATGACATCATTCACTTAGATTACTGATTGGCAGCGCTAACTCGAAATTTCTAGTTACTTTTCTCAAAATTTTGAATTAATAAGTCAAAATTTCGAGAAAGGATACTTTTTTTTTTTTTTAGTGGCGGAAATGGGCTGTACAACAGGTAATATTTTACCATTTTTCATATCATTGTATATTCAGTACCAGTGTGCCTTTGGAGCTATAAGTGCAGTTTTTGCCAAACGCAATGGTCTGATTGGTCAGATCTGTTCATTTGGATCCGAAAAATAGGACAAATTAAGCTTGGTTTGAAAAATTTCACAGTCAGTGTGAACGGGTGACTCCAAAAATTAATTTTAATGCCCAAAATATTCGCACAGATTGTCTTAAATGCAATCATCTAATGATTGTTACATTGGACGCCCTGTGTCTGAAGAGACAAACATGAGAGTGATAATATTTCAAATTGAATTAAAAACATGCTACAGTGTAACACCCGTAGAGTATAATTGTTCATAATTATCAACCTGACATTGACAGCTTCAGCCTTCAGTGTATATGGGACCATTGTGGTTCCTACTCACCACAGTAATGAATAAGAAAGCAATATGAGAAACAGTGACAGCATCAGCTGACATCGATGATGACATATGTTTACAAAAGGAAATTTACATTTTCATCCAAATTCTCTTGGTTATGTTGAAAGTTAAGTAATCAAATGATGCTTTGTGCCTGAAGCAATCATTTGTACCCAAGTTATATAAAATGATAATCATGGATGATAAAACCTATCCTTTACGTTCTTCATTTAGGTCAATTAGAATCCTTGCTGTCCTTTCCTATAAACCTTTCCAGTTGGGTCTGAGCTTACTACACGATGAACACAAGAATTTCCTCATAGTGAAAGAGGTTCCTCATTTTTCCGACCAAAAGAAATTTGGTCCTCTAAAGAAAAGAAATGCAAAAACATTCCCACCTATAAAAGACTGCTAACAGTTACACACACACGCACACGCTTAAACGCACGCACTTAAGTCTTGTGGTTGCTGTGTTACGCAGAGGGTTTTCAGGGGAAATTCCTTTGAACATGAAACCCAGTGAAAATAAGGACAGTAAGTGAAGAGAAACATTCAACATTCCATGAGAACCAACACAATGGTAAACCCCTCCGTCACACTGAAACTCTGATTTCCAACTAACATCATGTCCTGTTAGCTATCACATTCCCCTCCACATCACCTGGAGGAGAGCACAGACACACAGTCCATCTGCACCTGGCCCAGACACCTCTGAGCTTAGTGAGGAGAAAGGCCAGTCTCACCATGTCACCATGTTTAGTCTGTTCTTCTGGCCTTTCAGAGTGTGACAAGATCCATGAAGGGCTGAGGCGTAACTGAGGGGACTTACAATGTCATGATAGATACACAGCTCTTTTCGTGTAGACATATATTTAGTGGAATATTTATTCAGTCTCTGTCACTGTGAAATAGTGTAGGTAGAATTAGGCTTGGAAAGAGAACACGTTTGTAGTTACAAGTTTTTGATTTTATGTCTTCAATATATCACCTGCGGCATATACAGCAGGGAGTAGACCAGTATCACAGCTATCTGTGCACTCAAAGCACACAGAACTTTAAATTTTAATAAAGACTGTTATTCCTAATAGATGTCATAGTGAGGCCACTTTAAACCAAATTTTAAAAAACAAAGGAACAAAAATGAAACTGATGTAAATCAGCTTTTTTCACTCTTTAAGCAATATATAGTGGGAATTGTACAAAAAACAAAACACATACATGTGATGCGTTTTAATAGGCGATTTAATTGCATGGAAAAATGTAAAGTCCTTTGACATCCGGCAGCTCAGATACTGAATCTAATCAGATTCATCTATACTCGCCTACAGTGATGTGAAAAAGTCTTGGCCCACTTCCTGATTTCTTAGTTTTTGCATATTTGTCATACTTGCATGTTTCAGATCACTGGACATATTTTAAGACTGGTGAAACTGATTGTGTTATTTTGTGCACATAAAGCCAAATGGATTTACATAGCTTTCCCCCCCCCTGATAATTGAAATAATCATTTAAAAAATGCATTTTGCATTTACTCTGGTTAAAATTTGTTGATGATCTGAAACGTATAAGTTTGGCAAATATGCAAAAAATAAGAAATGAGAAAGAGGGCAAATACTTTGAGCACTCGGAGGATAGCAAAACACAATTTTTATGTGGCTCATTTTGCGTAATTGTGAGATAGGATGGAGTACAGTGAGACCTCTTTGCCCATTTATTTAAATGTGCACCTGATACACTAAAAAAGCTAAAGACTTCCAATTGTACACACCTTAAATTTTCCTATCTACCTATAACTATTTTAGAATTTTTAATGCTATAATTTTGCTATAATTTTACTTACTACATTACGCTACTAAATAGCTAGGAAAGGGAATTGATTAGAAATTCGTGATTTGGTGTAATGATTCTGGGTCATTTTGACCCAGCATTTTCTGTTTCTTGTGTTTTTGTATTTTTCTATATTATTGTTTAGGTTCTGATTCCTTAGTTGTGCTGTTCTGATTATTATTATTATCCTCGTGTTTAGTGTAGGTTTAGTTCAGTGTCAGGTCTCTGCCTGGCATGTTTTCTGTGTTACTTTGAAAGTCCGTGTCTCATGTCAGTGTGTCTAGTTTTGCTTCCCTTGTCTCGTTAAATCTGATTTCTCCCAGCTGTGTTTCCCTCCTGTCTCCCTTCCCTGATTACTCCAGTGTGTATTTAAGCCCTGTGTTTCCCCTTGCCCTTGGTCGTGTTGTTAACATTAACATTTGTTCACATCCTCACTGTGCTGTGTTTTTCCCTCTAAGTTTATGGTAATGTTCAGGTTTCCCAGTTTTTAGTTTGAGTTTCATGTTTGCGTTTCTAGTTTTGCTTTCCTGTATTTCATGTTAAGGTTTTTCTCCAGCAATAAAGCTGCCGCCTGCAGTTTATCATTCACTATCATTCAGTCCTGCATTTGGGTCCTACATCCTGCCTGCCACGCAGTACAACATGACATTCAGTTTCCACTACCAGTATCACTTATCACTTGATTCCTTATTGATTCTCATTTACTCTGCTTTGAGAGTCACCACCATCTCTAAGCAGCATATCAAAGACTTTAAATTCATACAAATTAATTACATGCTGGGTGGTTAAAACTGTGTGCATGTTGGAGGTATTTCCCCTCTTTGTTGTGATCAGTGCTGAGGTCATTTCTAAAAAAAGCCATAATGTATTACACGTATTACGTAGAACACATTTCATAAAAGTAATGCATCACATCACTTAATTACTCCCAGGAGAAAGGAATTCGCTATACTACTCTTTACATTATTTTCACGTTTCTCCATAGAAATGATCTGAAACCCACCGTCTCATAATTACCAGTTAACAATATAAACTTCTAAGCTACAGTCCCACACACCAAAACAAAGTGGGACTGATAACCAGGATCAATAGACTGGCAGACTAACAACTCCAAGGAAGTGAACTACTTGGAACCGGTTTGCTACAAAAACCGGTTCTCAGTTCCCATCCCTATAAATAGCATTGTTAAATATTTTTAGAAAGAGAGCATAACAGTCTGTAAAACAGGTACACCGAGTCATCTTCACTACAGAACAGTCAAAAACAAAGAAAAAATGTGGAGGCTTAAAAAGAGAGACAGGGGATGCGGTGGTAATTCATGTAGGTAAGACATATTTTGTTATGAGCTGTTGTCTGGTTTTTATCATTTCATCTCTTAGTTTCAGTTCAGAATGGTGCCGAGCAGCTCCTTCATGCACAAATACCACTGAGGTGGCCACTGAGGTGATGAGAAGATAACATGTTACTTGAGGGTCATTATGTTTCCCTAACGACTAGGTACTTCTAAACAGACTAACTACATAACATTTCTGTCCATATTATTTCAGTTGCC
Source organism: Oreochromis niloticus (assembly GCF_001858045.2). NCBI lineage: Eukaryota > Metazoa > Chordata > Actinopteri > Cichliformes > Cichlidae > Oreochromis > Oreochromis niloticus. Next base: position 27,062,906 of record NC_031979.2, read on the forward strand.
CTGATAGTAGAATAAGCCACTATAAAGGTATGAATATGCACTAATGTAGCAGTAATCATAAGACAGTGATAAACAGGGCAGAATCTTAAAAAATACTGTAATACAAATTTTTGTTCATACCACTTGATCAAAGCACTGAAAGTCCATTTTGAAACTATTAAGTTTATAAACTTAAATTATTTATATGCTTTTGATTGAGAATGCAACTCTGAAACTACAATGACAATATCTGCAACAGAGTAAATGCATCATTCTACTGGGATAGTTGCTATTGGACAAACATGGCTCTGAGCCGCTGTTTAAAGTAATGAAATTCAAAAGAAGATGAGTCGTGTGAGGGCAGCTGGGAAAGAGAGGATGAGTGGCCAAACAAGAGTGGACCAACACCCAGTCTGAAAAAAAAAATGATGCAAAGATACACACACAGACACACACAAACTGGCTGCCAGTAAACACCAACAAGCCCAGCCGTGCTTCCTGGAACAGCACCATGAAACAGCTGTGAGTCCCAGCAGAGCCTGACTCTCCCACTCGCTGGGCCTCTCACACACACACCCATGCCCTCACATGCTGATATGCATACGACAACACTCTCACACCAAACCTCACACACAGTTCTTTTGTTGGTCACTTGGTTTTCCTAATGCTTACACTTAAGAAATACAGCTATTAGGTTGTGCAATGACAGAAAAACAGTACTACCATTACAGTTTACAGTACTAAAATGACAAAAGTACAAAACTAGAATGACATGCAAAAAAACCCCCAACAAAACATTACAACAGATTCAATTTCCATTTTTTAAATTTTACATTTAAAAAAAAAATTGCAAATTTTGTGGACTGTAGCATTAACCTTCTCTAACCCTGCTTAGTCAGTGCGTCATACCTAGAGTATCACAGCAAGCCACAAACATTCAAGGTCTCAGTCATTGTAACCCTTGAGTCTGCACTTATTGCTCATGATGCCTCAAACATAAATGGATCTTTCCTATCAATCATTTCAATCACTCAATCAATGATTCATTATTTACTGGTTACATATTAGGCATTAGTTCATCTGTACTTGACAAAACACTACCATGCTTCATGACACTACTTACCCAACCCTTGACCATTTCTCTCCTTTAACCTTTGGTTGATATCTGAATTTAACTGTTTAGTTCTCGGAGAGTGCCTGTGCATTGTCTACAGTCTTGTGGACTGCTTGTGATTGCAGACATGGCAGCCAGTACTAGAAATGTTATGAATATATTACTGAGAACAACTAAATGGAAGCTGTTAACTTTCACAAAACCAATTAATCAAAGTTGATCTTTTTGACCTAAACCTTTACCCTCTTGACTAATAGCATGTTTTCTAACCATCATCGTGGTGTTGCTGTATGATACATTTTTAATGCTAACTTATTCTATTTGCATGATATGTAGTCTCAACATCAAACTCCACAAGGTATTACATGTAAGCATTTAATTCAAAATCTTGAAATTATTCACAATCACTGCTAACTGGCAAGCATTATCCTGGGGGCTAGCTACTCAGCATATTGCTTCTTTTCTCTACTAGCATGCTAGCCAGCTCACTGTTGTGATGATTCTCAGTATTATTCAGCTCCAGGAGGATTATCCAGGAGATATGTGGCAAGAGACTCATTGGCGAGGCACCTAATACTGGTGACTGCCTTCAGGTAGCAAAATTTGTTACTTACACATTAGGCTTTGTGCACTTGTACTGTGTTGTCCAACAAAATTTCATATACAAAACTAAAACAAGGAAGGTTATAGGGAAGAAGTGGATTTGAAGAAGTGTGCCCTCCAAACAGTGAAACACCCAAAACTCCCTGCGACTGGCAAATGCATGACAAAAATGATACACACTGTTTTCTAGTTTTTGTGGTATTTCCAGATTCTGCCAGTTTCAGTGTTTACTCATAGATATTTGTGCCTTCAAAGAAAACACCTCATAGCTCTGCTCTGGGAACTGTGACAGAGGCTTTCTTGGATTCTACCCATTAGCTCATGTCAGTAAGCTCTGTGTTTGACTGTAGTAAGTATACACAAACTGTAAAGGTGTTAGACCTGTTTATGAAGCAACTTGTATTTAATCAAAGCTTTTCACTTTACTAAAAACTTTAAAAAAAAACAGGATATAAAGTCATCTTAACAGTTACCCTTCACATCCTGCTGCTTTTAATAAAAAGTCCAGCATTGCATAATTCTGTCGGCAAGTTAGAGGATTTATTTGGACAAACAAATAATCAGTGCTCACTTACATGCAGATGTTCCAGTTTTCCTAGATCTAACCTCACATGTTTCACATTGGATTTACAGTGATTTCTGAATCTACCCAGTACATGATATAAAGAATAATGCACTTCATAATGTACAGTGAAAGTACTAGTTGTCAATGTGACCTGTTTAAATGCAGGAATTACTGTCTTAAAACAAAAAACTCTGTAACTTGCTGAGACTATTGAAAATAGGCACCCAAGTGTTTCACTACATGGTACTAACAGACTCGTGGAGGATGTAAGATGCACTGCTGCACTTTCAGTGACACAGTTTCCCAGGCTTTACTCCGGCGTTTGTCTTGCGTCACTACTTCTGGTCTCATGTGGTTTTTCTGTGGTTGCAACTGCTCCAGTTCACAGAGTGAACACTACACTTCTAAAACAGCTCTAATGATTACAGATCCATCCACACATACTTACAGGCTGTAACACATTAGAAAAGCAACTCTAGTACAGACTACATATCTACCACTCAGGACAAAAATACCTAAAATAGATAATCATTGCTCTGGCATTTCAGCATGAGAAATTTGTGCCAGATTTTCCTGAATTAAGCAATGAGCCACTCACAAGCCTTGGGTTCAGACATCGCCCCAGTCTGAATGACCTTAACAGATCCCTTAGTAGGAATGCTGCAGTTAGCGTGATACTCTCTTGTCCTCTGACTCTCATCCATGGTGAAAAGAGTGGCAGCCATTTCATTACATAACCCTCTGCCCTGTGGGACATAAACCTAAAGAGCAAAATGATGAAATCTGTTCCCTTCCCCTAAGTCCTTACCTTCACCCCAAGCTATATAAGCATCCAGGCCAACACGGTAAGTCAGTTAGCGCAGTAAGCAGGCAGTGATGAAACTGTTCTTTGACATTGTGGTTCAGGAAGGAAGACAACTAGCAATGCAGAAGTCTTCTGCACATAATGTTTGATGTCTTGCTCTATTTAAAAAAACAGCTGAGGTAATGGAAGATATTTTCATTCAGACATGAAATAGTATTTGGAAGTTGGGGGCAGCTACAGCTTTGTTCTGCAGAACTCAGCTACTATTTGGATTCTGTTCATTTCTACGTGATAATTTTACGACTTGATAATTCTTAAGTTATTTGTCAGATTTATCAGAGACAAAATCTTAATGTTTTGCCCAGTAAATAACCTATATTTAGATGTGTCTCTTAACACTGTGGTCAGGAACTTCTATTAGTCTCTCTTTGAAACCAGAGGAGTCTTTTAATAGCAACAGCAATACCTCACAGAGCATGGGAGGTACAGGCCTATGTAGGAAGTAAATATCTCTCATATGTTAAATAACCTAAAGTAACCTTTTAAGGCTGTGCATAGTGCAATCCAATAATTTGGTGAGTAAGCCTATAAAATGCAAAAATATAAAAGGAAAGCTGGCAACACAAAAAGATGACCTTGACCCCAGGTGGAATCACCTGCAGGTGGAAATTTCTGATCATGCTTTACATGGAAAACAGTTCAGTGCAATAATAAAAAATTCCAGTTAAGTTGGAACATTTGAAGGCTGTATGATTATGTTCATGATAAATATTTTGCAAAACCAGCTGAGTTTATTTTTTCTTTATATTAGTCTACTAGTAAATTTTTTTTAATTTTTTACCTTAGTGTGGACGGGGTGGTCTTCTTTAAGTGTAAACAAACTTTTGAAAAAGACATCAGCCTCTTGAACTTCTAGATACTCTACCATGTTCATTAGGTAGCCATTGTTCACCCTGTGCTCTCTGGTACTGAGCTGATAGCATAGTGTCAATTGTTCGCCGAAACCACCTGCTCACCAATCGAGCATTAGCTATAAACTGTTCGGTTGATGAGTTATCTGTTATACCTATGTGTGTACGGACACAGACTTCAGAGGAACCAAGAGTAAACACAATAAAGGTGCATCGCTGTCTTTTGTAAACCCGTTCTCTGACCTGGGCGCCCATTCAGACAGGGCAGACAGCCAGGATGAGCTATAACTCCACTGAACAAGCCCATCCACAAGCCCATGTGTCTGTCCCAAGCAGTAAAGAGAGTAGTGAGACTACCCAGTGACTGCTAGTTTATAATCAGTCAAACACAGGCGTGTCAGCCCTGCACTGTGCGACACTGTGCTTTGCACACTACACAGAGCTGGCGGCCCAGCGAAAGCCCACTGAGCTCTGATATGGAGCCTTGCTTTTCACTAAACTGAGTCAATTCATTCTCATGACCCGTGACAAATCAACGTGACCCATTTACGAGGGTGTCAGTGCAGCCTCTCTGGTACATCAGGCAGAGATACAGGTCCTGCAAGTGACAGTGTGGAATTTAAACATTTCAAACCATGGAAAGTGTAATATTCATTTTTCTCAGAGTTTGAGCCAGATGGGCTTTGGCACATTCATCATAGGAACAGTAGAGAAGAACTAATGGAGCTGTGGCATGGTGCTTATCACACTTTGGGTTATTATTGGATCATGAGAGGCAGCTCTGTATTATGTCTCCCGATGCTTATAATGTAAAAGTTTGATTTTTTGTTGTTGTTAAGACTCAGATAAACAGCTATCTTTTTTGCATATTAAATTTTCTGTCTCAAAAACCTGCAAGCACAGATATTAGTATGATCAAGTTTCATTCCCCACAGGCTGCAAATGATAAAACTGACCTTACTCGACAGTTTAGGGTCTTGTTTAAATATCCAGACATCCATCAGTGCCTATGAGAAGGGCAATAACTAGAGAAAGCAGAGAGTGAACATGAAAAGGACTTGAAGAGATAAACACAGTTAATGGGATAGAAAAGAGGGAGACAAGGAAGAGGAATGTGCAAAAAGAAAAGCGCATGGGCACTGCAAAATAAAGGGGAAATTTATGATGGAAAATCCCATTTTGCCTCGCAGGTTAATCTTCTGATGTACTGAAATGTAAATTCCGATGAGCTTTTTATGTCATCATCGTGGGGTAGCTCTTGTTTCTGTTTGCCTGAAATGTGTGTCAGACAGGTTATCAGCTCGAATGGAGAGAATTATTTAAGAGGAAAAAAAGTAGCATGTGGCCTGGCGCAGATGCACTGATAAAAAAAAAACCATATACACGTGTACAACTTCACATCTTGGAATAGAGTTAAGGATCTCAAGAGGAAACAGTGAATACTGTACACGCACACATAATGCATGTTGCAATGAGTGTGTCGGACTGATTGAGAAAGTTGCATTTGTGTGCTGCTGTTGCACATTCATGTGCGTGTGAATATGTGTGATTAAGTGGGGGGAGGTTTTGCAGGTGGCTTGCTGCGGTGTACTGCCAAGAAAGCAGAATACCCTGGGGTGGGGTGGAATAAATGAGACTGGGAGAGGTGAGGGAGTGGAGAAGGAGTACAACAGGGGAGTTAAAGAGTGTTTAGAGGACTTGATTTAGATGGTGGTTATCATAATCGATTAAAAATTGTTTTCGCTTTAGTCTCAGCGCCCTGTGTCTCTCGCTGGGGCTCGGGTGTGGCTTCCAGAGCAGGGCCCGGCCAGATGACTTCATTGCCATATGGTATCTAACCTCTCAGTCACACTCACTTACAACAATACACAGCATACCCATTCTCTAAACACTCCCTTTGTTATGCAGCACTCAGTAATTCTGATAAAGCCATGCCCATACACACCAAGTCTTGATGGAATCTACAGTAAGTGACCACAGTCATCCTCCTTGATGAAGTGAGATCACGGGTACCAAAGGGAGTGAACTTGTACTCACACATTCTCATCAGTGGGGTTTTTTTTTTTTTTTGCAGTGTTCTGTTGCAATGTGTTGTGTCTGAAGCCACAGTCTTGATCTCACAAGTAAAAAGTGCTGATTGTGTGAATTTTTTGTTTGATCGTGTACAGTAGAGCAGCTAGAGGATTCATCTGTTAGGATTTTCTTGGGCAACAGTTTGCCATCGGTCCCTGTGCTTCTTCACTTATTCTACTTTTGAGCATTTGATACCCTGTTTACTGCAAGCTCCCATTTTGGACAATGCAAAGCTTCAGCAACTAAAAATGCAATTCTGGACAGGGCATCACTGCTGCTTCATATGTGGGTGTGAAAATGCAAATCTGCACTAACGAAGCTTTCACATTTGCAGTCATGCAAGTCAGCAACCTCTGTTCCCACTTCTTCATTCCACCATCATTTATGTAAAGCTAAACAATCTAATTTTTATACATTATTTGAGCACAAAATTAATAAAAATATCCACATTATTATGTCGGTTGAGACAGGCGGTCTTTGTTTTAATGGGGTTGCCCCAGATCCCTGCTGGGGTGAAATGCCAGCCTTGTGTAGGCCAAGCTAACCTAAAAATGAATCCTGTTTTCTAGTCAGATGCCAGTAGCCAGCCGGCTACTGGCATCCGTTCAATAGCCAGTCCACAAGTGATACAATTTAGTTTACACCAAAACAAATAAAACCACATAATTGCACAGCACAAAGTATACCTGAATATGAACACAGGGCCACATATCTCATCCAGATTCCAGCAACAACCTCAACTGTAGCCGTAACCCTAAACCAAAAGATCCCAGTGTGACTGAGTGTGCAGTTAAAGCATCACATACTTGTGTAATTACTATGTGTTTTAAAGAAAATGTTGCCTCTATAGAAGTCAATAGAATTAAGGGTTACAGTAGGCTGTGTGTATTGACAAGGATTTGGAGAGAGGAGAGTGAAAAGACACTGTGAAATGCTATATCAAGCCAGTAAACTCTTGCTGGTGACGGCAAAAAATATGGAATGCATTACGGAAGTGACAGAGTTGAGGACGAAGACACAAACAAACACATAAATCCGCCATAGACAGACACATAGATGATTGCGGAGACAGACAGGCACCCTTTGCCATTGCTATCTCTCCCCATCTGCACTCTCTCTCTCTGCCTCTATCGCACCATCTTGCAACCTTAACCCTCACTTTCATGACATTGCATGTCGCACTCCCCTTTTGTGCCTCAAATCATCTATCACGCAGTTCTTTGGTTTCCATCCCCAGTGCCCAGAGCGGACCAGGTCCCACTCCTTCGGTCCATCTTCTTCCTCTTGTTTTCTTGCCTGAGGCCCAGAGAGAGAGGCAGAGAAAGTATTTGCCCTGTCTCTCCCTCTCTCTGGCTGTGTCTTGGCTCCTCTATAAAGGTTAGTGAGAGCATGGTGTGGGTGTTGGTGTCTCAGGGTGAGTTATGGGTACTACAGCCAGGGGACCCCAGAAAGAACCGAATGAGTGTACTGTTGGGAGAAGGATGAAAGGGAAAAAGAAAATAGGGAGGGATGGAGGGAGGGCAATTTAAGGGTTCAGAATGCCAAGTGCTGATGTGTTTGTTTTCCATCACTGCTGTTCCGGGCAATGACAGAGAGAGAAAACAAACGGCAACACTGATATATTACATACAGACTTTCAACTCAATTCTCAAAGCAATAATTCTACAATGAGAAAGTCTTATCGCCAAACCTTGGTTATCTCTTCATATAAAATCTTCACACGGAATCTTGGAAGCAACAAACCAACTTCAAAACCCGATTCATTAATTTTGCTTGCAGAAAAAAAGATACAGACACCCGAGTGCATGCATGAACAGCATAAGCCTGCGCGTGTAGGTGTGTCTTCGCAGCGGACTCTTCGAGCTCAGCAACACAACTGACTGTGCTGGGATGAGCGTGAACAAAAAGCTGGTGTTGGTTACATTAACCATCACTGCGACTTGACCAGAGTGCACACATATTCGCGGCATGGCGTCTGTTCAACCCCGTGACGTTTACTGTATCATTTCAGTGGTGTCTGTCAACTCTTACATTGTGCAGTGGTGCTTTATTCTAAGTGTGAATACCTGTCTTTATAAGGTAGTGCATTGCTCCTATTACGTGCAGAGACAGCTCCAGGCATGCTGGATTGTCTAGCCCTGCTGCTGTAAGGTAACGTATGGGACAAATTGGAGAGCGGAGGAAGAGGTGAAGGGAACAGCAGAGGAGAGTGAAGACGGCTTCCCATCAGTCCCTTACAGGCATGTGAATCGAGAGACATAAGTCATTCAACCGAATGGATGGAAGGACTGAGGAAAAGAAAAGAAGGAAAAGGAAAAGTTTTGAGGAAGAGAGGAAGAAGTACATGTGGGCAAAAGTTAGCCTTTTAAACCCCGATGTTCCACCAGTAGTTCAGTCATTACAGACTCCTGCTATGTAGCCAAATGTTGTTCAACCCATATAACCTTCATTTAGGCTGTAGTGGAGATCCCACCAAGTTTCCAAGGATACCAAATATTACAGGCTAAATGATGGCTTTATATAAACATTGTAGCGCTTCAATGATGAGCTGGAACAAGCCAACGCACAATATATGTGATACTGTCAAACAGAGTGGAAAAAGGTAATTTTTTCCAACCTGAAAATGCATTAATGGGAAGTGAAAGGAAGAAAACTGGATGTCAGATGATAGAAAAAAAGAAGGAAGAGCACAATAAAAAGTCAATGGGATAAGGAGACAGAGGAAGGGGAAGACCCCCAGCAGCCCACACAGACCCAACCTGTTTGCTGTCTGACCCACAGCATTTCTTATGAATGGAAGGAAATTGTCTCCTGATCAAAAAAAAGCAAAACACATGAGCATTATTAATAGAACCAAGTCAGCTACTGAGAGCAGGACAACAGTGTGCGGGACACAATACAGGGGCACGAAGAAGGGAAATAAAGAAAGGACAACACATAGGAAGGTAAAAGGACAACAAGGGAGGTTTATTTTATTATCCTTTAATAAATATCTGACAGATTTCCTGAGGAAATATCGCAGATCACATGTAAAATAGTTTAAGACTGATGTCAACTGCAGCAACATATGAAATCTATTAGCTAGGAGCCACAGCAGACACAGGGTGAGAGGGAGTGAGAGAGCAAGAGAAAAACAGAGTGAGAGAGGGAGCGCTGCTGAAAGTCATGCAGAAGAAAAAAAAAATCTCACAGCCTATCCAAATTCTTCGAGAGGTAAAAAAGTCAGCCAAGACACAAAATCAGAAAAAGGAGGAAAAAAAAGAACAGGAGCACATGCCCGTGCTCATGCACACGCACACACACACACACACACTGATCTCCACATCCTGCTGGGTTCAGGGCCAACATTGAAATGAGTGCCCAGACGCTGCTGCCAGCCCCAGGGAGGGATGGGGAGAGGAGACACAAACACACTCTAATGCAAAATATCGGCGAAAGGAAGAAAAGATAAAGAGGAGGGTTGGCAGGAGGAGAAGCCTGCCAGGAGTGCTACCATCTGTAAAATAACGTAACTTCAGGGCAAAGTCTTGAAAGTTACCTCTTTGCTCTGGTTAACCTCTTCAAATACTATTGTTTACACTGAAATTAGGGCTCACTGTACATCATTTCACCCCCAACCAACCCACCCCGTTAGCAACTAAAGGATGCCTGTGTTTGTAATTCTGAATGAAACTTGTATTTGTCAAAGTCACGTGTGAAATTTAGCACAAGAAAAACACACTACACAAGGCAGTACAAGATCAGTTTTTTTTTTCACTCGCATTGCACATGTAATTATATCTGTGAGAAAACTCATCAGTTCAAGACAGCGATACTGAAAGTCACAGAGGCGATCGCTAAATCTCACGACGTTAACACGCACACACAAGCACACGCTCAGACTCAGTGGTGGTTCCGTATTTTGGAAAGAGGAACTTGTACTGGCTCGGTGGTGCCAGTATGTCTGTGGCAGTGTGGCAGCCATGGTGTTCCGCCACCCTTACCCTTGCTCTCCACCAAGACCCAAACCACAAGCCAATACCCACAAGCCAGTGAGGCCTGGATGAATATACCCACCACTACACACACATACACACACACACATGCATGCACACACCTCTCACACAGACACAGTCAACCAACCACACATACCAAGCAAAGAGGTAGAGTTATGGAAAATGAGAATGAGTGAGGTTTCTGTCTTTCTCTGTCTTTTCTTCCCCCTTTTTAATCATCCGGGCCTGAAAGGGCACACAGAGTTCAGTGGGGACAAGGAGGCTTGTAGGCGGGGAGGTGCTGCTACAGAGATGAGCAATAGACTTACTACATACAGTACTCGACTGCCTAGCATGGGAAACAGAGGTGGTGACTTCTCCAGTATTCGTCTGTCACAGAGCACGTGTATGTGTTGGCTCAATCAAGAAATAAACAGACATACTTTCAGTAAGTGCGCACTTGCATTACAGGTTCAAGCACTAGAAGAAAACGCATTATCGGTGTTGTTCTGAGCCTCTTAATATCAAAGCTCTTAGGTTAATTAATTTATGATGAGGGATCATGCCAAGTTTTTTATTGAACACCACTCACAACCACAAGGGGACACCAAAGTCAGAAATATTTAAATTGGGCTGATATTGGTTTTAAGAGATGTAGCACTACCCCAAAGTAAAATATGTAAAGAAATGAACAGTAATAGAAAAGTACTAATAACGTAGAAGTCCTCAGCTTGTAAAATGACCACTTAAAAAATTGTTATGTTCTCGATGTGTAAAAAGCAACATTAATGATGGAATCTTCAAGTACACAAGTACAAGTACACACAATTTGCAAAATTGAACAGCATTAATTCCTATTGTACAAAAATGTATTTGCTTTTCAAGATTATAAAAGAGCAATTCAAAGGTTACCGTGTATAATGCATTTAAAAATGCAAATTGAAAGCAAATGTAGCTTATACAGATACTGTTTGATAGCAGTTGCGGTTCATCTTTTCATATAAATGCAGTGGAGTAAAAAGTTTGAGTTTGAATTGTGATGAAGTAAATGGGAAATATGTTAGCTACAAATCCTTTAAAATTGTTCCTTTGACGCTGAGTAACTTTATCCTACTTCGTTACTTTCCAACCCCGTCCCTGGTTTCGAATCTGTTTATAATAAGAAGAGCAGTTTGAACTCTGCTTGCGGCAAAAGCATCAGTTCACTTTAGCATGGAACAGAGTGTACACTACCCAAGGTGTCCATTTGAATCTTACACCCAGAGCTCCACATCTCACCACATAGTGTGTATATGTGCGTGTAAGTGTGTACACTAAGTGTTGAAGGTTAGGGTTCCTGTATGTGTTCCCCAAGTTGTGTAATGGCCCAGTGGAGTAGAAAGTGATGAGAAGCTGGTGTTTGAGCCCAAAGCAGGCCCTTATATGGAATGCTGGACCTGTTTTCTCTCCTCTCCTCTGTCTTGCTTCTCTCCAAAAGTGCTACAAGGTCGGAAGAGAAGAGGACATCCTTCCAAGTCAACATATTTACATATTTGCAGTGATGTGGGGATATTCAGCCGAGTGTTGGCAGGCGAGACAGTGGTCAGCCAGGACAGCTGAAAGTGGACATCTGGGCCTGGGCCTTGGCTGTGGCTCAGTTGCTTACCCTTATCAGCCTATCTCTTACAGACAAAACATTATGCATTGACAGCCTCATAGAGCTCTTTGGACAGCTCAAGATTTTATCTTTAGTGCAAACTTCGAAAGAACTTACACATGTAGAACCAGACGTAATATATGGTCATCATCTGCAATATGCTCTGAAGCAATACACGGTGGTTTTAATACGTGATTACTGAGATGTAACAAATTTTACAAGAAAAGTTTTTCCTTCACGATCAACACACAAAGACATGTCATCTGTTTAAATATCTTATGCATTACTTGGCGGTGCCCTGGGGAACCCTTTGTCCTTTTCACGTCCCCTCTACTCACCCACCCACCTTCTTTCCTCTCTTTTCCTAATGCCCCTTCCCTCTTATGTCTCCTTCATAGCTCTTGCAAGGAACACAGCACCATGTTTCTCTTGGCAGAACTCTGCAGGCTGTCCCTGCGTGCCTGAAAAACCAGCGTTCTCCCCCTCATCCCTGCAGCCAACGTGCACATTTCTCACATTTTCTGCCTGCTCTCTGTGAACAGTTCACTTCAGCCGCTTCACATCATCCAGGCTCCCAGGCACTGCAGGACAGGGCGGGACAGATACGTCCTCTGACTTACATTACATCCATATCCTCCCTGTCTCTCCTTCTCTGCCTTCAGTGTCTCTCACTAAAGTCAGTTTACTCAAAGTGCAAATGTCTTTCTCTCTTTCTCTGGCGGTTACTTGCCCTTTTTGCTCTGTCTCAGTGTGCTGAGCACAGGTGTGTGAGATATTAGGGGGAAGCTGGTAATATGAAAGTTTCTGAGCTAATAGAGAGGAAACCGGGTGTCTGGTAGGCACTCATAGACGAGGGTCAACTTAGGAGCACACAGATGTCTCAGCCAGTTGAGAAACTGACTTTCAGATTAATCCAGTTGCACAGGTGTGAGTTACAGTACTACTCATACCTAGGAAGTGGTATACCCATTACAAAAAGACGGTTAAGCTCACTAGAGCTTAATGGAATACAGACATAAGCTTGGTAAATGTGTAGTCGTGCACACAAGCATATTTGAGATAAACTGGGTCTAATTCAAACAGCTGGAGCTGAACACTTTGCTTTCAAGAGGATGGACGTTTCACCTCTGTCCCACACACCGGGCTGTTTGGCAGTAGATAACAATCTGTATTTATTATGTAATTTATTTCTTCTAAACTTTAATTTAAACTTTATTTCCTCTGAGTCTGGGGTCTGGGCATTGCTACATAAATGAACCTTCTCAGAAATCAGGGAAGGGGGAGAAAAGAAGGAGAAGGAGGGAAAAATGAAAAAAAGTGCAGCCTGTCTCTTGGGTGCCCTTTTTGCCATCCCATTTCCTATGCATCTGGTCTGTGTTTGTGCGGAGAGGGAGAGGGGGAGCAAAAGGGGGACGGCCGTCTGGGGCCGATTAATAACCAGTGATTTATAGGAACTTTTATAGAATAATACAATAAAAATGTGTGTGTACGTGTGTGCTAGCGCATGTGTATGCATGCGTTTGTATATGTGCTCGCTTTACTGAGAGTGCACACAATGCTTTTCTAATTCTGGGGAATCAAAAACAAATTATCAGGAAAAAACACAGGCACTGCTTGAGATAAATTGGGCGCAGATGGAGGCAGGAAATAAAACAAGTGAGGAGAAGACACTCGAAGAAAAAAGCCCGAGAGGAGGACAGGAGGACCGCGGGGAAAGAAGGGGCACCAGACAAAGCGACCGAGTAGGGGGAAGACAAGGTGAGGATGCGATGGAGAGAAGTAAAGAACAGGGGTAGAGAGGACAACAAGAGAGAGGGTAAAGAAGAGGACAGAAATGATATGGAGGAAGAGGGGAGAGTGGGAGGAGAGAGAGCAGAGGAGTTCCCATGCCCTGTGCAGAGGAAATGGGCTTAAGTGAGGGAGTTAGGATATAATGTGTGTCTGTGTGTGCGAGTGGGCAATGAGATGAGCAGACCTCTCTGGCACATAGCAGCATTTCCTTGCCAAAGTGCAATCTCCACCCCCCCAAAAAAATCTCTGTTCATCCCCATCCATTCTCATCACTCTGTGACACACACACCCACACAGGACCTCGGTAACCAACTGCTGGTAAACTGATGGGTCCTCTTGACACACCCACATGGCTTTTACATTAAGCTTGGAAGACTTGATGATGCACCGCTAACAGCAGCAACAGCTCTCTTAGTTTGTCTACGTATGGACAGTTTTCAGATAGCGTGTTAGAAACTAAAAATAATGACAATTAAATATTTCAACTTTGACTCAATCTATGTCTTTAATCTGAATGCAATATACACCTTCTTGCACATTTGTGCAAAATATGGCATAGTTGCTTAACTTGTTGCCTTGTGGGATAATTAAAATCCAGTATATTGGGGATAATAATTCTCTCTAGACATGGAAAAACTACCTATTACCAACATATCAGACTAAACGGTATACTATACAATACAGGTATATTTTGACATGCTCATACTCCAGCTAATGAGACTCGTATGGATGTCAATGTATTTGATTTCCGATAAGTAACGCTACATTTGCAATACAGGAACATTAAATATACAGCATGGTTAAGGTTATTTGGAAACATACCACTGCACAAAACGGTCTTGTTTATTTTACTAGCTGTCTTGCCCATAATCAAAAGTATAACATTATCTAATTTCTTTAAAGCTTCCAAATATCAGTACTGGCATCGAATCCAGTTCTGATCTAGTTCACCTAAAAGCCATTGCATGCGCTACAAATTAAGTTACTTAAAGTCTAGAGAGGTCCAAGCCTACATAAGAAAGAATGAAAAAAAAAATACAACATGACCTAATCAGAAATACAGTGTGTCATACTACATTATGTTCTATTTAAGAGTCATTTACTAGTTTCGTGCTTTGAGTAGGAGCTGGTTTGACACAGGATCAGAAGTTGAGTAACTGTACACTCTGACTCTGCTGCGGAGTGGACAGTAGGAGCCGGCAACAAGCGCTTTCCAATATGAATGACTTCCTGTGCTGCGAGCCTGGACTGTGTCCACTAGCACTCCCTGCACTCATGCTTGCCTTTCCTCCTCCTTCTTTTTCTCTCCATCCCTTTGCCCTCTTGCACACCCACTCACCCCAACTGGGGCCTGAGTCGCACAATGTTTCACTCGATTTGCTGGTAAGTCCTCCCTCTCTGCAGGCCTCAGGAATGCCCTCCCACCATCTTCTTCTTCCTCTCCCCTCTTCGACCATCCCTTGGCACTGCCACCCACACACCAATTCCTGTTGATTCCTCTGACCCCCTTGTAGCCCCCTGGGCCTAATTTTGGTTGCCCCTGGGTAAGGGTTAAAGCCAGGAAAGAGAGAGGGGTTGGTGGTTATTGGCAGGGCAGCAGAAAATTGAGAAGGCCTTCACTGGAAACTCCATCAATGGCTGAATCAGTCTCAGCTGTGCTTTACTGAGAAGTAAAAGGCTGGTCATGCACTTTTAGCCCCTGAGTATTTGTCTTTTTCTCCAATTTTGATGTCTTTATAAAGTATCTTCATGTCAGTGACCATATATGGCACAAGGGAAGATTGCACATTGCAACATTTTAAGGCTTCTTTGTGGTAAAAGACATTGTCCAACTCTAGATAGTGCATTTCACAATGAATAAATCATCATGAATTTGTAATACCCCAGAAAAACCATAAAAACTTCTTGTTTTTAATCTTTTTTAAAAATCGCACAGGTACACCAAACATATGTTGTGATGATTTTGTATTATGAGCTTAAACTCTAAATCTCATGTCCATTATTTATAACAGGCGATGTTTTCTTTTTCTTTTTGCACACTTTTTCAGCACTTTGCCATCTTTGTATTCTTTAGGGGAAATAGCTTGACAGGTTGCCCTACAGCATGTTAATGTATTATTATTTTAAGGGAAATTTGGTTGATGTTTATTGAGCAAATGACTATCAAAACTAATCATCATTTCAGATTTGATGCAGTTTCCAACACAAATACTGGCAGCAAACAACCATATCAGGGTTTCAGTCAACTGTCATTGTGTATTGTACGTTAACATGGTATTAGAGTTTCATAATGAGAAATTCCTCTCTTTCGATCTTCATGATGTGTGAAAAAACTGCCAAACAGTTGCACTCAACATTCTCTGTTTAACAGTCTTTGCTCTCATGCTGATAGAGGCCAATGGACATCTCGTGTTTCTCCCTGCAAACCACAAAGACACATGACAATTGTTATCTTTCTGCGGACATAAAAGACAAATCATGCAGCATGTAAGGAATAAGAGTGAACTTGCTTTCGCAATCACATCCACTCAAAGAAAACGTATCAGCGAGTATGTGAAATTGAACACATGTGCCTTCCCATGCAAAAGTGACGGCTACAAGAAAGGGGCAAACGATGATACGTGCACAAATCCGGCAGAGTACGTGCCGACCTGCCACAGTGTGTATATGAAAGTGTCTGCATATGACTTTTAGCCTCTGTGTGACTGCAAGAGTGCGTGTATGTGTGACCACAGTGAAGTGAGCATGCCCACCACAAAGGGAGAAAATGAGAGAGAATTTGGAGAACAAAAAGAGAGGCAGGCGTCAGAGGTGCAGCAAAATGCCGTCTGTACAAATGTGGGTATGAAAAGACACACATATAGGCACATGATTAGAAATACACACACAGCAGGTTGACACAAAGCCACACACCCACAACTTTCACTTCTGCCTGGTGTGGCAGCACTCTTGAAACACCAAGGTTAGGGTTCATGTACAGGTCATGGCACACATACAGGAGTGGCAAAAAACACATTACTTTTACTTCAACTTATGGATGTTAGTTGAAGTTAAAGAGGTGGAGGTTATGTGATACATGTTACATGGTAGTGAAATAACATCAAAAACAACAAATACGAAGTGAGGCATAAATTCTTCCTGTTTTGCACTTGCTAGTTTTTTCCACTTACTTACACATTTCCACCTTAAGCTGCTGATGAGAAGATAGCTGACACTAGAATAGCTGGGTAAAAAGCTATCAATGCTGGGAAGGCCTCTAGGGCACCAAGAGATGCACGTATAAAGGAATAAAAAGAGCCACACACCAAAAACACACACATGAAGACCAGTAGAGGAATGTGCCACTGTGCCAGTTTGTGCATGTTGCTCATTATACAGCAGGAGAACACAAATCTGTCAGAATCAAAGTTTGGGAAGCAAAGCTGGTGAGAATGCTAAGACTTGCCATCGTTGCTACAGGGGAAATTAACACATGAGAAAATGTGTTTGTGGTGACGATAAAGAGCTAAAGTGAGATGGGGAACTTGACCCTGGGAAATGAGCAGGAGCCGTGTTTTGCTTCATTTGCATGGTCGCACTAACAAACTATTTCTTAATCAACCAGCAGTGCTTATCTGTGACTTTATGACCTCTGGCTACAGAAATAAATCCACCAAAAGTAGTAGTAGAGTTCCTGTCTTTTTTCTTTCTAAAGATTAGTCAGTTTTACACCAGTGTGATGAATGTGATTGTGTGTGCTCGTGCTTGTTTAGCACATGGGGCAAGTGCGTGTGTGTGCATGTGCGTGTGTGTCGGAACGTCGGCAGGGGTGAGACCAGCGCTCCTTAAGGGGGAGCGGCTGCTGGTGTCGGAGGGGTGGGCGAGTCTTTCTCATGGCCTTTGAGCCCTCTCTGGACCCTGTTCTCATCTTGTGATTGGTTAACTTGCAGACACTGTCACTGAGACCAGACAACACACACACACACAGATACAGACACACATGCATATCTTAGAGAGAGACGAGGGGAAGAAGTACAGAAAACAGAAAAAGACACCAGCAGTCACATTGACTGAAGCAAAAGCAAAAGGGCAAAAGAGAGAAAGCACAAAGGCAAAATGGAGTTGAGTGAACATAACACTGAGTGCCAGAGTCAATGTGTCAATCAGTGGCACGGTGTTTATGCATCAAGGTAATATGTGCAGGAAACACAACCAGAAATGCTCCTTCTGTCTGTGGAAGGAGGAGCCTGCCCTCTGCTGATGGCATTTTTAACTGCACACGTAAACTTAAACTACTCCGTTCAGGCTGATTTTGGATGTGAGATCAGAGAGCTTGCACGACTTAAGTAGCTGCAAACACAGGAAGGTTTTGTATCTCTGAGATCAAACTCTCTCAGACTCTTGTTTCACAACGCAACATGCACACTCTTTTTTTTAAATTTTCACAAGGTCAAGTGAAGCTGTGATCATGACAAAATTGCTGGTAATTTAAACACATAACATAAAAATGCATGTTAATATTTTCTGTCGGTTTGCTGTTGTTTTAGTTGCTTTGAAAAGAAAAGATAAATCATATATAAACAACTAAGACAATCCCAGCAACAAAGAAATGTCACGTTACTGAGCTGGCCTATTAAGAGGATCATGAAAGTCGTCTAGGAGCTTCAGGGCTACAAAGCTGGAATGAGGAAAAATTTGTTAAAAGAGCTTGGTAGCTTGGTAGGACTACAATTTGAGAATTATATTTCCAGTTGATAATTTTTTATTGTTACCTTTGGGCGGGAAGAGCAATGTGGTGAAAGTGCTGCATAATACCTGTGGTCACTTTACACAATCTCTTTTGTAAGCGTGTATAAAAAACTAAAATATACCTTCAATAACAGTAAAAACTTTTTGTTGATAGATAAAAATTTCCCTAAGATAAACTGATCTTTAAGATCCAGTCATTAACAGACAAAAAAAAAAAACCCACCTAAAAAGTAATATTTTTGTAGTTGGGAAATAGTACAAAATTAACCTATAATTCTTGTCTTTCTAAACATGGTGGTTAATGAAATACAAAAAACCCATCAGTGGAAGTAGGAAAAACAAACCCTAAAAGAACATCCTGTTAAACAGGGTAATCTCTCATTTGATTAAAAGATCAGCAGGACACTGGTAGCACTGCACCTTTATGTGTCTGAGTCAAAGCTGCGTCAAGAGACAGGGATCTGTTTTAATGCAGCCTAGGGCACAGAGAATCAGCCATTAGTCAAACGCTAATGGCTGTCTTAATATGCAGAGTTATATAGACAGACATTAACAAGGTAATGACCCAGAGCAGGCAGGATTAAAACAATAGTTTATACAGTAGTCTTTGTTGAGCCGCCCATAAATCACCCTCAGTATCAACACGCTATAAGAGTGTTTCTATAGATTATACACACTCACTTGTGGGTGTGTATACAGATGCACTCATGCAGGTCTGGCACTTTAGTGTGAGCACAAGTGGCCAAGGTGTTTATCCTACAGACAGCTGGTAATCCCTCTGTTAGGTTAAGCGCTGTCCTTAGAAGTATATGATATGCACACGTAGCTTGAGTGGGCACACATACATAAAATCATGTGTTTAAAATAGAGCGAGTGGGGGCATTTTTCACTTCTCAAGGCCATTCTGCTTAACGTAGGTTGCAGGGTCAGGCTGCAGAAAATATCAAAATTATTATTTTTTTTAGTCAGTCTGTCCAATCCGGTCCAAGTCAATCCAGTCCTGAATCATTACTCCGGTTTTACACACATGTAGCATACATTAATCCAGTCACTCATGTATTCGAGTCTTTTCATTGAATTTGACCTGTTGACACTAAGAACAAATATTTCCAGGTTTTTCCTTTCAGCGCTTCTCTTTGAAGGATCTTATGTAGCAAGACTTCACAGGAGGAACACAGGTTGATTTTCTTTCTGTCAGTTCAAAACTGACCTCAGCCTTCATTACCACAGAGATAAACCTAAACTTATGTAAAAAAAAACACCTTGTTTTCCCACAGTGTCTGCACTACAAAGGCTTAAAACTCAAGCGGAGTTTCACTAGACAAGTGGTTTTTAACCTGGTGAGAACCAAAAAAAAAAAAAGAAAGAAAAAACATGGTACAAATCATAAGAATTTGCTTTCATACAGAGAAAGCAGAGAAAGACCACTTATCCCAATAAAACAAGCCTATTGTAGCCATTAGCCTCTCCATGGTTACTTTTGGGAAAATAGAAACTCTGATATGATTGTGACATACATACATACACTGACCTCTTTTAAGGTGAAATGAACCATTAAAGCTACCACACAGCTGCTTATTAACCATGCAGTTGTAGTGATGCAAAGTCCAAAACAGCCCCTGTAAGGGGCAGAACTGCCAAGGAAGACTCCCTACTGTTTGTGCATGCTTATACACGGACAATACAGATTAACACAACACAACACAAAGAGTTTACGAACAATTGTTCAAGGGTTTTCTGCTGTCCACCCAGCACATTTTAAGAAGCGCACTGGCCTTGCCTTTGTAAGAGCAACGCTCCTGCGTGTGCTGACGAGAGGCGGTAACCCTGGCAACAGCTGCCAAGGTGCTGCTATCTCTTCTCCCTGCCCACTGATACCTATCACTTGCTCAGCCTCTCTCTACCTCTCTCTCTCTTTGCTGGAGTGAGTCATGATAGTGATCATCAGCTTCCTGTGCAACCCCTCACACTTATCCTCTGCAGCACACCAAGGATATGTTTTGTGCTAGTGTGAGTATGTGCTTGTGCTACAGTTTGAAATAATTGTCGACTCTCCCACACTCTTTCACAAGTTTTCACAAAAAAAACACAACTGAAAAAAAAGAAAACAGTTCTCTAACTTTAAATGTTTTTTTTTTTATGACAGCTTTACAGAAGAATGTATTTTTTTCTAAGGCATCACTTCTTTTAATGTGGCTTTCTATCTAGCATTTCTCATTAGGTGAATAGTGGTACGTGTCGGGAAATGCATACCTTTGTTTCCACTCCCACGCAGGCCAACTTATGGTCATAACTGCTGTGAAAATAGGCCACATCAAGTGTGACGTTTACTACAGAAGATGTTGTGATACCAGTGGAAAAACCGTGCTGGTTTAAACATCACAGCGAAACCCTGGCCTGACATACACATGCAGTGAACTCGCACTGCAGTCAGTTTTGACACATTGAACAAGTATAAAAATGTGTGATTGCATATTCTCACAATCTTAAGAAGAGTTTTTTAATCATTTCTCCGCAGATCTTTTGGGGGAGTTTTCCTCTGTGTTCCAGCTGGCCATGTGCGTCTGTGATCCATGTGTACAGGTGGAAAATTGCTACACTGTAAAGAGCCAACACTATGATCCAGGGGCTTCCAGCATCCGATATGCAGAGGAGATAAGGTCTGTTTGAAAGGCTAGTCACTTAGCCAAGACCCATTCATGGCCAACAACAGCTGGCTTGGCATCCGCACACCTTCATCTGACTGATCTGGCCCCAGACTCTGACAGCAGATCATAATCACATCCATTCACAATTCAATCACTTTTCTGGAACTGCGAGAAGAGTGAATGAGAAGTATGCACCTTGGCTGAGGCACATGTGTTTCATTGATGTCGAAGGGTTTCTTAGAGACGAGTATATTTTTATTGGAGGGGTACAGGGATATAAATGAAAGTCTAGGTCACGAGTATATGCTTGTGTCTGTGTATATGTGTGTGTGGCCTACTGCCACAAAGTGTGAGCACGGTACAGGATCAAATTTAAGCCACCACGAGGCAGAAACAGGTCACGAATTGCTACCAAAAATAAGTTAACATAGAATCAGATAGATATGCCAAAAAGTTGCACTTCTTCCTTTAACTCAGAGATAACTGTAGATAAGAAAACCTCTTCTGCTTGTTTTATCATTCTGAAATGTCACAATGTACTCTACATTACAGGATGACTTAATTACAAGAGAAGTTAAGACATTTCTTGAGCATAAATTGAGGTAATTTTGGTATTAAGCATGATGCCACCTCTGATACAATTTATTTTGATGTATTCATGCTGTTATCAAGAATGCAAAGTCTAATTTTTATTGATTATAAGAGGCATTTTGGAGCAGCAATGACTGTATTAATAATCACTGTATATATAAGCTACGCATCAATAGAATTATCACTTTGAATTTGTATGAAATATTTGACACATGTTGATAAATTCTGACATGGCTTTTATACTTTTCTCAGTGGTGGGAAGTAAGTATTAAATCACCATTATTAACCACTTGACATTTGCCTGTGTGAAAATCAGCTGTAGTTTTTTTTTTTTTCAGAATATTTAAAATATAACATCATTATCTGGAAAAAATTAAAATTATGAACACGATTCTTAAAAGAAAGAGAAGGCCTTGTTGTAGGTATTGAACATCTTCCTAATATCAACACTGACACACACGCACACACATTAAAACTTACATGTAGAAGACTTTGATGCATGTCAAGATTTTCTGTTACGTTACGTAAAGTGCATTTAGTTTCTGGAGACTTAGAAAATGCACACGGTGGATTTCTGTGTCAAACAGGAACTGAAAGAACCACAATTATTCTCCAAAATTTGGGAAAAAACCCCTCATTATTTTATGAAATATGAATTTGTTTTAGGTAATTAAGTAAAAGCCTTTGGTGCTCATTTTTAATATGCATAAACAAACAGATGAATATTTTTTTTTGACACGTTTGCACAGATTCAACAGCTCTGACTACATCCTGTGGGGGGGAAAAAGTATCACAGAGCGATAGAAGGTACAACAAGATGCTGCTGCTGATTTTAGATTATCTCATTTGGCTCATGGCTGCAGCATCATTTATCTTTTGAGAAAGGGTTGTGACATTTATGGCAGGAAGAAGGCCTTCCAAGGGTTTGAGGGCATGGCAGACGCACAGAGATGGAGATTTTAAATGAGGCCAGGACAACGCTGGAGCTCACTGGGTTTGGGACCTCTGGGAATTGGTAAAGCCCTGTGGAGCCAGCGGCGGCTTAGGTTTCTCCCCTGACACTTTCACAAATGCTACATTACCATTCACACAGATGTGCAACCAACCTGAGGTGGCCGTGTCTTTGTTGTACTTACATAGAAACAAAAAGCAAACACATCATGAAACGGACCTATTAATTTCACATGCATTATGAGCATACATGCAAACACAGGCATTCGCACTCGCTGAAGCTCATTTTAATATGTGTAAAATATAGGGATGGAGGTCTCCATTTAGCTTCTTCACTTTACAGAAAATGAGACCTGTCAACGATGATCTACACTTGTGGTGCAGTGTTCCATGGACTGTAATGATGCATAAAACATCCAACAACCACTGATTTACTTTTGCTTTTAATTATTGCTTGGCCCATACTGTATGTGTGTGTGTGTGTGTGTGTGTGTGTGTGTGTGTGTGTGTGTGTGTGTGTGTGTGTTTGTGCGTGTGCGTGTGAAAGTGTGAGAGCAGGACCCACAGAGTGCACTGATGGGGCAGAGGCACTTCCACCCTTGTGCTGTTCAAGTTGACAAGAAAACCGCAAAGTAACTTCTGCTACCTCTACTGGAACAAAAGGTCAAATATCATTCTTAGCCAACTTTCAGTTATGTCCAGTTCCCTTTAAATGCAGCTCTTGTGCAAAATATTTTTAATTTCTCTTCTTTAATTGATTCATTTATGAATTTGCAACGTGTAAGTTCTTTGCGAAACTTCTACAATGTGTAGCATTTGCATTGGCCAGGAATGAAACTCAAGAAGAGCAGCAGCTTCTGCAAATGGTGTGCATTTATAGCTCAGAATAATTTACTTGGTGTTTCAGTAAGCTCTTCTTTGAGTTTTAGTGTACTGTTTCAGGCCTGTTGGGTTGTCATTGGGTACTTTTATGGCTTTCCTACACATTCAGCATCTGGTATTAACCGTTTCACTTGAACACTTTGCTGTTGCAACAAGTGGTGAGTTCAAAATTTCATAAATAACATTACTATCAGACCACATCAGCACATAAACTGGTTGTAGCTAAAAGTCACAAGAACAAAACCAGCTTCAATAATAACTTCATTCTTCTGTGTTCAGGTGAAGTGAAACTGGTCACAGAGACGGAACACCACAGCAGCCGAGAGCTAAAGGTCCTGACCCTCGGGTCAGCTGAGCAGCAGCATGTGTGGGACAGAAAAAGCAGCAGTTGAGAGAAGCTCACAGCGCTGGCTGCCTGTGTGGCTTCCCCATTGGTCGCTGCTTCCTTGTCTGCAGGGGAAGCAGGACAGTGCCAGGGTGCAATGTTTTATGAGCTGGTCTCAACCGAACTCACCACATTCCCACAAGCATTGCAATGAAGGACGTGACTCTGGCCACGCAGCTGCTGCAGCCAGACCACAGGCGGCGTGCACTAAGCATCATAACACATACACATTCACATAATATACTGTATGCGTACATATACATGCACATAGACTGGTAGAAATATTGACTCACTGTAGTTCCGTTAAGTAACACAAGAATTGCAAAGATTTGTTTAATTAATGAGGAATTATTCAGTCGTTTTGTTTCTGAAGCGCTACATTTAGCAACTTTATTTATTCTTATGTCGCAATCTAAAATAAAATCTAAAGTTTTTACTTTCTGGCTTTTTCACTCATATCTGTTAACCTCATTAAACAAATGGAAACTTTCTCACACGTTTGGGCTTTGCTAAATCTGCTGTACATATGAATAAAAATCTACTTATGTAGCAATGCACATTTCCAGTGTTCTCTTTTAATATTTTTGAAATTGCCTTTTGGCTTTTCTAACTCACATCATTTTTAGCACTAATATTTTTTTCCTTTTTATGTTTGTGGCATGACCTGTGAGTCAGCTTCTGCATGCAGCTTGTTTCTCAGACTTTATTGACATTCTGGACTGACTCACTACTGATGCTGATCCTGTCAAATAGTTGGAGAAAAGGCCAAAGTAAATAGAAAAAAAGCTATTACATGCATTTTTCTCACTACATAAAAGGCAAAGTTTCTTAAATTCAAATGATAAAGTATTGTAACTACCACATTACAAAAAAGATAGATATTTGGAGCATGTGTTTGTGCATGGAATATGTGTCGACACTGATAAAACTAATCCTGTTTATCTAAACCCAGTTTTAGCAACGGAGGCTGAACTTTAATCTCAAAACTCATCTCATCTCAAAATTAGACTTTGTTTAGCTACCTTAGCTTGCTAGTAATTATTTTGACCCTATTAATTTGACCATAGCCATCATTAAGGAGGAAAGTGCCTGATACACGCAGACAGGTTCCCAGTTTTCCTTGTCGTGTGCTCTGATGAGAGATTCGTGCACAAAGTTGACATAATTTACATCCTACAGCTTGTTTCCTGTTAATGGACTGATTGGCAGATGGTCATAGTAATAATGCCATTAAACTTAAAAATGTCCTATCATATAAATGTGGCAAAACTGAAATAACACAAAAAAAGCTTTAAATATAGAGAAAAAATTAAAGAAATTAAACTTTATCCTTGTCTTATTTTGTTGCCGGGAGATTTTAAACCACTTTTCACTTCATAAATCCTAAATTTTGATCTCCATAACTCCATTCTCTGGTTGAGAAAAAGACCTAGTATTAAGAAAATGTTGGCCCCCTTTCATTATGTGCAAATCCTCTACGTTGACTCTGGCCAAATGATGTTCTCCATGAGCATAAACTAGCCTACAAATCTATGAAGTGTGGACATGGAGAATTCCAGTGGCCTTTTCATACCTGTCACACAGTCAAATGCCACATACTGTAATAATAAAAGGAAGGTTCCCATGTCCTGTTCAGCCCGACACTCAAACATTGTAATAAATTCTTGACACAATCGCGCAAGCACAAATCACCGCAGTCCTCCCTCGTGACTCAGATCGCAAAGTCAAAAACAGATTTTGAAAAGGAAGGCATTCAGTGGGTTTCAAGTGTGTGTTGGCATATCCTGTGTGAGGTTGACCAGAGATAGATTACACGCCCAGAGTGTGTGGTGACCTGTGCCGCAGCCAGCCAGCAGCGGTTTCGATTGTAACACTAAATCATTTCATATCACATCCATATTTGCTCTTCCCATGGCAGTTAGGAGCTGCAATCTTAACCCGCAAGTCACTACAGGAATGCTCAATGACACAAAGTTTCAACAAGTTAGAAAAATTATACAGTTTACACAAATAAAGAGTCAGTGTTCAGCTCCTCCAAATAGGAGCTTGAAGCACAGCTTACAGTGCTAATAATGATATACAAGCACCTGCATGTGTGGTATTAAACTAAGATAATAAGTAACGAGCATGCATAAGCTCTGCATGATGCATCCATACCAGTTCACAATACAATGTACAATGCTACTGAATACAAAGTGTGAGCCACCAGAAGCATTGTTTGGATAAGATGGCCTCTGTGTTTCGAATCTTTATCTCCAAGGAGAGTGAGGAGAAAAACTGAGGAAGGCTTTTATAGCTATGGCATCAGACGGATTTGAGTGTGAGAAAATGAATAACTCAATATATGAGATATGTCTTTCTTGGGTGTTTGACTTGTTTTGACAGAACTGTACCAAAGTATACATGCACAGGAGTTATCAGTAAAACTTTATCAGATCAACACTGACATCTGTTGGTGGTCTGATCTTTTACATCTCTTACGCAAACGCTAATGTCATCATCACAAGAAAATATTTTTACAGTATGAAGTCATTTAAAACCTGCCAAAGCACACATTTTTCTGGTTTTTGAATGTACTAAATTTCTAAACATTTAAATTTGTAATTGTAACTTTCTGTTAACAATTTAATGACACATAAGAAAAACAAGAGGTACAGCAGTGCTCTCAAACTTTTAGCACTCAAAAGTTATTATTTTATACCCTTCCCCTGATCTTTGCCTTGCTTCCACCTAGAGATTTATTGAGTCCTTACAGAATGTTCTTGGCTTGGTTTTAGTCCTGACATGCAGTGCTAATTTTAAGACCCTGTACACATACAGTATAGCGTTGTCTACCTATGGAAACAATGTTCAGTCCTTTCTATTTGCTACAGACAGACTCCAGTCAGGTTTTATGTGCATCCCTAGGATTATTAAAACAAACAGAACGTATATTGCTTTGTAAATGTAAAAGATTTCAGCTTTTTGATCTCCAAAACCAAATTCTTTATGTCACATTTTGTGTCTAGACACACCACATTTATTCATTTAAAACCCATTTAATGACAAAAGTGTACTGGATCAACTACACCACATACGGGCGCATATAATTTTTCATGCTTTAGTGTGAAAAAATAACAAAATCACGGAAAACACGAAAACACATTCTTCCGCGATTGCTTATAAAACGAATCACACTGTATCATCCCTTAATCACAAACGAATCTAAAAAAAAAAAAAATCAACTTACGCCATTTTAAAAGAATGATGTTTGCGGATAGTTTTTTTTTTTTTTTTTTTTTCATAATGCTAATATTTTTTAAGGGCTGGTTCATGGTGCACTTATATAAAAAACATGGAGGTGGTATAAGGCTGCAGATTTCCAACCACGTCTTACAATACCAGCACCTTTCTGCGTTCCTCTGTCAAGGTTAGGCGGCGGAGATAATACAAAGATGTGTGAGCATGTGGGGGAGGGGTAGGGGTGTGTGTGAGTCATCTGGATGAGTCATGTGCAGTGTGTGTGGACAGCTCGGGGAAGGATGGATATGGAGAGGAAGGCTGGGGTGTGGAGGCCAGGGCGGAATAGCTAAGGTGTCACGGTGCTCTGTTTGACTGAACTGAACCACCGCTGAAGAACACATGTTTTACTGTCTGACTCCGTTCCATCAGAATAAGTGAGCAAACTGTATGTGTAAGAGCCGCTGCTGCTACTGTATGCTCTGCCTGATACATTTTTCATGTATTCCTGAGGGACGGAATGACGAATGCAGTTTAATAACATTCATATGAGTGAGCGCATGCCTGCAGTAAGTGCTCACGGCCAGCAGGGGGGCCCTAAATATGCAGATAAGGCAACATCTCAAAGAGAGCTATATTGTACTGTGAAGGAAAGAGTCCACAGACTATATGAAAGTTGGGGGGGGGGAAGAAATTAATCTTCGTGGCTGTAATTTAGGCACTCATAATTTTTATGTTTGCATTTTATTAAGACTCATCTCTCAGAGTTTTAACATTTGATTCAGAAATCATCCTAGAAATCCTTTATTTTCTCATTCAATTCTCTTTTTTCTCCCACCCAGCAAAGAACAGAGTCACATCAAGGATTCCTCAGTGTCTCTGTAGCTACACTCACCATTTTATCCTTGTAACCTAGAATATAGATGGGCTGCCACCATTTCACACGGCATATAGAGAAAACCTGAGATATTTAACTTACTGACAAAGTAAAAGTGCCATGACAGGTATAAAAGTAAGCGATCAGTGTTGTGCTGTGTTAGTATCTCTTTGGTTAGGAGAATCGTGATCGGCTGAGTCAGGCTGACGAATTTGTCCAAATTTATCTGATTTATCCTGAATGAGTCAGTGGAAGACTCTATACATTGATTACACAGCTTCCTGCCTTAAAACAAGCCTGTGACGAATGTACTGTACACATGCGCAGAAGGTATGAAGGCATCTACATTACAGGATTCATGTACTATAAAAGAAAACGAGTGATCATCCTGCATGGGCAGCACATTTGGATGAGCTACAAACGCAATTTGTCTCTCTTTTACAGAGCCCGCACCTGTACCAGTGAATGAACAGTTGTGTTTTGTGGTATCCAACTAGCTTCAGGTGATACAGTTTAATTAATTCGCTCCCACTAACACTGGCTTTTCAACAAGGAGGGGGTGATAGAGAGCTGGGGGTGGGGGGGTGATGATAAAAGATTCATGAGCCGTGGAGATGTTAGGATGAAGACGGAGCTTTTATGTCAGTCTAAGTGAAAGAGATGTTTTTACCAAGGGAGCCCCCAAATAAGAATACATGACAACCAAATACATCACAGTACATATGTAACATTATTTAGGGCACTGAATATGATAAAAGGCAAGAAAAGGTGAGAAATCCCCACGTTGCTTTCTTTCATTGTCGTACTCAGCAAAGGGTAATTCCAGATTTTAATAATTTTTACATAGCTCCAGGCCCACAGATCTAACAAGCTGCAGACTAGAAACCAGGCTGAATCACTGTTGTGCCTCAGTGCATGTAAAACTATGTAGCTGTGGTAGAATGAGGGACAGAGACAAGGGGAAGAAGGAGAGAGCGTGACTGGGTAGGAAGGAAAAAGGAAGGAAAAAAGAGAGGTGAATGAGTAGGAAGAGGAAGAGTGGTAAAGCAGAATACTGATTAGGGGTTTGTGGGAGGGTGTGGTGGTGTCAGGGGGGAAGTGAGGTAGGAGAAGTAGTCTGCAGGTGAACACTGAATCCCATGGGGTCTTTCTCCCTCTCTTTCCATCTGCTTATGATCTCCCTGTAACCACCACATAGAGAAATGACCAGATAGTGACCGGATGGAAAGGGACCGCATGATAGACGGAGGAGTGTGAAGAGCAGCATAATAGCAGGGAGAATCATTTGCACTTGCAGAAAGAAAAATGGCATAAGGAATCAAATAGTGGGAACACAGAAATTCCCTGGACATCAAAGTGGCACCTTCACAGCACCTCCAACTTGCTTTTTATCCAGCTATCTCCATGTGCTCTCTCCTTTCTCTGATAAAAGCAACTGCTGCATTGGAGAGCAAGGCTGTTTTTTTTGGGGGGGGGGAGGTTTCCTGAGGTAAAAGTAAAAAGCAACTGGGTTGAGGGTTGAGACGGGGGAGGTAGGGATGGTACTCCAGTACAACATGAGACAAACAGCGAATTTGAAGCAAAGAGTTGTGAAATATAGCCTGAGGGCAAAAATGGGGGTGGGTATGTTGAGGGGGTGAAGTAAGCGTAAGAAGATAAGGTGCACTGAGAATTTTGCTCCCTGTGACGTATTACTTTTTCATTCTTAATTCATGAAACCCTAGTGAGAACATTGATGGCTGGTTCTGGCATTTGTGTGAGTAAGAGGACTGACCAAAGTTACCTCTGATTGTGCATGACTTATTCATGTTTGGCTCATTAGTTTGTATAACTCATCATATCTTCAGGTCTCTCTTCTAGACATGATTTTCTGGAACTCTAAGAGAGCTGGACTTTAATGAATATGGGGTTTGGGTGTGTGTAATTGGGGGAGGGGAGGTGAACTAATGGCTTACAAAATTATTTAATTAATTAATAATTAAGGGGATTTTCAAACTGCTTTTTAACTGCTTCATATCACATAACTTAGTTGGCAGCTATATCAGCAACGATTCAGACACTGACCTGATTAAATACAGTTTCTTTGTCAAAGTCATAGAATAAATTTGGGAATTTCTCTACAAGTGTCCACAGATATCAGAGTGAACTCCTCAGTTTTTTGTCATTTTGCGTCTGTACACCACCACACTGGAATTTACTTTACACGATCAAGATGCAACTGAAATGCAGACTTTCAGCTTTAATTCAAGGAGTTTTAGAGAACGCTTTGCATTGACTGTTTAGAATTACAGCCATTTTAAACACATTTTTAAAACAATTTCAGATGCTGAAAATTTAATTGGACAATCTGACATTCTTGTGAGAAAAATCCTTTGCAATCAATGATTGCCTGAAGATTAGAACTCGTGGACATTACTACACCCTGTGTTTCATCTATTGCACAGCTCTGCTAAGGCTTTATTGCAGCTACCTTCAGTTACTGCTTGTTTGTGGGTCTTTCTGAATTCAGTTTTATATTTATTAACTGAAAAGCATGCTTTATTGGGCTGAGATCAGGTGACCAACTGGGCATTAAGAATATCCCATTTCTTGAGAAATTTGCCATCTGTTTGGTTTTGCAGCATTTAACTCAACACTCTGTATTTCCATTTTCATTAAATGGAAATGCAAAGGGTTGATAGTGGACTTTGACAATTAAAATGACCATGAAACTGACGTCCAAGAATGTACAAGACTGCTTATTTTGCATCTTCTTAAGTTTTAACGATCTGTCTGATACAGGGAGTGCAGAATTATTAGGCAAATGAGTATTTTGTCCACATCATCCTCTTCATGCATGTTGTCTTACTCCAAGCTGTATAGGCTCGAAAGCCTACTACCAATTAAGCATATTAGGTGATGTGCATCTCTGTAATGAGAAGGGGTGTGGTCTAATGACATCAACACCCTATATCAGGTGTGCATAATTATTAGGCAACTTCCTTTCATTTGACAAAATGGGTCAAAAGAAGGACTTGACAGGCTCAGAAAAGTCAAAAATAGTGAGATATCTTGCAGAGGGATGCAGCAGTCTTAAAATTGCAAAGCTTCTGAAGCGTGATCATCGAACAATCAAGCGTTTCATTCAAAATAGTCAACAGGGTGGCAAGAAGCGTGTGGAAAAACCAAGGCGCAAAATAACTGCCCATGAACTGAGAAAAGTCAAGCGTGCAGCTGCCAAGATGCCACTTGCCACCAGTTTGGCCATATTTCAGAGCTGCAACATCACTGGAGTGCCCAAAAGCACAAGGTGTGCAATACTCAGAGACATGGCCAAGGTAAGAAAGGCTGAAAGACGACCACCACTGAACAAGACACACAAGCTGAAACGTCAAGACTGGGCCAAGAAATATCTCAAGACTGATTTTTCTAAGGTTTTATGGACTGATGAAATGAGAGTGAGTCTTGATGGGCCAGATGGATGGGCCCGTGGCTGGATTGGTAAAGGGCAGAAAGCTCCAGTCCGACTCAGACGCCAGCAAGGTGGAGGTGGAGTACTGGTTTGGGCTGGTATCATCAAAGATGAGCTTGTGGGGCCTTTTCGGGTTGAGGATGGAGTCAAGCTCAACTCCCAGTCCTACTGCCAGTTTCTGGAAGACACCTTCTTCAAGCAGTGGTACAGGAAGAAGTCTGCATCCTTCAAGAAAAACATGATTTTCATGCAGGACAATGCTCCATCACACGCGTCCAAGTACTCCATAGTGTGGCTGGCAAGAAAGGGTATAAAAGAAGAAAAACTAATGACATGGCCTCCTTGTTCACCTGATCTGAACCCCATTGAGAACCTGTGGTCCATCATCAAATGTGAGATTTACAAGGAGGGAAAACAGTACACCTCTCTGAACAGTGTCTGGGAGGCTGTGGTTGCTGCTGCACGCAATGTTGATGGTGAACAGATCAAAACACTGACAGAATCCATGGATGGCAGGCTTTTGAGTGTCCTTGCAAAGAAAGGTGGCTATATTGGTCGCTGATTTGTTTTTGAATGTCAGAAATGTATATTTGTGAATGTGGAGATGTTATATTGGTTTCACTGGTAAAAATAAATAATTGAAATGGATATATATTTGTTTTTTGTTAAGTTGCCTAATAATTATGCACAGTAATAGTCACCTGCACACACAGATATCCCCCTAAAATAGCTAAAACTAAAAACAAACTAAAAACTACTTCCAAAAACATTCAGCTTTGATATTAATGAGTTTTTTGGGTTCATTGAGAACATGGTTGTTGTTCAATAATAAAATTATTCCTCAAAAATACAACTTGCCTAATAATTCTGCACTCCCTGTATGTTTATCTAGATTATTCAGTCTAATTCTGGCCTCCTTCACTTGCATCGACACCTCTTTGGACCTGATATTGAGAGTTTCAGCAAAAAAAGATCCAAGTTCAAGACTTTAAATCAATTCAAATCAATTTTATTGCCTTAAATTGTCAGAAAAAATGAAGAAACTGACCTAATCTGGCAATGAAACTGGTTAGTCAATTACTTTGGGGCTTAAAATGGGGAACTGTACATTAAAATGGTGGTCATTCCTAAACTATATAAATATGCAGTACTGTGATATCCCCTTTTGATTTAAAGTCTCCACTTCAATCACATCTCAATACCTTTATATAAAATCCACTGTGGTAGTGTAAAGAGGCAGAACTACAAAAAATGAAGTCTCATAGCATGCAGATTTTGCAGTGTGTTTTTTTCTCTCCAGTTTTTAAAAAGAAAACACATGGGATCGATGTTAGGCATTAATAAAACTGCAGTGAGGCAGCACAAATAAGAGTGATATGAAAAATACTGTATCATTCTTATGGAGATCATAATGCTTACACAGTATCAGTTAAGAATTGATTTGCTTATTATAGTTTTTCATATCGTTGACTCAGGTTTTTCATCTGTAAAGATTTCCTGCTGATTTATTACAAACACAGACACACACACAAGCAAACAACAACGTACATTTAACTCATTGTTTACTTGATTATCTGCAAGTTGATGCGGTCTGTGTGATGAACTCACAGGTCTGCTATCACTCATATACTGTCCTAACCTGTGATGTCACGTGTCTCCATAACACCTTTGTTCACCAGCACTAACTCTCATCCTTTAATCCTTATATTTGTGCCCCCCCTCCCTCCCTCCGCTCTTTCTTTCTCACACTAAACTAGTGAATCATCACTGTCACTCCCTCCCTCTTCTGTTAACTGCAGTTTTCTTGCTTGTACACTCACACATTGAAAATCAGCCATCAGCAGCCAGTGAAAGAATACCACCTATGAGAAGGAGAGATCAACGTGAGAGAAGAAGGAAAGAAAAAAGGGACGCCATTGCAAAGATAGAAACGTATTTACAAGGATCACGACACCTTTTTGCCTCATTAGAATGTCGTTTTTAGCATGACGAAGGCTTGCTGTCTAGCCATCAGTAGCTCCTGTACACCTCCTACACACATCTGCAGCATGTCTGTCCTTTAAGTCATTATAAGTTAATGATAATGTAAAAGTCCAACTACTGCCACAACTTTGGTCAATTAATTTGGAAATATTTACGCAACACAACTTTGTGGTCGTGTCTTTTAAAACACACAGTCAAAATCTTTTTTTTTCTGCCTGTATGCTCTCTTTGATAGAGTTCGATATCAGAAAAAAACACACCTGGAATCAGCTGAGAGGAGTGCCAAAAGAAGAGGAAGTATTTTAGAAGAGAAGATGGAGGTGATATAAGTAAAATAGCTTAATATTAAGATTACAATCTTTCTGTTAAGGGAACCGTATTATATACTAAACCAGAAGCTCTAAGTATCTAATATTGTTCATATACTTGAAACACTACAGAACTGCTGAATTTGTGCATTCTGACTTAATCATGTGTGTCTCAAAACTACAGACATGTCTGTAGGTTATTTAGAGACATTAACTAAAGGTGTGCTGACAATAAACCACTAAATACCTTTCTGTTACTCCAACCTAGAATGGAGCCACCTTGTAATTGTAATTGTATGACATAAAAAAATGACACATCAAACAGGTTCATACCACAATCTCCACTTGCTCCATTTCTGTCTTGATCTGGAGTACAGTAGCTCCGTTGTGCCTCCTTGAGATGATTCACAAATGGCAAAGATCACTTGGATCTTTGTAATTATTCTCTAATGAGGAGAGGAGGGTGATTTTTATAAAATTGGTTCAAAGGATAAATTATGTTAAGGATCATCTACTTGGCACACGCAAAGATGAGATATAAGAGTCACACGGATCAATATAGTTTTATACGAAACAACTTTTTCCCCTCTCCTGCGAGATGTCTTGCTCACACCTCTCTGTCGCAAACAGGCTTGTGCACTTCCAGAACAATTTCCTGGAGGACAATTACAACACTGGTCTTAAACATACCCGAAAAGTACAAGCTGTATCAGGGGGTGGTATTACTGTACCCACCAGAAAAGCTAAAGTGTTTCTCCCCGACCCCTTATCATGCCCCCCCACCCCTTCCTTTCTTCCTCCCCTCGCGGAACCCTGAGCGTCCTCCTGTTGACTAAATTTTCTCGATGACGTAAGAGTCCACGTACGACGGCCATGTAGGTGATGCTTCTGAATGAATGAGTATCCCCTCCCATCTCCATTACTAGTACTACGGGATGTCTATAAGAGCAGATCGCTGGGACAGCCCGCTGAATTTCATGCGATACTGAGGAGGAAGAGCGAGATGCTGAGAAACATTGAAAAAAACACATTTAATTTACTTTGCCGAAAATTACGCAGTAGTGCCGAGGATGAGGTTAGGACATGACTCTTATATAGAGTCATGAACACGTTTGCCGCCATCACGTTATAATTTTACGAGGTGGGAATGGCAAAACCTGTGTTTTCTTTATAGTTTGATCAAGTCTTGAACTAAAGAAACCTCAGCTGCGCCAGTGAAGTCTAAAGGTAAGTTTTTTTTCCTCTCTCTTTTCATTATGTCAGTTTTAGTTGTCTCGAACCACATGTAGCAAGAAATTCGAAATAGTGACGAGCTCGTTAAATTAGTGTAACATCACTCTATCTAGCCTTTCACATAATTTTCCTCTGCGTGTCTTTTTGTGAATGTACGGTAGACTACAGAGGCTGAAAGTTACTGCAGTGTGAGTCACTTTGGCGCACATGGGCAGTGACAACTGTGGAAAAAAAGAGGAGAATGTCTTGTAGGGTGTAGGCTACGTTGATTGCATGTTAACCAGGTTGGATCCCCGCAGATAGTAAGCGAATCACGACTAGAGGCTGAATCCTTTTTTTCTTTGTTCCTTTTTTTCTTCTTTTTCCCCGTAGGGAATCATTCTTTGTGGGACGTGTCAGAACCGCCTGTTTTTTTTTTTTTAAATTTATTAACACCAAAGACCCGTCCATGTAATCAGGGCGATAACAAACAACGTGAAGGCATGATTGTTAGATTCAAGATGATCTTATTTATAACGAGCATCATAGCGTAAATCTTAAGGTGCCAGTCGGTGAGCTTAACGTTGTATCCATACCTGACGTATGAAACACGTACTTTAAATACAGTGACCTATTATTCAGGCGGAGATCCTCTCTATAGTTCGCCAGTTTTCCCTTTTCCCCCTCCTCATGGTAAAATGACATCGTGACGTATTCTTGAGATGAAGTCAATTTTGCGTCATTCCTGCGCACATGCAGACGACTTCCAATCACACAGCGGAGGGCTTTAAAGACACAGAGCGAGCCGCCTATATACGTCTGCCACCTGCATTGCGATGTGTCTCCATACTAGGAGAGAGGTGAGGGGGTGGGAAGGCCTGGGGGGTCTGATGAAAACTCCCCAAGGTAACTCCTGGAAGGGGGCATGACAAGAATTATAATGCGCATGGTCCAATAACATCTCCCACGGGTTTTTGGCTTTAATGTCCAATTGCGCCAGGTATCCACATGGGCTATAAAGGATTTGGCAAGTGCACTAGTTTAGTGTCGCTGTCCATTGTCCTGTAGATGGTCTGAAAATTGATTCGCATTTGACTGCATGTAAATGACACTGATGATTATGACAGTACAGTACTAAGAGCCGAGCGCTGATGGTTAGTGTCCGTAGAGTGTCTCATCCTCCAGAAAATTATTAATGTAAAAAAATAAATAAATAAAGTAAATTAACAGATGTTTTAGATTTTTCTCAGCGTGACCTGGGAAAACCTTTACCCAGTCCTCCGTGTTAGTTTCTGCTTTGCGTCATAGTTTAACACCAATTACTTTTTAAACTCTCTGACCTCTGCCTACCGTGTGTGCGGCTCTTAAAAATAGAGTCGCGCATCTCTGGGGATATTTACGGCTGACGTAGCTGCAGAAACTCGACCAGCAGTGTTTCTCTGTCACTGGATGATCTTCAGGACCATGGACAGTGACAGAATCCAGCTACTCTGTTAAAACTAATTGGTCTCATTTGAATGAATGAAACCCACAAAATATTCTTACATTTGTTACATTTGTTGCTCCACATGAGTAACAGCTACACTTTGATAAATGTCATTAATGTGAGAACTAATGTAAGGTACTGACAGTGACCCCATTGGAGATAGACCGAAAAACAAATATGATGCAGGAACAAGCTGAAGTCAGTGGTAACCTCTGATTGGGCTTCAACACCAACTTCTACACTATCCTCACTCACAGTGCTTTTCCCTTTTTTTCTCCACACATTTCTAGATTCCTCCAGAAGAGAAACTGTTTATGTGAAAATACACAAATCACCATCACCAACCACTTTACCCTGCCTGAAAGAGGCCAAACAGCCAATACACAAATATCCGATGAGCGCTTGAGTGTACATAAATTTCCTGACTGCTGACGTAAGTCCGAGAGTTACTCAGCTGGGCTTGCATAAGCCGCCAATTCACCCCATTCTTCCGTCCATCTCTATCTTGTGGCTGACTCATAGATAATCGGCATGGAAATCAATACCACAAACACAAGAGAGCTATGAAACCGCCAGTCTGGCCTTGCATTGCCTAGGGCCTCTGGCAGGAAAGGCCATGTTGTTTGTTTCCTGGAGTAATGTGTCATAGTGCATGATCTAATTTGGCTAATTTCATACTATGTGCCAAAGCAATATTCTAGAAACTGCAAAGAGCTCATTTTCCTTTGCACATCGGACCTTGACTTGTTTATGTAATGCAATTATGGCTGACATTACATTGTTCAGCAAAGGGCAACAGCATGCTATATCCCTTACTCTGCACCCCCACCTTTCCTTCTGCATGCTGTTATGGGCTGGTATGCGAGTACTTTACTCACTGCAGCCAGATATAATAATATGCTAGTGCTCTGTTTTATCAGTCAGTGCATCAATACCTTGGCTCTAGACTGCTTACTGCTAAAACTCCTCCAAAGTACAGTAACAGTCTACAGTCATGGCTACTGACGTCTGGCAAGCCTCTGCACTGAGTGACAAATTTCACCTTTGTGACTGTAAGAATTAAGCTGAGTGGGAAGATGCTGATGTACTGTATGAAGTTTCCTGTCGGAGCCCAGCACTACTGAAGGCTGCATCACCAACATCATAAAACCACAGAGGACGTCAGTGGTTACCACAGCCAATCATATTTCTCCTGCTGTCTCCATGGTGACCGTGGCATTAGATTGTTACTGTAGTAACAGCACCAGTGGTAACAGTCTACAGCCATGGTCGCTAGGGGGCAAAACATACATCTGAACCAGAGTGGTTCACATGAGGAAGTTTATGAAAGACACATTAGACACATCATACATCTAAGAAACAACATGGGACTTATTAATCACAGTAATAAGAAGATATTTTAAGATAGATAGATAGATAGATAGATAGATAGATAGATACTCTTGAGCTGCATGTTTGAATCTTACCACTGTAAAGTATGGCTTCTTATTAATAAATTATTTAAACATGAGCACACGACACTTTGTGTTTTTAATGATTGGAGCTGCTTTTTAATAATCAAGTCAGAGCTCAAATTTAACCACACAGGGGTGACTTTTGGCTTAACATAAGTTCATTCCTTTGGGGAAGGACACAGGCTGGATAAATCAGTTTAAAAATTTAGTCAAATCAATCAGATAAGAGAATGCAATCACCATCAACTGTTTTTCTTTTATTTAAAAGGTGATTTTTGTCTGTAGATCACCACATGCTGTTTTTTTTTCATCATCACAAAAATTTACTGTTCAGAGACCAAGACTCAGATCAGGAAATTAGCACAGTAATAGTAATCAATCAGATTTTAATATCTGCAGATGTAGTAATGTGGAGATATTAAAATCTGATTGATTACCATTACTGGGCTAATTTCCTGATCTGAGTCTTGGTAAAGATCTGAATATTTCTTTCATGCTTTGCAGCATTTTTGGCAATTTAAAATTAGAAGAGGCTGATTGTAAAGGGTTCAAAAGAAGACTCTAAATTATGCTGTGTCCTTGGTGCCAAAACAAATGAGAGGAAATGAATAAAATGAATGATGTGATGTAGGACTCCATAAATAAGCGTCATTCGGTGAATTGCTCTCAAGTGGCCTCATAATTTCATGGTAATCTTCTGTTCCACAAGGTAGTCTCAAGGTAAAAGATATTTCTTTTAGAGCTAGGATTCCAAGTAACAGAACGTGTTCAGGAAACTGGCTGAACGATATGCATGATATTTTCTGAATCTGACAGCTAGAAAGGATAAAAAAGGTATACAGTTGAAAAGATATCTCCACATTCAGAAAATATCATAAATATGGCTCAGCTAGCTTCTGTCTCATTTATTTTTTTTAAACAAACACAACTCTCTTACAGTCTTGGAAAATAAAATGTTACAGTCTTTGAAATGAAGTGAATTTTCACTGGCCTTGTTATTTGTAGCTTATAGTGATATATTTTGGACCTTTGCTAACTTTATATAAGGGTACAAAAAAAGTGCAAAATTAGATAAACAGTAACTATTATTTATTCAACCCAGAGAAATCACATTCAAAATGATCACTTAAAGTATCAGCATGCAGTTTGATTTTAGGGTGTGGGCTTCAAATCAGAATGTTGTGCAAATATAATACAGAGAAACTGCCAGTGATGAGTAAAGATCCATATGGAGTCTGCAGGTGGATGCTGGGGTGGTGGAGTGGTTGAAACACCAGGCAGCAGTGACGCTGACATGTCAGGGTTAAAGAAAGGACATTTTACAGTTTAAATATACTACCAGACTGGGAGGATGTGTTTGGTAACTTATGGTATGACATGAAGTGAGTGAGGTATGTTGCATTGCTGCTTGAGATGCCTTCCTGAACTAGCTTGCAGACTATGCTCCATTTTTCATTTATTAGTTATTACTCATTCATGGCTTTGCCAGTCTTACTAACTATTCAGAGACTTTTCTATCTCACATCTGCATCGATGACTAAGAGGTACAGCGCGAACAAAGGCAGGTTGAAACTGTGTGGGTGTGTGTTAACATTCTTAATCTTGCCAAAAGTGTGTGTCCAAGTAGAATGACTGACTGAGCTGAATTTAAGAATCTACAGATGTCAGTTAGCATGTTAAACAGCTAAAAATCTTGACAATACAATAAGAACAGAACAATTATGACTTATTTAAAAGGGTTGCTACATAGGAGGCAGCATCTGCTGTTATAAAAGAACATGGTAGCAAAACTTTGATTTGCAAAGTTACATCTGAATAAACCAAAAGACTTCTGGAACGATGTTCTTTGGAAAAATGAGACCAAAATGAAGATGTTTAGCCACAGTACACAAACATGTATATAATAGCTATCAAGCACACTGGTGGAGGGGTGATGATTTGGATTTGTTTTGCAGCCACAGGACCTGGGCACCTTGCAGCCATTGAGCCGACCACAAACTCCTCTGTATACCAAAGAGACAAATGTGAGGCCATCTGTCCAACAGCTACAGCTTAGTTGGAAATGAGTCATGCAAGAGGACAATGACTCCGAGCACAGCAGCAAATCAGAAACATAATAACTGAAAACAAAAAGAATCAAGGTGTTGCAATGATGCAGTCAAAGTCCAGACCTCAATCTGACTGATATGCTGTGGTGGGACTTTTACGGAGCTGTGCATAAATGTGCTTCTATAGTTTTATGAATCATGGGATGTATTTCACAGGGCTGCATAGGGTTATGTGAAAACCCAGCTATATGTACTCAAGGTCAAATAATTAGCCCTAAAGTGTACATTTATCCACACGGTACCTGTAGGCATGTAGCCATACCCCTATTTCTGTTTGTTGTTTAAAGATTGCACATGATCATATTTTGAAGGTAAAAGTAATAAAAAAAAAATATTTTAAATAGAATTTTATTGCATCCATTAGCTTTTCTCCAAATCATTGTTAATGAGAAACCAATAAGTGACTTAGACATTTTTATTAAAGAAAATCTTAATAAAGCACATATGTACTTAAATGCAGTGTTATCTTTAATGTGTCAAAACTACTAAGAAATCATTTATATAAATTCATAATAGATTAGCAGACAAATAACAGTGATGTTAAATTATTTATTTATTTACACATTTACTGGCTCTACTGAAAATGCCAAGATAAGAACTTTTGTCATGACAACAGTTATGTTTAGATTTCAAGTGTTCATTCAAATATGAAATGTATTATTCTTATTTTCAGTAGCTACCACAGCAACAAAGAAAGAAACATGTGAGAATAACTTAATAACTACAGCATGCTATCAAAACCAAAAAAAGTTCTTAAGAGT
Source organism: Oreochromis niloticus (assembly GCF_001858045.2). Taxonomy (NCBI): domain Eukaryota; kingdom Metazoa; phylum Chordata; class Actinopteri; order Cichliformes; family Cichlidae; genus Oreochromis; species Oreochromis niloticus. The sequence goes on from NC_031979.2 coordinate 27,103,401, forward strand.
CTACTCCTAGTCACTGTGGGAGTGATTTTCCAAGACGAACCAGCTGCAATTAGTCTGCTTTTCATTGTGAATCTGCATGCTTACTACTGCCTTAATGGATTTCCCGTTGATTAACTTATAATCAGATGCAAATGCCATCACATCAATAATTATAACAATCATAGCTTTCACTAAGAAAGCATCATTAGCTCATGAATGACACAAGGCAGATGTCTGAAGTACATAAAAAAAGACTCAATAATGTTCAGGGCGTTTTATTAATGTTCAAATCCATATGTTAAATTATTAACTAAAAGATAACAGATACTGATAAAATTACATGATGTATGTTTGTGGCGAACTACTGGATGATCCATCAATTTAAACTGACTCATTTCCTCTGTGACTGAAAGAACTTCCTACAGGTCATTGATTACTCCAGCTTTTAGACAATGACCTCTAACCAGGCAGTCATGTTAAACCTAACCGTATAGAGAGTGGGAGTATGCAGATTCAGAAACATCAAGGAAGTAATCATTAGAGACAGGTACATTAGCACCATAAAGAGTGTTAATAAGAAGATTTATTATGTAAATGATCTTTCAGTTTGGTTTTGGGAGAAATACTGAGACCAGATTTACACGTGTTTAGACTGAACTGTAGATAAAATGGGTGTTGCTGCTCCTGGACGATCAAAATCTTGATAAACCATTATGAAATAATGTTTTCATGAAAAGCCAAAAAGTGTTTGAAGGTTTTTAATAGGACTTGCTTGTCCTCACAGCATGGCTATAAAAGGCCAGAAAAATATAAACAAAAAAGAGAAGAAAACTGCAACAATCGGTACCTCATTTGTTCAACAGGTTTCCCCCACTAAAATGAATAAGAAAGAACTGAACGAAATGAGGACAAGAAAACACTCACAATAGAGTGCAGGACGTGGACGTGTTGAGGAAGAAGGTGACTTTGTGACAGCCCTGTGCATGGGTGGTGCTTGGCCAGATGATCAGGGACAGGCTGACCTCCCACGCAGAATTAGTCATCAGTTTACACCACTTATTTTTTTTTTTCCCACAAAAGACTCTTATTCAACCTTCTAGCAACCTTCCTTCACATTGTTGCGCAGCCTTGTCTCCCCCACACACAACGAGTCTGCAGGATCTAGACATCAGCCTTTATTGTTCAAATTTCCCCAGGGATGCTGAAGAGTGATTTAATCAAGACGTGATTAAATAGATTGAAGAAGAGCTCAATCTTTTTTTTGAAACCATTTTAATCAAACTAATTCAAAGAAATACTCAGAATTACAGCATTTGAAACTTTACATAATAAGCTGTTTTGACAAATTTAGCTGTTCACTTTTGTAATTCTGTTCTCAATAGAGCAGTAACCTTTGTTCCGAGGGATTTGCTTTCCTCATTGTATTGCAGATTTGATGCTTCTTAGCAAAATCCAGAAATGGGAAACGACAAGCCTTGCTGCATTTTGGTTTACACATGCTGTAAAGAAAATGATCCCAGAAATGTCCAGATTATGCAGAAACATCTTGCACAGTGACAGCATGCGGCTCTCCTTTTTCGAGGGCTATTCTTCTGAAATCGAAATCGCACATGCACCGTCACACCACAAGTATACTGTTGCACAGCACACAACAAGAAATCAGCAGTCTCCATCATCCAAACATCAAAACACAGTTTTTTCTCCTTCATATGTCTTTATAAACAGTTTTTCGCCCACCTACGGTGTCCTGACAGAAGTAAATACAGGCAATGTAAACGAAATCATTTATTTTCTGTTCTAATGTAATCCAATAAATGGTAGAGGGAGAAAAGAGAGAGAGAGAGAGAAAGAGGAAAACAACAGAGACACAGGAGCAAACACTGGAACACAAACTCCATCTGGATTTTATATACATGCCCTCTACTGCCCCACCTCCCCCTGCCCACCCTCTAATAACACGCAGTATGCGTTAAAATGTACATCAAAGACAAACTGGTATGAAAAAAAAGAACATACAAAATCAAACTTGCAAAGCAAATCTACTCCTCTTCATTTTTATTTTTGTTGTGGTGCCATAAGCCTCTAACCCCCTCCCCTACTTACACCTGATTACCTTTTTGGACAGAAATAAGAAGAAACAAATAAGCGACATGAAAAAGACGAAAGATGAGTTTACTCTGTGAGTTGCCTAAAACGCATTAAGGTGTTGGGGCTGGTGAAAATAAAGGCCGGATGAGCCATCTGTGACTCAGCCTTTCCCTAGATAAGAGAAACAATGACTAAATACATCACAGGTGCTGACATGTTTTTCTCTGCTTTCACATAGAGAGAAAAAAAATCCCCAAAACATTAACCCAGGTAGACAGTTCAGAGTTACTAAAAATGTGTTTTCAATCAGTCTTCGGCTTCTGAATGATGAGTGGTTGTCGAGAGTGCATTAACTGATGACTTTTGAGTCACATCACTGCTCACTCACTGCGGGCTACACAAACAAATGCCGGGCACCAATGGCAACCAGCTAACCGTCCAGTCAGGTTACATCAGTATCACTGCGCATGGTACGTGACCTGAGCACCTGTTGTCCAGGATAACTAAATCGTGTGGCCTGTGTAGTCATAAGACCCATAATAAATACGTCATAAATTCTCCGTGGGACCAGACACTCGATGTTGACACAAAACAAAGTGCGATGGCAAGCACACTCAGGGCAGAAGGGATGCCAAGCAGGATGAAGGAGCGTGGAGTCAAATTCCCTCCACGTCTGGAAAATAATTGCACACACCAGCAACCAAAAGCACACTGGGTACTTGCACTCCACCAAGTACACGTAATCACGTGCGATCATGCAGTGCACAGCTTCTAGTATGAAAAGTGAAAAGTGACTTGAATGGCTTAAAAGAATGCAAATAAGCTGTGCAAACAGTGCCCCTTTGTGGTCGCTCAGCTTTTGGCATGGAAGAAAATGTACTTGAGGTAACAGGTCAGACTGGGAGAGGCTGGCAGAGCTGTGCATGAGAAGCTCATTGACTTTCAGGTCTACCTCCCCCAAAGCCTTGCAGCTATGTGCACAAATTAAGCTATCACAATATGTTTTGAAACGGTTACAGCCAACTAGAATAATACAATCCCAGCTGTGAAAATGTTGGCATGATGTTTAAAACATAAATAAAACCAGAATGCAATGATTGGGAATCTCATAAACCCACATTTTTTCTACAAAAAACACAGAAAACATGTGAAATATTTATACTGAGAAAATGTAGAATTTTAAGAAAAGTATTAAATTGTTTTTGACACTTTTCAAAACAGCTGGCACAAGCCTGTGTTTTTACCACAGTGTAGCTTTCCCTCGTCTTTTAACAACAGTCTGTAAAAGCCTGTAAACTGAAGAAACCAGCTGTGGGCTTTTAGATGGGGAACGCTCTATTCTTGTAATATAGGATTCCAGCTGCTGAGACTGAGAGCTGATAACAAGAGTTTCAAATTTCAATTTGAAATTTGATCGGTCTGATTTCAAAATAATGTGTCTGACCATAAAACTATTTCCACTTTGTCTCAGTCCATTTAAAATTAGCCTTGGTCCACAGAAGATGGCAGTATTTCTGGATCATCTTCATATTTGTGGATTGTACAGCAAATTCTGTTCACAGAGTGTGCTATACCATCCACACCGTAACATTACAGTATCATCACTACTATCTGCTGTACCATTCACAGCCCATGCAGTGATTTCCAAGACACAATGCAGGGTGAATAAAATATGGATTTATGATGTGCTAATCATTGCATTCTGTTTTTATTTACATTTTACACATTTTCAGAATTGGGGTTGTAACAGGTTTGTGTTTTTCATCATTTCAGCTTCTCTTTTTAGACTGGTTAGTTTATAGAGAGAATTTGCTTCTTTCATATATGTTTGTTATTGTTAAAATGTTTGGTTTTAGCTAAAAAAAATATTTTATTATAAAGGAACAACACTTAAGAGGGTTAAAATTCCTTTTTATTTTTGTCTTGACAAATTCAACCAAACTGTTACAAAATGATGTTTTTAGCATGTCTTATACAAATATCCTTTCCATTTTGGGATTTGTCTAAAGCTTTGGTTTTACTACATTTTTTTCACATCTAGTTTTCATTTGGTTTTGTGAACTGTAATCTTGCATCCAAATACTCATAAATTTACTTTTAAGTATTTGATTTCCGTATACAACACAAGAAACACACGGGGACTCATCCCAGGGGAATATTTAATCAAATTTAGAGCATACTTCAAGAGCAATAAAAAGTCTTTAACATCCTCAGACCAACGCCCTTGTTTGGAATCCATTTTTAATTTCTCCTAGTTATTTGGACCTTTTACGTATAAAACTAAGCATTAGCTTTGAACATTAAAAAAAATAAATCGTCTTTATGAGGGAAAATGAAGCAAAAGCAAAATGAAGTATAAGGTGCTTAAAAATCAAACTAGAAAGTGTCAAATTTCAAATGATATATTTAGTATGTTTAATTCTTATGTAAATTTGAGGTGATGGGCATAAAGGTGATATTATTATTATCATGGTATTGATACACCACATTTCATGTAGAAGCCGTAAATGTAATTTGTTACTCAATAAGGATTTAAATGCATCAGAAAAAAGTTATTATTGATGATTTAATTTATCCTCACAAAAAACTACAAAAATGTCTGGTGCTTTTTGGTAACATTTCCTAATGACCATCATTTACAAACCTGTAAACTGATAATTTGTTACAGTTAAATAATCAAATAATAATCTTCACTCGCTGATTAAAAATGATTTTGTTAGCTATATATACAGTGGCTTGCAAAAGTATTCGGCCCCCTTGAACTTTTCCACATTTTGTCACATTACAGCCACAAACATGAATCAATTTTATTGGAATTCCACGTGAAAGACCAATACAAAGTGGTGTACACGTGAGAAGTGGAACGAAAATCATACATGATTCCAAACATTTTTTACAAATAAATAACTGAAAAGTGGGGTGTGCGTAATTATTCAGCCCCCTGAGTCAATACTTTGTAGAACCACCTTTTGCTGCAGTTACAGCTGCCAGTCTTTTAGGGTATGTCTCTACCAGCTTTGCACATCTACAGACTGAAATCCTTGCCCATTCTTCTTTGCAAAACAGCTCCAGCTCAGTCAGATTAGATGGACAGCGTTTGTGAACAGCAGTTTTCAGATCTTGCCACAGATTCTCGATTGGATTTAGATCTGGACTTTGACTGGGCCATTCTAACACATGGATATGTTTTGTTTTAAACCATTCCATTGTTGCCCTGGCTTTATGTTTAGAGTCGTTGTCCTGCTGGAAGGTGAACCTCCGCCCCAGTCTCAAGTCTTTTGCAGACACCAAGAGGTTTTCTTCCAAGATTGCCCTGTATTTGGCTCCATCCATCTTCCCATCAGCTCTGACCAGCTTCCCTGTCCCTGCTGAAGAGAAGCACCCCCAGAGCATGATGCTGCCACCACATTTGACAGTGGGGATGGTGTGTTCAGAGTGATGTGCAGTGTTAGTTTTCCGCCACACATAGCGTTTTGCATTTTGGTCTCATCTGACCAGAGCACCTTCTTCCACATGTTTGCTGTGTCCCCCACATGGCTTGTGGCAAACTGCAAACGGGACTTCTTATGGTTTTCTTTTAACAATGGCTGTCTTCTTGCCACTCTTCCATAAAGGCCAACTTTGTGCAGTGCATGACTAATAGTTGTCCTATGGACAGATTCCCCCACCTGAGCTGTAGATCTCTGCAGCTCGTCCAGAGTCACCATGGGCCTCTTGGCTGCATTTCTGATCAGCGCTCTCCTTGTTCGGCCTGTGAGTTTAGGTGGACGGCCTTGTCTTGGTAGGTTTACAGTTGTGCCATACTCCTTCCGTGGGATGTTCAAGGCTTGGGAAATCTTTTTGTAGCCTAAGCCTGCTTTAAATTTCTCAATAACTTTATCCCTGACCTGTCTGGTGTGTTCTTTGGATTTCATGGTGTTGTTGCTCCCAATATTCTCTTAGACAACTTCTGAGGCCGTCACAGAGCAGTTGTGGAGCCGTTTTGCAAAGAAGAATGGGCAAGAATTTCAGTCTGTAGATGTGCAAAGCTGGTAGAGACATACCCTAAAAGACTGGCAGCTGTAATTGCAGCAAAAGGTGGTTCTACAAAGTATTGACTCAGGGGGCTGAATAATTACGCACACCCCACTTTTCAGTTATTTATTTGTAAAAAATGTTTGGAATCATGTATGATTTTCGTTCCACTTCTCACGTGTACACCACTTTGTATTGGTCTTTCACGTGGAATTCCAATAAAATTGATTCATGTTTGTGGCTGTAATGTGACAAAATGTGGGAAAGTTCAAGGGGGCCGAATACTTTTGCAAGCCACTATATGAACTTTATTTAGAAAAATATTCCCTGTGTGGAAACTGGTGTTTTATAAAACTTGTAAATGGCTAATAAATACAGTGGATTGCAAATATAAAAATATTTCATTTCTTACTCTAAATTCTAACAGATTCTTTACATACTTTTTTTTAAGGGGTCTATAAGCAGGGAGGTGAGGCGGCGTTACCAAACATTACAAAACCTGTGAACCAGTTTTTGTCCCGTTTCACTAACTGCCATCATCTTTGATGAAGTTTAGATCACAAGACTGATCTCAGCAGTATCTGATTTCAGCAGTCAGTATTTGAGGTCGTCATAATTTTTTAAGTTTACTTGACTAAGAAAGTAATAATGATCTAATTTAACAATTTTGTATTTAAATATAAGGGAGGCATGGTGGTGGTGGAGTGGTTAGCACTATTGCCCCACAACAAGAAGCACCTGGGTTCTTTCTATGTGCAGTTTGCATCTTGTCCCCATACCAGGCTTCTCTCTTGATACCCCTTCACAGTCCAGATACATGCATGTTAGGCTAATCAGCAATTCTAAACCTGCCATGTGTGTGAATGTTGAGTGTTGTCTGTGTTACCATGCAGTAGACAGACTGGCAACCTGTCGAGGCGGTACACCGCCTCTCGCCCTAGCTGTGAGTGGCTACATCACCTTTGTGACCCTAAATCAGATAAGCAGCAGAAAGTAAATGGCTGGATATTAAATATTAATGTTTTTTTTTCCTAGCTCGTTTCTATTATGGTTAAATTTACAACCATAAAGTTCAATGTATATGATCTGTCTTTTAAAAAAAACCCAAAAAACCCTTTTATTTATGTTGTAATCAGTAAATCATTTTTTATTTAAATCATGACAAATCTTTAGACTGGGATAACAAACCTGAAGGGTTATGAGAGGAGGAAAGGGCAGATTGTTAACATTCCTCCTTCTTTGCCTGTGACAGAACAAACTAGAATATAAATCGAACATCAGCTGAAAGAGAGCTCTGCTGGCCAATAATTTATTCCCGACTGCTATGCATAACACACGGTACTGTGGCAAATACTGAGCTCTTAAAAAATGTAGCTGCTAGCGGGACACGTGACGCATCCCGGATATGTCTGGCAGTATCGCTCTATCTCACTGGCATTTGCTGTTGAAGTGATACAAAGGTGGAAAGCAGAGTGAGGATGTGATTGGAGAAGCTGGGTAGTTGTTTAGAATTAAAACTCTCCAAAGATCACCTGTCACACTGTGCTGCCACCTGGGGAGGGTTCTTGGGATCAGCTGAGGCCACGGTGGGCTTCTGTCAATCAGTTTTTGCTGTAACGGCCAAACAGCAATAGGAGGATTATTTATTTATTTATTGACAGACTCCACCATCAATAAATAATGAGAATGGAGAGCAGTCGTGACTAGCTCTGCACGCATCTAGGAACTCATACCACTCAGCTTTAAAAACAGGCTCATAGCTTCAGAACAGCACTGCATTTAGGGGGAAAAAAACCTGCTCCCAACAAGAAAGGTTTCATTTCTGATTTACTGTTTTCACAATTTCACCACAAAAACAAGAAAGCAAAACAGGGTCAGGTCGCATCTCAACTGCTCACATATCGGCAGAAAATGTGAAAGTATGAAAAACACAAAATGACACGCTGAGCGTACAAAAGTGCTTCCTACAATGTGGCCGGCTGTTTTTAAAACGCAGCATAAAGCGAATCTCATTTTAAGTGTCAGTTTACAGTGCTTCGCCCAAGTGGATTGCATTTGACTAGAGCCACCCACATTGGCAGACACTTAATTCCTTACAGCATGCTCAAGGTCATCTCACGCTTTCTTTTGGAACAATCATAAAAGAAGAATCTCCATTACAGAAAGGCCCACATATTTCCCCTTTGCAGGCAGAATTCATTTCGTAGCACAGCAGGAAGCAGCTTCGTCATAACAATCAGACTGACATGAACATGCAAGAGCCTGAAAATGTAAGATATTCTCTTACTTGCATGTATTTTTAAACCAGAATACATGCAAAAAAATAAAATAAATAATGGAAACATTTTAGTTTGATCTGCTGTCCTGTAAGATTAGAAGCCATATATATAACTCCCAATCTATTTGAAAAAGAAGCTGAAAACTCCTCTGAAGTTAGACTGACTGAAATTCCCATTTTTCCTCTTCTGGTCTGACCTCCCTCTGCTTGTTAGCAGATGCAGACACACGAGTTAAAGACAGCGCTGGTCACGATGTGTCATTCCCCTTGGCAGCCACAGGGGGCGCACTGGTTCTGCTCACAGTGCTTGGCAGGAATGGCTGGCTCCGAGCCTTTTTTCTGCAGGCAGGAAGAGGGATAGCATTAACACTTGGAGCGGTGACAGTACCTACCTCAGACATACAAATGGTAATACTGGGAAATACGGCTACTGTATCCACAGAGCAGTAATTAAATCAATATCTATGCATCCTTCTTCATTTTTAATAGGTAAAAGGAACATCAAGGTCAAGGTCATAGCCACGCCTTACAAAGAGATGTCGAGATACATGTCCTGTTGTCACGGTGCCACTGGGTGTCAGTGTGGTGACATTCTGATAAAGACCATCAAGCATGAGTTGAACAGTGTGTAATCGCTTTTTATCAGCGTTCCCCACCCGTCACTCATTCTTTTTTTTTATCTCCCAGCCCTATTCACCTGAGTCTGTCTACGAGCAGGCCGCACAGGTTGGTTGTCAGGGTGGTTAGGTGCCCACGGACCCAGGCTCTGATTGGAGTAGAAGTCCATGGGGTAGACTTCCTTCCAGCCTACCTCTTGTAAAGCAACAGCTGCCTGAAAGATACCAAGAAATACAGATGGCGAGAGAGTGACAAATCAGAACCAAATCAAAAAAGGACAAGAAACCCGATAAGCAAAAGGTGCAATAATGGCACCCTCCAAGGTGTTATGGTACATGATTCCACTGATTTTCACTGTCACCTAGTACTGTATCTGCAGTTTTCAGCGTTTTGGACAAACAAGCGGCAGGAAACCACAGAGTGATGAGAAGACACAACAGACTGACTATACCGACAAGACAGGTGTCATAATATTAAGCTTGGATAACAGGCAGAGTTGTCATGTTATCCCTATGCAGCTGCACTGAACGCTACAACAGCTGTTAGAGAGGAACAACAACAGTGGCATGACAGAGCTGTGACTTAAGTGAAGACTGCTCCATATGGAAGAGAAATGCCTGTGAATACTGATTCCGAGCGAAAGTAAAAGCATACATAACAAGCGTTCTGAATGAAAGAACAAATCATTTGAATGTTCATTTATTCATTTATCCGAGTACTCGTTCATCTTTCAAGCTGTTTAGATGCCAAGACCTAACTTCAGCTTTGAACTATTTGGAATAATTCCGATGATGTATGGAATTATGATGAGAAAACAAGTCATAGAAATTTTATAAAACTCCAAATACACCCGTTAGAGAATTTAGTTCAAAGGAGACATGAAAAATTCAGCTTCAAAGTGATGAAATCTTTCTTCTAGTGCGACATAATTCATCACTGTTGCGCAGCTTGTGACTGTCGTTCGTTAGTATAGCGCGCACCCAAACCGACAAGGCAGTGTTCGGTTCTCTTACCCAAAGGCTTAAGTTTTCTGAATAAAACCAGAAGTAAAAACATTATTTTTCTTTAAAAGAAAGTACTGGAAACTTAATAAAGCTTCTTTCTTTCTTTTTTAAGATATAATTGCATCCCAGCTATGTTAAAAAATCTCATAAATATGTGTTTTTCAGGCAAAATAACTTTCTCCATATCCAGATTTTAAAACACAATCTATCAAAAAAATAAAAACACTACAGAGTAACCATCCCTTCCTTTCTCCAGGCAGCCTTCTACCAGAGTCTCCTCCTCTCGTCTACCCCTTATTCAATCAGTTTCTCGCTTCTCTCTCTTTTCCCCACTGCTCTCGTTCTCTCCCCTCTCACACCAACTGCCTCTCTCTGTGGAAGCTAGCTTCTCTTGCTAATCCCTGCTCTGACAGGAGAGCCAAGTGTGTCTTATTGACTATAAATATAACATGAGACGCACTGAAAATAAATCTCCTTGCTCACTTCACCCTCCCATCTCATTCCTCTTCATCTTCCTCCTAAATGCCACAGTGAAAAGCATAGCGCACCGAGACGTGTAACACTCATAGGTATGAGATGCGGGTGAATTAAGACTTATCACAAGCGCGCATATACAGACACAAGAGCAGCACCAAATTATTTAAATGCACAAACATCGTTCCCAAATAGCTGGCGGGGAGAGCAAAGCAAACTGTAGCACAAAGGGCTTAAGAAAACAGATTGCTGCTTTCCTCATTACAGCAGGGCGAATTTCCGTCTTCGCACGCGCCGTTATAGACCTCAGTCAAAAACAATGCAAAATAACCATTACTTTTTCTTCTAAGGTGAATGCTATCATTATTCTTAATGGCCCCGTTCTGAAATCTAAGTGCTTTCACGTCGTGTGCGGCGCACAAAGATGTGTAGTCTGAATATAACAGCAGCCATTTCAAATCACAATCCAATATTCAAGACAGCAATTCCCCTTGCAGCCATTTCAGTATTCAAATCAGTGGCATACATCTGAGGGAAAAAAAATTGTTGAACGAATTAATAGTTGACTTCAAGTGCTAACCAGTGAGGTCACATAACAGCATAATGTGACATAACTGCCAAGCTCATCACAAAACAAGCCTGCTTTCTTTTTGCTACAACAGCTGCAGACAAACAAACACATGCTTTGAAATGGATCTTTATGGGATGCTGTCCGATCCATTTCTCTCCCTTTAGAAAAACAAGATAGCTGAAAGGGGTGGGGGGTGTCTATATGGTTCTGCAGCCAGCAGGGGGGGCTAGTCTGCTGCTGATGGTGTTTTATATGCGTGTGCTGGCGTGCTTTATGGCAGGGAGAGGAAGAGGGAGGAAGAACTAGACATAATTCTTCATCTCCAGCACAAGCAAGGCCTTGATGAGTCTTATACAACTTGAAAAATCACTTAACAATGTAACTTTCTCCTTCTGCACTTTGATGAAGGCTTCAACACGACATCAGTCAGGTTATGTGCAGACAGGAAGGTCTGTGTGTGTGTGTGAAATGTGTGACACTTGTATGAAAAGCGATTAGCGGCTTGTTGAGAGGCTGTAAGGTTGATGCTTACCTCATATGGAGAGAGAAGGGGTTTGGAGAAGGCAGTGCCCCAGTCGATAGAAAGGCGTGGACAAGCGATCTGAACCCACCTGTAAGAAGGAGTAGGTGCAAATTTTAGCTCAAACGTACACTTGAGAATCAGTGCAAATGCGAGTGTAACAGTTAAGCAATAACGTTGAGAGACTAAGATCCTATTAGACAGGCAGAGCACATCTACAACTGCACACTGCATGTGGGTACGTGATGCAGTGGGTTGTGCGAGGAGACTCCCTCCACCTGACCTCCAGCATCTGTTGGAGAGATCTGTCCTGATTTGCAACAGTTCTAAAGACAGCCATGCGACACCATCTGAATGCATAGTCAGAAAGAGGGAGGCTAAAAAGACAGGGATGAAGGCTTCAAGTGGTCTAGTGGTGCCGACTGGTTGCAAGAGGCAAAAACAGAGAGGAAAAAAAAATACAGCAAAAGATGCAAACAGGGGTAAAAGGAAATGCTGTGAAAGGAAAGAGGAAGAGGTTAGGTGAGTGTGAATAAAAAAGCCGCACCAGCCGGTCTCCACGGAGGTAGCCTACATTGCTCGCAGACAGGGTGGCGGAGGGATGGGGTGGGGTGGGCGTAGGTTTAGTGGTGAAGCGGCTGTGTATTAAAGAGATGGGGAGGGGGGTGGGAAAAAAAAGAGAGAGAAGGACACAGATACAGAGCGATAGGGAGAATGAGCAATGAAGATGAAAAACCGGAGGGGGGGTTGAAGAGGCGCAGGCAAGAAGAGAAGACAGAAGTGAGGCAGAAGAGAGGAAGAAGACAGGCAGGGAGGAAAGTGTTTACTCTGGAAAATGCATGGGAGTAGGATGAGGAGGGTGTAGAAGTAAACAGCTGCAGGGAAAACTGAACAATGGGAAAATGGAGACGGAAAGTGGCTGGGGCTACGGGGGTTAGCTTTCACAGATCAATGCTATTCACAGCTCCGTCTCTACTGAGGAAGCATAGCATTCCCTGTCCCTAATCCTTATGATGAAGATCCATCAGAATGATTGATAAATACAAAATGAACTGCAGTGTATATAAAGACTAATGCTAAGTAAATGTCAATGAGGACACACCAGTTTGAGATTTGGTTTGCGAGTGCTTGACTACTTTCAAGTGTATGGTACTGCGTCAAATTTCCTTTCTGTCTTTCCCTCATTTTCCAACTTTCACACAGTTTCTCAGCTGCAGAATTGATTGCACCGCTGACGCTCACTCCACTCTGCTTTCAGTCACAGAATTATTCCACCCCCTCTGGGCAAATGCATGGCATTTTCTCATTTTCAAATAACACTTAAAAAAAAGGCTCCCCCCAAAGAGTGAATTCTGATTCATCCTCCTAATTTGAGAGCCAGCTGAGTCAGAGACATTTCAACCAAGCACCAATCTCCTCAGTCCTAAGTTGGCCAAGTTTAGATGGAGATTGGAATCTGAAATGTGACCTTTAGGTCTATCAGCCGCTTTTCATAACCAGAGCCTTTAAACACACAAACACTGCACGTGCATCAAAGCGGCCTTAGTGCAGGAAAACAGTGGGGAAAAGGGCTAAATATAGGAGGAAAACCGACAGTTTGTATATGCGTGTTTTTATATGCAACATGTTTTTGAATATGCAAATTTGCAGTGCAAGATTCAAAAAGAACACTGGAAGTGATAAAAAAAAAGAGAGAGGGTGATTAATAAGCAAAGAGTAAATCCTCAGGGCTAACTCTGAGAGTAGAGAGGGAAGTAAGACAAAAAGCATGAAAAGGGAAGGAAGAAAGGATTCGTCCTTCATAGGGAGAAGATAGCTGATTGGCACATGAACTGAGGCGGGACTTAAAAGTGTTAGCAATGAGATTTTCTAAATGTTGCAGTGTGGTAAGGCACATAGTGCCACTGTATTGTTCCTTAAAAGCAGTGGAAACAGTATTTATAACCCCTATCTTTGAAATCATTTTAGCAAGTGTGGAAGAGAACTGATATCATCATGACGTACAGTAAAACACAAAGACTTCAAAAAACAGGAGAGGTACACAGTCTCATTTGAGCCTTGTTCCACAATTTGCTCACAAACCAAGATTACCTAAAATAAATAAACAGTGGAACAGACTGTGGGCACAGTGTGGTTTGTAGCTCAGCTGCAGGGGAGGGGTGGAGCAGTGGGTTTAGGGTGTGGTATCAGGGGAGGATGACCTACAACGTTGTTTTCCATCACCTGGTCATGCCTTCCCTATTTCAGTTGGATGCAGGGACCTGAAAAGAGAGGTGTGTGCCGTAAGGGGACAAGGCAGCGTGAAAGTTGTGCAAGAAAAGAAAGTATGGCAAATAAAAGCACCCATGCTGTGTGCCTTGGGTACTGCATACCACAATGGGACCAAAACCCAGTCCGGTGAAGGATGATGGACCAGCGACTGGCGCAGCCATTGAAGGGGCTGGCCCATATGGTGGTGAAGCTAGCTGCCATGCATATGGAGCAGGCGATGGTGCACCGGAAACAGTTTGATCAATTGCAGCACCTGGCCGAGCACCGGACCAGAGTGTTGGAGGATCTGGTACCACAGTGGTCAGCAAGGTACATGTGGCGGCGCTGAGCCTCCCCACAATGGTAAAGGTCAGCTTCCAGTGTGTTCGCCAGGCGATACTGGATCAGCTGGAGCTCACACCGAAAGACCATCGCCGCAGTTTCCAGGGAGACCTGATGGGGCCAGCAGATCTGCCCTCGCCAGGTGGCTGCAGCCTGGCTCAACCAAAGGAGAGGCTTTGCTGCTCGAGCATTTCATGGAGAGGCTCCCAGTGGACACAACAGAGTGGGTCCGCTACAACCGACCAATCGGCCTGGGGCAGCTGCAACCACGAGTAGTTGGCTGGTCCCGGCTCCATGGAGGCAGCTGCGGAATGCATCACCATTGAGGCCCGCCACCAGCATCATCTACCCTTCCCACCTCTCTGTCTCTTTGCAGGTCCCACCGCTAAAGATGGCACACCTCACTCACCGGGAGTTGCATGAGGATCAGGGCAGGACTGCTGGAAGTACGGACGACTGGGATATGTCCGGCAAGAGTGTGTGCGGATGGAGGTGGGACAAGTGTTCCATGTCGCTGGCCCTCCAACACCCTCCCTCAGCCAGGATATGGTGGACTCAGGCTACATACAGAACCCGGTCAACGAAACCCTAGTTTGGCCCGGGGCTTTGCTGGAGGCAAAGTGGGTGGAGGTTAGGTGTGTGCATGGGGACATGCACAAATATCCCATAGAGCCACTTCAAATTAAATAGCAGGGCAAAACACAGAGTAAAGGCTGGAGTTAGCTCGCGACTGATGCATCCCTTAATTCTTGGGACAGGTTGGCCCGGGGTTTAATAACCTTTTGGCATAGTGTGTGGGGATGCATTCAAGGCCTTTAGCAGAGTGTAATGTCTTCGACCAAGTGATAAAAACTGATGGTCAAATGGGGCACCCTGAAGCAGCGCCGACCTACCTGCATTTTGTATCGATTAAGGAAAGGTTTTATCGAGTTAGTCATGACACCCTCACAGAAGAGGAACACACCCAGTTGTTGGTGCCTAAAAGTCACCGGGAAATTACTTTCCAGAAGGAAAGTGCTTTGAGTCTTTCATACCACACAGACTTTTGTGGACAGTTATTTAGTCAGCCTCTATGAAAATGATCTGTCTGCTCTAAAAAACATCATGCTTTCAACACAACACAACATATAAGGTTTAGAGGAGCAGCATGCAAGTGATATATAAAGGTAAAACTGCCTGACATTTAAATCTGGATATGCAATGTGAGCTCCAGCCTGAGTATACTGCATTACCCGCTGTGGCCCATTACACCCCAGCCTCCACCTGTGTGGCTCTGCTTCAATTACACTTACAAACTTGACCTGCCAAGAGCAAGAACAATTAACCTTTCAGAACTCCAAGGAGAGAACAATTTCTTCACCTTTGATTGCAAACTAGCTAATTGAATTAAAATAAACAATTTCTTTTTCTTTGGAGCCCCCCTCCCAGACCCCAAAAATATTCGAACAGAGATAAAAGGCTGAAATATAGCGGCTGGCATTTGCTGTCTGGCTGAGATAAGTGTGTGCTGTGCAGATGTCTGCACAACAGTTTAAAACCTGCTTGGGGACAGCCTAATTACACTCTTAAGAGCATATGTTAATGGTGCCTCTCACTTTATATGAGTGAGTATGTGTGTGTCTAATGACAAAGAAAGCCTGAGGGTGGGATCTGTACAGTGTGCTATGTTGGTTAGTGCTGAGCAGTAGTGAGTCTTTTACCGCCTCACCGTCTATCTTTCAATCTCCCTCGCTTTGTCTCTCTCTTTAATTCCTCCTTTAACACAAGCAGATTTGACACAGCTTCAAACACTTGGTGAATTGTATTGTCTATAATTGTCTCACAAACTATTTGGAGGAGCAAGGTGAAAAAAAATAGTAGAGGTGAACAAACTAATGGTTTGATAAATATATAAATAAATGTTAAAATTATCATCAGAAGAATTCCACTTAAAGTTGTCACCCCTAATAAATATTTATCACCAGTAATATGGACAATGTTGGCAGCAAGTCATCTTCAAATGTCAAATTTTTTAGGCTTGTTAAGGAACTATTTTATGATTACAGACAAAGCCACATTATTAAAAATGAAGGAAATGGCTCTAAATAGCCGACAATCGTCCATCAGTCCTGTTTTTGTTCTTTTGCACTCGTTGAAATGCATCTGCAGCAACAAGTGTCCATAAAAATACTGGCAGGCATCGGTGCTACCCCTTAGCCTCCTAGTACAGCGGTCCAACCCCCCGGGCCATGGGAACCATCAAGCCTAAAACCCTCCACAACTACCACTAACCTGGTGAACTCCAGCTTCTACCAGAAATGAGTCTGACTTCTTATTGGTGAATAAATGTCAGCAAACCATGCTGATGTGACAAGTGTACAGGGAAGGAATAGCCCATAACGACCAGCCCAATAGTAACTTGAACTATTTAACCAAACATGAACTAGACAAGATTCTCAGATAACTTTTATGACCAGCACAGAAACTCAGGTTTTGTGTTGGCTCCAGCACTCTGAAATGATAAACAGCCCTAGTCTGCAATAGTACAAAGGCAGACTACTCCTGCACTATTTTCTGATGTATATACATTCCATGGACAGCTTATTAGGTGCACCTAGATAAAACTATTACAAACCAATAAAACAGCATAGCAATAAATCATCACCCTGAAGGTTAATAATATTCTGGTTTTGTTTCTAGTTCCAGACCTGCTGTAGTATGGTGCTAATTTAACTTCATGGTCACTTTGGGTGATAACATGAATTTGTCATCTATTGAAAGCTGTTTTTTTTTTGTTTTTTTTAAATAATTAAAGGAAAATAAAATCTAGGGTTTACTGATGGTATAAAAAAATTGTGTAAAACCATACAATAAATCTCTACCTGAGATACATGTGTAGATTGGGCTTTAGTTTTAATGTTAGTGAAACAGATCTTGCTGGAAACCTCTTTGTCTGTAATGAGGGTTTGTTTTGGTTGAGTGAATCGTGCCTGAATTACATAATGTTTGAGTTGTACTCATACGTCAGTCTGAAGACAAGAGCCAAAAAAACAAATAAAAAAATAATCTTTTTACCGTGATCGCTCGCTTTCCAAACACAGCCCCCTCAACTACCTCTGCATCTCTCTCTCTCTCTCCCCAACTCTCTCTCAGACCTTCTGTCCCTTTCTCACCCACTCCTCCCTCACACATCACACCTCTCATTACTCCACAGTGAGAGGCCAATCTGAGGGAGTGTGAGTGCTGTGCCTGTGCGAATGTGATTGGCGCTGCTGCACATCAGTGTTTCACTAACCCCTTATCCATCTTTAACTCTGCTCTTCTGGTTGGAAGTCAGATAAATCAGAGAAACTGAACCTTGGAGCCAGAGTACTTGATATTTCATTGAATAAAACGTGAGGAGTTCATGTCTAAAAGACACCTGTAAGTTGCTGGACTGGGTTACAGTGCTACACAGCAGAGAATGCTTCAGGACCTGCCACTACACATATCAGGCTGTTAAAGTCAAGACCTTAGTGTACGAGGGAATGAGAGCGTCTTTATCAAGTTGCTTCAGGTTTCCTGGCTTCACAAGTAAAATTCTTACATAAACAGAAGTAAAACCTAAAGAAAAAAACCCCTGAATCTTCATCAAGGGCAAGGTTGATGTACTTTCTACTTTAACTTTACTGCAAAACAGACTGAAAGTATGCACTTCAATGTATGATTTGTGTATAAAGATCCCTTTTCAATGCACTTTGTGCCAAACTGAAATTTTATGGCTTGTTCAAGTTCATTACATTGGACCATTTGCTTTTATGCCATATGCAAAATCATGGATTCTCCCCAGGACTTGAATGCCAATTTTGTGTATAAAGCTATAAACTCTGTTTGTCAGCTCCCTGTTATAGCACCCATTTGCAAATTATGCTGACTACCCAATTAAGTGTGCAGTGATGCTTACAGAATACATTTCAAATGCTGCTGATTGCAAATTTTAGGTGACTACTAGCTGCTGAACACTAGATTTCTGGCAGGGTCCTTGATGTGAAAGATAAATTACCCAGCCTTTATATCAGAGAGACACAGCAGTGATAAAGAATTGGCAAATGAAGAACACAAAGAGCCAAAGGAGGAGTTTTAGGGATGTGTGTAGGTTAATTAATTTTTGGATTTAATGTTGCTGTATGGCATAGCACACGAACAAGGAAAAACAGAGCACAAAACAGAATGAAAAACAGTGCAAGAGAATATGAGAAATCATTTTGCTTCCTCTGCTTCGGCTCAGCATTTCTAACTAAATGAAGAGCACGCTTTAATTAGGGCATGCGTTAGCGCATGTGTAAATAAGTCCATATTTATATTTGTTGCAACGCATATTCAGGAATTTGGGTTTAAAGGGCAGAGTTTCAGATTTAATTTGAGAAGGTGAACCACAACACCACAGTGAGAAAGTAATGGCCGTTTCATACAGACTCCCCTGTTTTCAGGGACTCAATATACCAATGAATAAGCTTGAATGCTTATTTTTCATACTGTGTTTCTAGAGTTGTATGCATTTCCTTGATCAAATATATGTCTTTAATATGTCTGGGCAAAAAATAATTATTTCTTTTAAATTGTGACAGTGTCAAACAAACCATCAAATGAATAACATTTTGAAAAAAAAACTGTGTGTATGCATTATAATACTCACGCATCTACATCTGGTATCAGATCCAGTTTGCTGGGAAAGATCTCAGAGAGAAGCACTCGAGTGAAGGACTTGCCCAAGGACTGGAGCTTTGACTCCAGGTGCTGGAAGAAAAAGAGATGAAAAAATTTTTGCCTTCTACACATAAAACAACAATCTATGGCTGTGAAACTCAGCCACATATAATAAAGTACAGGTCACATGATGCATGACATTAACATGTGCTGATAATCACTCCAGAGGTTTTGCTCTTTCACAGTTTCAGCTTGACTAGACTTTTTCATCTGGATATCAAGCTTTGAACTATCGCATCTCTGCCTATTTATTTTTTCTGCTAATGCACATTTACACATTGGAAACAGCATCTTACACTCCATCCAGTATGATGTGATTCTTCCCTTCAATCTCTTTCCAATTAGCTCTGGCCTCAACACCTCAACAGGGAAGCTTAAAGATTAGACCCCCAAACCAACTGGCTATGTTCAGAGCAAAGTGCATAGTGTACTATTCCAGCCTCTATACAGACGATCAATCTCTTCATCCTTTCGCCATGTGTCCAGGCACACTCTAAAGATAATTCTTTATTGGGCACTTACAACTGAAATCCCATTCTCGCAGTCTCCACCTAGAGCTTAAAGCTGTAGGAGAGGGGAGGAATTTAGATTGAGCATTTGTGCCTCAGATTGGCTCATTTAAATGTTTTGTACAGTGTCTGCATTACTGTGGTGGATTAACTAACTCATCTGTCAATCTAATATTTTATGGTCACTATAAAAAAAGACCATATGATCCCACTCCTTTGATTAGTAATATAATTAATTACCATCCCCAAATCCAGTGTTTTCAGGCAGAGTATTATATCGTCAGACATGGAAGTGTTGAATCTCGCAATCACTTCAGGCTTGGCAGTAAACTGTTAGATCGGGTGCTGAACAGTCTGATGAAACCTACACAATTACATCACCAGCAAAGCTGCAGTTCTAATGTGCCTGGTTTCTCTCCACTCTTTAAGTCCACCTGGAGATTCTGTCCATAGATTTGACAGAACAAAGGTTTAAAAAATAAAATAAATAAATCAGCCCAGCTACTACTCAGAACACACTTTACTTGGTGAGGTATTGTCCACAATAGTTTTGAGCTTTTTCTGCACGGAAGGTTTCCAACACAGTTAGCAACTGAATCATCAGCTTACGGCTGCCGTGAATACTCAGAATAAGACCTCTGAGTGCAAACTGGATTACATCTTGGAGAAGCTCACTGCGGTCGTGAGTTCTCAGAAATCGGCTCTTTGAGCACAAGAATGACAACATCACGGAGCGTAAGTTTGATAACATCATGGAGAAGCTCACGGCTCTCCAACGAGAGATTGAGAGACCAGTGTGTTAGAACAGCTTTGAAATTCATATGAGTTGTTTGCACTAAAGTAAAAACCACCATTACTTCATGCGGATACCCCTTTGGCACCAGCTGCGGTCTCAAGGCTGGAGCTGAACAACAACACCCTGATAATGGACTGTGTTTAGTCTGTTCTTCCCATTCTATGCAAGGCCACCTGGGTTGGCTGGAAGACTGTTTACTTAGCCTGGCAGGGCGAAGGACACTGTCTCAGCTGAACTCTGGACACATACACACACACGCACACAGACATGTATACACATGCAGATATACACTCATCCCCCTCCCCCCTCCAAACGCCTTCGACGCTTATTCCCTTTCGATGCTGACGGTGGATCATGGAGACCAGCGCATAGGCTGCAGGCCTGGATGTACTGTCTACATTGGCTGTCTCTCACCCTTTACCCACCCCTGTTGCTTGTCATGTGTTTCTTTGGTGTATTAAGAGTTTTTTCATGTGCTATGTGCAGAGGTGTTTTTTTTTTTCTGTTCTCAAACTGATCTCCCTCTTCGAGCTCAGTCTGGGGGGAGTTATTTTTTTCTCCTTATCTTTCCTCATGTGGTGCATTTTCCATTGTTATACCTCTCTGACCTGTCTTCCCCATGTGATGTTTTTGTGTAATGTATGTATGGTAAGATGGCGCCGCCATTGCATGCAATAGGTCGGCAGCCTTAACATGAAATTTCCAATTGTGGGACTAATAAAGGTATATCAAATCAAATATCAGTGTCCCCCACACCCATCCGGTAAAATTCACTTTGGCAATTCTGGAAAAGGGCAGTCCAGCCAAGAGTTTGGATGCACAGTTGGTGCACTGTGCAGCGCTGACTCCATAAAGATATTTGAACTCTACCATTATAAAAAGATTTTTCACAACAGAAAAGTGACAAACAAGCGAGACAAAGACAGTGTGACTGGCAAGTAGCAGTCTCACATGTGGCTATCATTCCTCAGGGTCGGTGAATAAAGCCCAGTGGGCACAAGCCCAGTCACCAGACCTTATAAAACATGTCATTAAATGAAACTGTTTAGCCAAATGAAGGAACTTGGTTCTTTTTCTCACTCTGTCTTTTTAGTTGTGGGTAGCGGACTGAGGCGTTACCTGGGAATCTAAAAGGCAGACAAACCAGAAGATATCCCATAAATCTTTCTTTGGTGAGATATAAGTAAAATGTGACAGTTATCCACTGTCCTTGGGTATCTGCAACATAATCTTGAGTCTGGATATTTGCAAACAAGTCAAGTCTATGGATGTACACTCGCTGAGGAAGTATTAAACCATTTACATCTAGCATTTAGATAGAGGCTCCAGTTTTTCATACAGCAATCCATACAGCACTGAAGTAAAATTCAAAACAGTATGGAAAAGAAAGGGAAACAAAACAAAGAAAAGGAACAAACAGGAGAAAAACAAACTGGCAATCGAAGAGAGGGCAAATCAGGAGGGCCAGCTGCAAGTTAAGAGTGACCAGAGAGACCTTCACACATGCTAATACATAATATCTTGTACTTGCACAGACTCCGAGTTTCTCACTTATGAGTCTGCACCAAATATACCAGCCTTTGACCGTGTGCACTTACTATACTATTTATGAATTCTCATGCCAATAGTTCTGTCTAAGCAAGGTTTGTCTTACCTACAAAGTGTGATGAGAGCCTTAAACAGTTACTGATAGATAATCTAAAATCATTTGTGTATAAAAATACTCCACATTTCACTGAATTATTACAATTAACCAGTTGAATACTGCTTAGAAATGCTTGCTGAACAAGATCGTGAGCTGCATTTCTAAGTGGCTGAATTTTCCAGAGTTAATTTATGCAAATAATGTGATGGGACTGCCGCAAAAAGCTTTCACAGAGGAAAAGTATAGACTCTGTTCTTTATGCTTTGAGATGTTTATTTGTAGTTGTTTATTTCATGTTTGTATTGTGGAAGCAATAACAGAAAACGCTCAAAATCATACATCACTAGTAACACTCAAATACAGTCAAGCTTGAAGCCAGCAGCGAGATCAAGGATAAGATTTTCTATGGCTGTTTGGCTGCATCATCCTAAATTTGAAATAACAAGCTCCCAGTGTGACGACTTCTTGTCTTATTAGTACTTCATGTCACCAAATCACTTGTCAAAAAAAACTCGCGCTAAGAAATATTACAAGCCGTTGCACAAATGGCCTCGGGACATGTAGAGTGTTGAAATGAGGATGCAAACTCACCTCCAGGACTTTAGGGCTGCCCTGTCGGCCAAGCGTACCCAAGATCAGTCCCCATCTCTGGGCCAGTCGAGCCTTGTCAATAGCCTGGAGCCTTAAAGCTCGCATGGCTTCGTGGTCGTAGTATTCCCTGGAGAACACCTTACTGTAGGGGTCGTATCTACAAACATAGCCAGGCAGAAAAAGGCTGAAAATCACAGATGTGAACAGGACGTGCCGATACTTTTAAAAGGATGAACCTGATTACACACATTACAATCTATTGTTCTGGTATCAATCTCAAGGACAGAAATGCAAAAAAAAAAAAAAAAGTAAAAAAAAGGTGAAAAATCCAATTACAAAAAGTCATCAAATACAACAGGAGTTAGTGTATCTGAGGGAAAATAGATGTATTTTTGAGCATCTAATCTCCTTTTCTCTGGTACAAGGGGTACACTTGAGATTAGAATCTTGTTTATGAGAGAGACCTGTGATCTGTGCAGCAGTGCATATGTCTATAACAACACAATTTCACTTTGCATGCAAACAAGCCTCATCAAAACAGAACTTGAGCTTCACATAATGTTATCATGCCACTGCGATAAGGTGAATAATCAGGACCGCAAGCAGTTTTTAAATTTAAACAGCAATAAAAAGCATCTTGAGATTCTGAGCCTTAAACATAATTTGAGGATCCAAAAAGGTGATTATGAATGTAAATCGCTTCCGTACTTAAAAAAAGTTTCACTTTTTTCACTGTAATTATTACAAATAGCTTATTTTACATCATTTCCTCCCAAATTATCAAACTAACACTAGTGCTATAATCAAATCGTTGCACTATTTTGTATCTGATGTCAGCATATAAAGAGAGATATACATGAAATATGTGACTATACCTGTAGGCAGGAATGTCTGGGTTTGCAATCATGATTGATTCCAGGTGAAATCTTCCATCTCCAAGATAACTGTAGAAAGATACCAATCAATTCAATGTTTGAGGTGAATGAAACGAGAGGAAAAATAAAGTGTGCAAAGAAAATTCCCCGAAGACGATTAAAATTCATTGTGCAGCCATAAGAAATGCTGACCTATTCTCTTATTCTCTCCATCAGCATTTTCTCTCTTTTTTTTTTTTAACATTGTCTTTTAATTTATGTCTGCAGCCTCTTAACAGAAGACCTACGGCTTGGGTGGAGGGTCTGCCCACTTCTGCTGTTTGGGAATGTGACCTCAACGAGCGGAGCATGCTGTTTACAGAGAATACAAGCTCTTCCAATTAACCCAGGGTCTGGTGCTGGGGATTCGCCAGAGCGCAAGCAGACGTGGAGTTCACAAACCGCAAACACTGAGTGACATGGAGGTGTCTGAAAATGCAAGGTCTCTTACATAAACGCCCCTTGGGGTCAGGCTGAGAAGAATCCTGTTGTTAGTGTGAGGGGGACTAAGGTCAGTACCCCTACTCATTACTTAGCAGGGGTCTCAAAAGGCCTACTGTGTCAGGACGTGCAATTAAACCCACTAATTGGTCAGTGTTTAGAGTGGCCCAAAGCAGGCAGTGGGTGGTTTGCCATACAGGCTACCAAGAGACACAACTAGCCGAGGCTCTATTTGTTAGCAAGTGCATGATTGTGTGTAAGCACGTTTGTCTCTGTTTGCATCTGTGTAATAACACTGAACACAAAATGAACTCAAGGAGAGCCTCTGTTGCACTGCCTCTCTTTGCTTAGAAACATCCAAGGCCCTCGTATAATTATGTTCCCAACAATAAGCCTGCTGCATTTCAGTCACGGTTGTCCTCAGCACTCTGCGGCTCTAAAAGGTTGGTGTGCTTTAACTCTCCCTATGACCACAGTCCTTCTATCTATATTCTTTATTTTTCAAAAGTGCTCTCACAAGAATGGCAGAATGCTGTGTGTCTGTGCGTTACGCAACTGCCTATTTTCACATTCACATCTTCATATTGTTCTATTATGAGTGAGAGCTAGAGGTGGCAGATCGAAATGGGCGAATGGCCATTTCTCATAGTCTATTTCAATACACTTTAAAAATACTTTCATTATGGAAATGACAAAGACTAAGACCTTTTAGAGCTTCAAAATCACCCTTAAAGACTAATGCATCACTATTCATTCTCCATATTGCTCAAGTGGGTCAAAACTTTGATAAAATGCAATTACAGCTTGAGCACACACCACTTTTTGAGGGAACTTGCTCATTTCGAATTCATATAGGATGACTTGATATTAAATATTCATTTATTGCTATAATACAGGTGCTGAACAAAACCATGCACTGTAAAAAAAGAAATCATATTAAGAGCAGATCTGCTCTGCTTTCGTTAGTGACGGTGAACAATCAAAGTGCCATTACCCGAATAATTCGTTAAAGTAAAAGGAGACTGATCAGCAGAGGGAAACCATTTCGCTGTAGCTGTACTTCCGATATAGCTGTCACATAAAAATAAAATGTTTCAGCTATATATTTTTAGACTGAAATTTAACACTAGGGGATGGTGCTACCAGTGAGGTTAAAGTCCTCATCATTGCTCATGTGTTCAATGTAACACGTGTGGATTAAATGAGAAAGAGCAGCATACATCCCTCAGGTAGGCTAATCGATTTTCTCTCCCAGCACACCTCTGCACAAGCCAGCTGACACATCAAAGACAATGCACATTGGATTAGAAGGTGAAACACACTCTGACCCTTCCACAGCTTTCACACATACAAAGAGACACACTGAAACAGACACAGTACACATCACTTTTGTATCCATTTATGCATATAGCAAAGCCCGTCCTTGTGCAGCTGTTATGCACTGGGAGATTTTAATCGCATGGACAAACATTAGATGTGTGCAGATCAGACATATGGGGCTGTGCACCTAGGCATAATTATATCAAGGGAACATCATCTCACTGTGCACTACAAAGCATAAGATTTATCTACTGCAGACCAGCACCAGATGTATAGACACACAGTAGCTGCGGAGGTGTTGTTTGTTAGTTGGACCTGTTACTTTGCCAAAGCACTTTCCTCCCTGCAGCACAGGCAAAATAAGCATCACTTTGACACATCGCACATGAACGGTGTTTTTGTGAAAATACACAGGAAGAAGTCTTTTAGGGTACATGCAGCTCCTGACTGGATGCATCATCTTTTTTTTCTGATTAAGAGTCAATAAATAGGGAAAATAAGAAATTAAAATGGGCAATCACACAAGCTGAAACAAATTTACAGACAAACTAATATATTAAGGAAACCTGTCGATCTTTACCATGGCACAGTATAGTAGGTGTCATATTTTGCTAAAGCGTTTCTTTAAATGTAAATTATAAAACATGTGAATATATTGACTCTGGCTTGAAACAAGCCAAAGGTGTCTGAATACATACAATTCAAGCTATTCAAGGTGGCTGTTTCTGGCTGCTTATAGCTCACAGATATGGCTGGTTATCACAGCCAGCTCTGTCTGGTGTGACAGGCATTATGGCATACAGATTATTACTCATGCCACATGGGTGGGCATGGCAATAGCAGGCTTTACTATGGAAGGAAAGGAGAGAAAAGACAATGGCTGCATGAGTCAATGCTGGATCTCTGCAGCTATCTAATTTGTGCTAACTAAAAAAAAAGGAACTGGGCAGACACCGTAAGGTGGGAGACAGGAGGAATAAGATTTCTTACACAATGGCATTGACATGGCGCTCCAAGCGAGGGGAGGTGCAGCCCAAAATTTCTCCCGGTGACAGGGGGCGACACTGTGGGACAAGCACATCATACTCTGGCTTGAGGGCTGCACTCACAGCCTGCAATATGGAGGAAGGAGAAGGGATTATATTCTCTGTGCACATATTTAATCAGGTTCTTCACTTTTGATGGTTCATTTTTTACATTTTTAATAACAGAAAGATAACAAGAGATGCATCGAATATGAATGTAGCTGAGTCTGAACCTACAGAAAATATACAGACCAAACATTTTTCTTCATCTTCCATCAGGCTCTGTGCTGTAGGACATTTAAATAAAAGAAAACAATGGATACTACATTAAAGCCAAGTCTGCCTTTTAATGGGTTTCAAGGTTTGCATTGCAATTTTACATTTGATGTAAATCAAGTGATATTAATGCAGAGACCTTCACTTTAATGTAGTGTCCATTGTTTTATTTTAAATTGAAAGGGCTCAAAATATGAACCAGAGGAATAAAAACGTGCAACTGTCTGTGGTCTCGATTCAATGTATGCAAAAGGGAAAAGCAGAATTAAAAGTCAGAAGATAGGGGATTACCACAAGAAAATGGTGCAAATATTTAGAATATTATAATAATATGATATTTTTAAAAGACTGAAAATGTCAAATTCAAGTGATACTTAAAGGGTCATGAATGATTTTCTCCCAGAAGTATAACTCTTAACACAGCCACTGGTGTTTAAATCCTCATGCTTCTGCAAAGCACCAAAAAAAGGCATCACAAAAAATGAACTAGTTCATGTGTACTCATTTAGGTGAAAAGAAAGTGAACAATTGAGTGAACAATTATATAAAAAAAAGAAAAGAAAAAGTGTGTGTGTTCTGAGGCGGAAGGATAAACAAACGATTTAAGGCTAATTTAAGGCAGTCCACAGGGAAAACGGGTGAACTTTTCTCGCCCGTACTGTGTGACCCCAACAAGCCTACACACCATAAGACACGAGTGAGATTGAAGCAGGCGTGAAAACAAACCACAGAGACTTATGCAGACATATACACATGGACGGACTCAAACATCCCATCATATAATGTGACCTGTGAGGGTAGAGCTTGATTTAAAAATAGTGGTGGTTGCATTAGTAAAGGTCCAAAGTGGTGCTGGTTCAACACAGCATATGAAAGCAGCAAAATGCATTATAGAAAAGGGAGGCAGCCAGCCTGAAAGAAGGCTGCTCGAGCTTAATACTATAGCTGCTGCCACTGCTTATATAAAGAGCACTACTGAGCACGATGCTGAACCGAGCGGCCTTCCGAGTTCATTGCACCTTTCAAATCCAAAATAACTGCTGCCGGATTTGTCAAACCCACACTTGAACTGAGCTTTAAGAGCGGCGTGTGAGCTTGTTCATAAAAGCCAGGAACTGGAAAAAGTATACTGTACAAATGCAGAGACGTGTGTGTGTGTGTGTGTGTGTGTGTGTGTGTGTGTGTGTGTGTGTATTCCTGTACTGTACAGACAAATATACTCTTTATGTAATACGGAAAATACAAGTGACAATAACTGTGTGCGTCAGCTCTCTCCGACGTGAGAATCACACACAAATGCACACAAAGTCTGACAGAACCAGCGCTTAATCACCTGCAGTGCCGCCACAAACTGAATTGTGCTGACGAGTGCAAGGGACTGTCCAGGAGAGAAGTTGAACTTGATTGTGTCCAGGAAGTGTGCATTGTCCATCTGGATATCCACAAACACATACAGCATCTTGATACCTGCTGTCGAGTCTATGGGGACTGCAGCAAGACAAAGACAAAAGAAAGACAGATGAATACTTCAGTCCTGCTTCTTTAGACTGCTGTATACAGTATTCATGGAACATCAAAACATAAACATATATACACATAGCAATACAGCTACACAGATAAACCGTATGTGAGCATACTGCAAATATAAAGATCATACAGTACGCACCTGTGTGACATAACTGAAACATATGCAGAGTGAGTCTACCATGTGCAGGAACTGATGCAAAGACCTCAATTATTTAGGGAAGGAGAAGGACACACGCGATTACTATTAATGCCATTAATTTCACAGACCATTTACTACGCGCCCGGGCCTGGGAGACGTAGCTACAGACATGCTGAGTTAGATGCTGAATAAAGCAGGGGAGAGTCCAAGAGACAAGGGGGGAAAGGGCACAGATAAGAACGAAGAATTATTGTTTGTGTTGATCATTATAATCGGTCTTCCTCTCGTGCTACAGTTAATTTGCAGATCAGAAGCGAGGGGACTTTTTTTGTTACAATTAAGCAAATGGCCCATTATGGTTGAAATGCTTTATGAACAAGTGCAGCTCACTTGATGGCCTAGATTAAAGCAACACTGAGAGAGAGAGCGATATGGGAGCAAGGCTCAACAATGTGCAGATAATAGGGAGTGAATAAAGAGGGGATGGTGGGAAAACATAAGAGCTGTCTTAACAAAGGACTGAAGGCAGCTGTGATGGAAATAGGAGAAGAATGAAACATTCCCATGAAAGCAGGCTGGAAAAGAGAGAAATTTAATTTGGGGGTGTGGGCAGATGATTTTATAATAAACTGTATAAAGAGCAAATGCTTTGGAATAGGAGGCAGGAGTGGAAAAAGTAACAGGATACCGAGTGTGTGTTATGGGTATTTAGTTTGAGTGTGAAGGGTAGGTTGTCAATTAACTGGGAACAGAGGTGATGAATGGGCTCACATTTCAGCACAGAGTAAAGGAGAACAGATGGATACATATTTAAAACAGTGGGGTTTGCTGCAGGCCACACGCTGAGTGAGAAACCAAGGAGTTAAATACATCATGAGGGGGAGATAGGTAAAAATCCAGACTGAGACCAACAGCCGTCTGTTGCTTGTTTATAGACACTCCCAAAACATAAAAGGGCAGAGGAAAGTGACATCGATCTGTGTTCACATTAGCATTGTAGCCTGAGAGCACTTAGGTGCTGCAATCAGAGACACAGTCAATGAGACAGACACGACTCACTTGCACCATCACTGGTTTTATCCTTTTCATGGCAATAAGCTCACTTAGCACAGCTGCTTATTAATGCCCATGTAAACAAACACAAATGCACACTCAAATTGAACAAAAGGCTGGACATAGTGCTATACTGGCTTGGTTACAAATGGTCTGTTTAAAATCAATATGTAAAAACAAAATCTATTCTGATATTGCACCTCTGTATAATTCATGAACAATAAGCCACAATAATCGTTTGGCATATTGAAAATGTGGTCCTGAAATAATCTGTATAATCTATGTGGGGAAATGTGATAGCGTTTAACTTGGATTGGAGAATGGATTTAGCATTTATATAATAAAATAAGAGATGCTTGCTATGCTATTATGGTTTAATAAGATATGACATTCATTTGACCTAAAAGTTGGGAAATTACAGTGTTAAAGTAGCCAAAATATAAAAAGCAACCTAGTTTGATAAAATAAATAACCAAGAACGACACAAAATACACAAAGGAGCTCAATTTAACAAGAAAACGGATGTGTGTGAAGAGGGCAATATATAAAAATAGAAATGTAATACGATATGGTACTGTGGTGTTGTAGAGGGCAGTCAAGGTTATACGTTTATTAAATTTATTATCTAAAGCTATTCACCATAGCCACAATCATCTGAATGACTTCTCTATTGCCTGATGGAGCAATCCAAACAGTGTATTGATTCACACTGAATTCAAACATTAACAGCAGGACATGAGAGGATTCTCAGTTAAAGTTAATGTCACAATCTGATACTGCTGACAACATTTCAACTGCTCAAAACAATCAATACAGTCGTATATAATAAAAATCCCACGGCAAGTGTCCACAGATGGGAACTGTTACCTGGGCTGTTATTAAAACTTAAAATCTGTTATTCAGTACCACACAAATACGACTAGCTACTCTAAAATCGGTGCCATGGCCATGTTATGAAATGACTTCAATAGTGAGGATCTGCTCATGATGTTTAACCTCCTAGGACCTGCCGTCCACATATGTGGACATCACATTTTGGGTTATTTAGACCAAAATATTCAATTTTGCTCTACATGGGCCTGATATCCACTTACGAGGACATTATACTGCTACTGTTCTATCATAATTTTAAATGAATATCCTCATTTGTGGCTCTCATTTTTCTTAAAAACAAAAATAAGGTAAAAAAAAAAAAAAATCTGGTAATTCTTTGTTTTCACATTCATTGGGCCCCAATATGCCCAAATATCAAAGAGAAATTAAAAATGCATGTTGTGGAAGAGTTCGGGTCTTAGGAGGTTAAGGAAGACTAGTAAAACTTTCCTGGCATTATCTGGGGAGATCTCCTGACAGTTTTCCTTCCTGGAGGCAGATAAAAAAAAAAGGAGTTCAATTTTGGTTTCTATATTTTGATTCCAGTATGTTTCCCAGTTTATCTCAGGCTGTTCTGTTCCAACTACTGTGGTATTCAGTTTAAACGTCAACAAAAAAAGTCCCCAAACTCATATCTGCAAGCAATGTTAGAACTTTAAAACACGGTTTTATGATGTTGCCCATATTGTCCGGCACAAAATGGAGGTGCTTTATGATTAGAAAATATGAGAGGACACCACTACTCTCAAAAGCAGATACCGCAGAGGAAATGAAAGGGAAATGAATGAATGCGGGAGAGAGAGTTCCTCTGTGAGTCAGTCAAAACACCGTGTCTTTCATCTCCCACAGGTGGCTGACATCTTGGGGAAACAGTGCAGTGATGTCCTCACGACTGAGAGATGAAGGTCAGGATCGGATGCACGACGCCACCATTACATTCGCATTCTCTCAGGATCTGCAGTCCATTTGGGTTTGTTTGTTTTTTTAATCTCTTCCATCAATTAATATCTGATCTCCATCCCAACCCACAAAGATTTTAACGCTTTATCCTTGCATTTGCTGGGCTGCTCTCAGCATAAACCGGTACACATCTTATCTTTTGTAAACATACATGCCTGCATACATAATTGCTCCATGATAATCAAATTATAAATATGCCAACAGCACATACACAAAGACTAACACAATGAACACAATAAAGCCAAAAGAGAGACAGAGAGCGAAAGAGAGAGTTTTTCAGTAATATTAAAATTCTGTTGGTCATTTCTGGTATTTGGGATAGGTGAGGTCGTTCTGGCAGAGATATATCAAAACTATTGATTTAACATTTCCTCCCATGTTCTGCGAAAGGCAGACAGTGGGGGCGAGGGTGAAGGTCCTCGAGAACTGCTTGAGGTTTTCAAAGAACGGCTCTAATGCATGTCCTCCATTGATCTGCTGAGTAAATGTGATGCCCAGGCTCCAAACATCTGATATGCTTTCCATACTAGAGTTGGGAAGAATGCACCAACTAGTAACATTTTCCGTTGATCGATGGCTTTGTCTGTGAGTCTGTCGTTGTTGGTATGTCTATGTTCTGAAGCTTCTGTTTTTTTAATGCATCCCACTCTTAGTAAGTGGGTGTCTTCGATGCTAGATCACTTGACATTCTCTGCACAAAGAGTCATGAAGAGAGAAAAAAAAACATCCAAATAGACAGTAAAGAAACTCACTTAGGCAACTGTGGCCATAGTGCACCATGAAATCAGCTCCCAGGGCTCGAGCAGTGAAGTCGTCCACACAGCAGGCGCCGTACGTCACATCCCCCATCACAATTGTATCTGCATCTGTGAACCTGGAATTTAAGCAGAGGCTCTAATCACTATTGTTACAGACCATATATGCTGTTGCTTGTTACCATAGTGAATAAAACAAATAGCATCCAAGGCGTGGTGTGATTATGAGCGAGCTGAGTAAGATCAACCCCTATCCACTTGCTGCAAATAGAGTAGACTATAAAGCATCTGACAATGCTACCAGTCAATGACTGACTCACAGTACATCAGGGTGACACATTGCTATTCTTTTGCTCCTTATAACTGGGAGCCAGCGGCCAAAGTACAGTACAAGCTGTCTGATAGTTAAAGCCCTGCCAGACGAGGGTTAATGGGTCATCAGTTAGCCTGGCCACAGACAGAACGCTACACGAAGAGGAGAAGCACAAAAGCAAATGTATGACTGATACAAACAGTGAGATTAGAGTTTGCAAAGGTCTTTAACAATCTATTTCCCAGATTTGCTACACACCTGCCTAGGAAACGACAACAGCTAATGTTTGAGAGAACACAAACACAAGAGAACACACTATTCAGACTAGTTGTTTTACGCCACAAGTAGGCTGTGAAATACACAGACCATGTGGGCCCTAATGTTCCACCTTGCAGATGTAAAAGGGAAAAAAAACCATGGCCTTCTTGAGAGGAACACTAACAAATTACACAGGCATCTGTGGACTCAGTACTGTTAAAAATAATTGCAGATTGTGCTACTGAAAAACAAGTGCCTACTCATATCACCCTTTATGGGCAAATAAAATGCTAAGTAAACCCATAAAGACTAAGTAAAATGAATAAAAGCGGGGAGTAACAGCAAAAAAGAGCTAATGAACAGAAGCTTGAGGCATTGTAAGGGAGGGAAGATGGGTAGACAAGGGGATGTTTGTGAAAGGAAGTTGTTGCCAGGTATTCGTGGCTGGATTCTGACATATTTAGGCTAGACAGAAGAGGTAGAACTGAGACGAGAAGAAGGACTTGGGGAGAGGAGAGGAAAGTGATAAACAGAAATGGCTGCACACAGAACAACATCTGTAGCAACCAACAGATTCTTAGTAATACGTCTCCTGCTGCCCAATCTTTCAACCAACATCTACTCTCTGTTTATTCCTCGCTCTGCACCTCGCCAGGGGCTTCACACAAAGTTTCTATTTAGCCTTTCCTCCCTCAATTTCTCTCATGTAATCTCTAGTTTGTGCTCTCTCTAGGCCCCTCATCATTGTCCCCTAGATTTCTATGTAGTTTCTCTCCAAATGTTCCTGTCCCTTCTCCTTTAATAGCAGCTCTCAAGTGAAAGGAGTACAGGCCAGCTGAGCCCAGGAAAACACAGACAGAGCAACTCATCTGATAAATAAATATTTGCATTCAAAGGTTTAAATCAGTGGCTCTCTCTCTTTCTCTGGGTTTTGATTTTTGTCTGCATGCATCTGTTTGTGTACCCTTGAATGTCTACCCAATAGCAGGAAGGTAATTAAGGATCACAAAAAATGATACAATAACAGGGTTCATTTAAGGTTTCTGCACAACATTTCTCACTCACTGGAACGATTATTTTTCATAAACGTACAACAACCTTTCAGCTAAAAATACTGTCCACCAGAAAGAAGAAAAAAGAGATTTCCCCTGCAATTCACTGCAGACCACGCAAAACCATCTACAATGCAAAACACAGCACTACAGAAGATTATTATATCTAATCAGCCATCTATCTGCCAGAAATATCATTACTACACTGGCAGTGCAAGCTGTATCTAGTTATTTCCAGGGTAAGTACATTGAAATTTTATGGTAATAAATGCTAAGAATCTGTTTAAGAGGCTGATATGAGATGTGTAATGCTACTGGGACATGGACAGAGTAATTACTGGGCAACATATAGTCCCATATCCCAATGGGAGAGCGGAACAGAACGAAGACGCATGATGAGAAAAAACACAGAGAGGACAACAACTTGAAATGTGTATCAGTGTAAATCACAATCACATTATCTCAACACAGGACACTACTGTGCAGACATAAAGCCAAAATGTCCTTCGATCCATCCCTATTTAGATTGTTTCACTTTCATTTCCTCAACTATCACTCCTCTTCTCTATTGCTTCGCGTACTGGTGTCCCGTGTCTTGCACAGTTCCGATTTCTCTCTGCATATCAGCAGTGGTTTTGCCTCATCTTGTGGTACTCAGTTCAGCCATTCCAACTGAAATGTCATTAAGATCTAATTAAGATGTCAGAGGAGCTTGTGAACTCTATAACAGCTCTTGTTAATTAGCTCTTTAGCATACAGCTCAATATGTGTGAGAAATTGCCAACTGATTTGAATCTCCGTTACAAAAACCACTGTGCTGGTGTGTGCTACAAAAACAAGCTTGAGTCTACAGCAAGAATGGAATACATGTATCCAAGTACACTCATGTGCACACGCGCACACATGGCGTAGATGTATTGCCAGCTGATTGTATCACTACTTATCAACAGTTTAAACAACTGATGTGTTTTTACATAAATGGCATGTTTCTTCACTGCATCATTGTCCTAATGCAGTTGGGTAAACATAAAAGTAAATGCATTTTTCTGTTCTGTCCTCTGATGCCAATTTCCTTTTCCTGACTTTGACAGGAATTTCTTCTGATGTCACAAGAAAGCAGAGAACTTGTTGGTACCAGTGCATTACACCTCAAAGATGTTGCAGCAGACAAAGAGAATGCAAAACTTCTCCCGTTTCACAAAGCCATTCTGTCACAGATGACACTTATCTGTTCATGAAAACTACCAGACTAAATTAAACTAACAGGCTTCCCCCATCTATCTAAATAACATATGATTTAAGGTTCTGAGTATTTTGCGATGTGTTAAGTTGCAGATATATTTCATTGACAGTTTTACTATCAGGCCCATTAGCCTGAGAAAAAACGACTGTTTAAAAAATGATATATAAACAACTTTCCATTCTAAAACTGCATTGTACCGCAGCTAATATGTCAATGACATATTTAAACTCTGAGCTAGCTGAAAACTATGATTACATTATACATTTTATAGTATTAACACTGCTTTCTCTGGTAGCGTGTGTTAATTTCTATTTGTGTATTACTGTGTCTGTACAGCAGGTAAAGTATTGAACCCGTCACCAATTTTCCAAGTAAATATATTTCTAAAAGGTGCTATCGACATGAAATTCTCACCAGATGTCGGTAACAAACCATTCAATCCATATATGGAAAGAAATCAAACCACTGATGTCCATACATTCAGTTATGTGTAATGATGAGAAATGACAAAAGGGAAAAACTATTGAACACCTGAATAAAGGGAGGTTTAAAAAGGCATGGGAAGTCACAGCACCAGCTGAAATCTATCAGTAATTAAAAAGCAGTCCTACAACTTAGTGCCAATTAATATCAGCTGGGTCAGTCCCAACTGATGGCTTAAAAGAAGTGCCTCATTACCAAGGT
Organism: Oreochromis niloticus; assembly: GCF_001858045.2. Lineage (NCBI taxonomy): Eukaryota > Metazoa > Chordata > Actinopteri > Cichliformes > Cichlidae > Oreochromis > Oreochromis niloticus. The sequence continues at coordinate 27,138,638 of NC_031979.2, forward strand.
ATCAGACAAGAATCAGACTTACTGTGGGTAAAACCAATGAGCTCTCTCAAGACCTCATTGTTAAAAAACATAATGATGGCAGTAGTTACAGAAGAATTTCAGACAGTGATCACTGTTAGGACCGTAATCTGGAAGTGCTTCCCGCAAGATTTCAGACAGAGGAGTGAAAAGAATTATCAGAAGATTTGCCCAATTCATGCTAGTTAATCATTTCTAGGGACACCTTGGGCCCCTTAGTATCAATTTAGAATCATTTAAACGCAATAACCTACCTGAATATTGGTGACAACTATATCCATATATAACCACATATATCTATAGCCAATTTCCTGATGTCTGTTTTCAACAGAATAACACATCATACCACAAAATAGGAGAAATGGGAGAGTTTCCTCATGGATGTAGGGTAACTGTGCCATCCTGTTCAATATGCACTAAAGTCTTTGAGGAAAATTTTCACCTTGTTGAATTTATGCCAATAAAAACTAAAGCAATTCAGAAGTGAATACAGGTTCTAACACGCTAACATCAACGTGTACCTAATAAAGCAGCTGGGGAGTCTAACTATAAAAATTGTAGCATTTTCTATTATATTTTTTTTTAAATGTATTGTATTGTGATTGTATTGTATTGTTATCCTATATATTATCCATGTGCTAATCAAAATAAAGCCCTAACTGCATCGCTAACTAACATCATCATTACTTTTCTGTTTTGAGAAACCAGTGAAATTAAAGGTAAAATATACAAAAAAAATTTGAAATTTGACCGAGTGGTAATTAATTAAAATGCTTATCTGCCAAACCCACATTTCCCAACTGACCAAGCCTGTTTCACTAGAATAACATGTATTCCATGAATTACTCAGCAAGTGTGGGAACTGTCAACGAGCCTGTCAGATCTTTTTTTTTTTTTTTTAAAAGGGTGATAATGTCTATAGTGTGTGTATGTGGGTGGGGTGCGGTAGAGTGGAGTGGGCTGAGGGTGGTTAACCGCTGAATTTTTCACAGTCATCCATGATCATCAGGTGGGCTAATCCAATTTACAAATTTGCATCCCTCCTTATTTCCCTGCTGATGTAAATGAATTTGTTCAGCAGTAGCTTTATAAGATGAGAGCAAAATGAGTAAGAACATAATGAAAGTTTGCCCAAAATTGCAAGGTTTTAAATGTTACATATTTTGTTGTAAAACATCAGTAAACGACACAGTTTTTATGCTACATAAAGGTTCCTTTCATTATTTCTTTTTTAAATATGACTCATTGATTTAATTTAAATGGTGTTATGACAGTGACCAGCAACCAATCACATGTTACTTTGGCAGGAGAGTTTAATAGTTTGCAAGGTCCTTTCGCAAAATAGAGTTCTATTTTTAATCTTCAGCCAAAGCCCTTGCTATAATAGGTGTGCATTCTCTCCTGGTGGGTGTGTGGGTTTCCTCCAGGGTCGCTGAATTTCTTTTACTCCAGAGAAATGCAAACAGATTTTGACTCTAAATTGCCAAGCAGAACTGTGAATATGTTGACCCTGATGTATTGGATATCTGTCCAGACTGTCTCACTGCCTTTCACTCGGTGCATGCTGCGGTGGACTCAATGGGATCCTCTAGACTGTGGTTTTCAGAAAACCAAGTATTACTATATGTTCTTATGTCAAGGTGACCAATATATGAGTCTTGTGGTTTTCTATATTAAGATGCATTACAATACACTGCAAGCTGTACCATTTTCAGAAAAGCACTATAGAGGAATATCTTGGAGAATAATATCTTCGCCACACTGAAACTCATCAGCAGCGTCTGGCAACTTTGTATTCTTTGGCATGCGCATACTGAGCATTAACAGTACAACAAATACTTAATTGTTATTGAAAATAAACAGTGAGGCGCTTACTGATGCAGATGGATATTAAACAAGATTACTGATTAATCTTAAAGGAATATAAAGGGCAGGTAAGGCTTAATGGCAGTGCTTTTCAGTTTGCATCAATATGGTAATCCTCATTTATAACCTTATAAACTGAAATTTGTTCATTTTCGAGAATTGATTTCCATTATCTCTAAGGGATAGCAGTGGCTATTTCTCAGCACAGTATAACTATGCATGCATATTTCAGTATTAATAGTACAGTATAATAACTTATCAACAATATCAATAAGTGCCTAATTGATCAAAACACCCAACTGCTTCTCTGTTGTGTTTTCTTATACAGTGTCACTAAACATATTGTAATGCCTATGGTAATGAAAAAGCTGTTGCAGCAAAAGCTGAAGGGGAGAACATTTTTTTAGCTTATCACTATGAATTATAATGTGCATGAAGCTGAAGTTTTGTCCTTACATTGGTTATTATCCCATTAGAGCACATGTGATTCCTAGAGTAGAACAGCAGGAAGGCCTATCAGCTATCAGGCTGCTCATCCTATGGAACCAGGTCCCAGTTTGGATTCAGGAGATGGACACACTCTGTAGTTTATAAAGATCAGGATCGAAAAACTTTCCTTTTGATGACGTATGTACTTACAGCTGGATCAGGTGACCCTGAGCCATTCATTAGTTATGCTGGCATATGCTCAGGGGGTTGTACATGGGGTTACTTCCCAAGATGCACTTAGCCATTCCTTTCCACTCCTAATGCATTTACATGTCGCTACTGGATGTCAAATTTTCCCTACAGTTTGCATTTTGTCCTTGTATTTATTTATTCATTCATTCATTCATTCATTCATTCATTGTCCTTGTCTTTCCCTTTCCCTCACACCTCAACCGATTGCTCTAGATCGCTGCCCCTCCCTGATCTTGGTTATTCTGGAAGTTTCTCCTGGTTAAAAGGGAGTTCTTCCTTTTCACTATCGCCAAGTGCAATGAACTCTCCAATTGTCGGATTTTTCCTCCCATATTCTTGGGTATTTACTCTTGCAATATGAAGCACCCTGAGACTACCGGCACTGTATTAGGAAAGTTGAACTGAACTAAATTTTACAAGGTTTTTTTGGTCAGGTTCACCTTATGGTATGAAGACCAGCACAAAACCCTGCCTGTCTGTATTTACTAAAGTGGCTGAGTGTCAATTCTGCAACTGATGTGTGGACATAGGATTTTTCCAGCTGGCCTTGGCATACATATCTGTAAACATTTCCCTTTCAAAGCACACAATATGGTGAAAATATGATTAAAACGAACTACACAAACATAATTTACTAATGTCTGCACCAGACAACTTGCCACAAATGATGCATAATGCTAAGAAAAAAAGGCTGTGACAACTTCCACTACAGGTGTAATTTCTTTGAAAGCCAGAGGGAGATGTTATCAGAATGAGCAGATAAATGAATGGGTGGATGGCTCAAAGCTGTGAAGTCCTGACCCTGAGTATAGCCAAAGCTCCTATATTTATGGTTTTCTACAATACTAGTATTTTGACCAATACAAAATTCATACATGGTTTAGCTTAGATGTCTGAGATGCCCATTACATTAAGTTGCATTTTACAGTGAGAGATGAGTTTATAGTGTTTCAATGTTTCAGTCAAAGTGATTCTGATTTACTTGCCTCTCCCAGATCTGAACTGCCATGCTGCTACCGAAGAGACAAATATGCTTAAAATCAGCACTTACACTCTATTATTTCTGATAGTAGATTAACTTTCTCCCTCATTATATCTCCTTGTTGTTGTTCTGCTAATTTGAACTGCTTTTAATTGAATGTGTCAGTCATGACTGAAATCAACTGTCTGTGTCTTTGTTAGTGAACCACCCACAGATCTTTCCTCTCCCATCAACCCAATTCTGCAACTGTATCCTAAAGCTAATGTGGCCTCGTTAGTAAATCTGGACCATGATCTATGCAAGGTGTGCAGAGACACTTAGCTTATACCTTCATCTGCTATTTTTCATATAAACAGTAGGGTCAGAAGGCTACTCTGAATTAGCTGGCTCTACTCATAATAAAAGAAATGCCTCAATAAATTGTATTTGAACTATATTGCTGGTTAAAAATGAAAGCAATATGAGTGGCTGCATTTTACTGAATTTCATGCAAGACACACAACACACTCTTACACATACTAATAAATCCTTCTTAAATGGTTCAAGGCCTACCTGCCAGAGTTATTATAGCTTTGTATTTTCTACTTAGTTTTTATTTTGTAATTCAGTTTAGTTTTGTTATTTCAGTTTTTCTGAATTTCTCACATTGTGGACTTCATAATTTATGGTAGATAATACAACTAAAACACTCAAGAGATTCTGGTGAAATCTAGAAAGACAAGAGGAAGATCAATTGTTTGACTATCAAGAATTAGAAAATTCACATAATTGTTCTTCATAATTCCCCCAAAAGAGCTCAAAGCCTGAATCAAACAAGATTTGGAAATATTTAATAACAGATAATTCAACATTTTTGAAGCATTTTAAAGTATTAATCACAAAGTTTTAACATAAGCTTTAAAATATTATAGTATAATCCATAGCAAAGGCACAACTACCCTTACATATGTTTGTATTAACACATCTGAAAGATACAGCAGAATTAATCATTATGTAGCATGAGGAAAATAAAAGAGCTGAGGGTTAAAAAGGGAAAAGTGGCATTTTTCCTGTTCTCCACACACCTGTGCATTCCAAGTAAATGCATCAAAGAGGTCGGTATAGCATAACATGCATTAATTGAATAGGGTTTGGCTAAAGCATAAACACAGAACTTGCTCCAGACAGGATAGTCTGTATCGTTACAGTCTACCCTTGGAAACACTACAGTGCAGCTGCAGAATACAACACAGTAAGTGTCCATGGGGCTGTCCATATGACTGTGTTGCCAGCGACATTTTAACATCTGAAATCTAATAATAGCAAAGGCAGCAGAATGGCCTCATGGGAAACAAAGTGACAAGCAGGTCGGCAAGGTGGGTACAGGTGCAGCAACACTGCTCTTACACGGTTGCCACTGTGGGCAGATAGCACAAATGAGCATATGTGGTGCGTTTGCATCCCAAGACAAAACACATACAGGCTAACATGTGTATTAGGACACAAACTCGCCTTTCCTATACACAAAAAACATGTGGATTATTTCCTATGTCTGGAAAAAGTGCATCTTTTAATTACATTACATTTTCGATATCTGCCCCCATTAGCCCATTGTTACTGTGTGAGTAAGCTTTGGCAAGGGGAAAAGCAGACTGGCTCAGGAAAAGAAGCTTCTCCCCAAAGGCAGCAGGGGGGCTAAGTAGAGATGAACCTTTATTATTTCTTAGTTCATTTTAGGCAAATGATGACAAACACGTGTGTTGAAAGGCAGAACGAGAGAACAGGAGTTCTTGCCACAGAGCACCAAGAGAGCGCAGGTCAGAAAAGATGAAAATGAGGATACTGACAAAGAGGAGATGACAGTCTATGTAAGACAGATGAGCTGTTTGCTGCTGGGCTTGTAATATTAGCAAATCTGATATCTATAATCTGCTTTCTGCACATATAACATTGAAAATATCCTAACAAACTGTTCCCTTCCAAAATAAATTTGGCATGGGGCTCTGAGCAGGAGGATTAAATGATTTCCACTCCTTTTGCTTGCAGTTGATGCCTCTCCCCTTACATATTTCACTTCATTTCACTGTCATATTGACACAGGAATCCTGGGCTGCCTGTCTTCCCCAGAAAAAAAATAGGAGAGAAAAACCCCCAGTAAAATATGACAGTCTAACCAGAGTCATTGAACATCTGCCAGGAATGAGTAAATAGAGAGAAGGGCGAATATGGGATGATGCTTAGACAGATGTTTTCAGTAATGCTATTAGATAATCCTTTAACTCCCTGAAAAAAAACAGCATCATTACCACTATTTCTGTGAGTGTATCTCATCTATTTGTCATGGCATTTATTCAAAAGCCTGAGCCATGGGTCATTATGGAAAAGCCTACAGCTTTATCAAGATAGAGCCCCAATCTATATAGCATAGCATTGCACAATTAAAGAGCTGCAATCCAATTTACTAAAAAGAAAAAAAAAAATGGCAACAGCTATTATAAGTGACTGCTGTTGGGCTGGTATTGCTTAAGGAGTTAAAAAAAATCTCGGGGCCAGGCCTATAACCAGGAATACATCTAATCTCTAGGGATCTCTAAAGAAATAATACAGACAACTAAATTGAGTTTGATACAACGTTTATCAGATCTGCAGGGCATAAAGACAGGAATCAGTGTAAGTACTAAGGAGGACAGATAATAGGGGTATTAAATTCCACTGCACTATCACAGGAACACCAAAGCTTCCTTGAAGACACCGATTACTGCCTGGAACATCTCTTCTTCTACCTAATGTAATTAATCCACCAAAGGCATTCATGGGAAGCCTACATGTAAAAAAAAAAAAAAAAAAAAAAAAAAAAGAATTAGGGACTACATCAAAAGAATTTTTTTTAAATGAACCATTTCTGAAAAACATGCAAAAACATGTTAGAATGTTACAATTCTAAGAAAAAAATGGAAGCAATCCTCAATTTACCAAAACTATTCTTAAATATTTTTGGTTTTTTTACCCAGAAATTGTTGATTACAGAGCACTCTCACTGTGCTGTTCATCGTTGATTTTGGTTACAGTCTACTATCAAACATAAGTCAGAAAGAAAATAACAAAGTAATTATATAACACAGCATTTGGAAATCTAAAAGTGGAATATTTTTTCACAAGGACACGTAAAATATTAGTCATAAGACTTAAAACTACACTCAGAATGACAGCTCTCTCTACAGACAGGTCAACAAGACAGCCTGAGATTCTCAGCACGCCTCGTCCCCTGAGCAAAAAGCAGTGTGAACACATATATCCTGTGTATGACAACACAGGGATGTTCACTCAACACCTTCGCTAATCTAATTCAAAAGTGAATAAATCACATCACGAGCAAATAAACTATAAACATCAAACCAAGGCTGAACAACTCATTGTGACATGAGTAACATTTGAGGTCATTTCCACAAGGTTTTCTAGTGCAAGAACAAAACTTCAAGATGCCAACATTTAGAAGACAATACAAACTCACCAGCAAATGTGTCTGAAACTGTTGAATTTGTTCCAGTCAAAACTGGTTGTGATATAACAGCAAAAAGTGATCAAACAGCCAGACAACATCTTCTCTGCCTATGCAGACAAGTGTAAATTCTGCTTCATTCATTGCATGGTGAACAGGAAGCTCACCTGGGTAAGAAATGGTCAACAGAGCAAGAGTTAACCTTCTCCACAAGAGAGGGCTATGTTTAATTTTGTTAATATGATGATATAATAATATAATATCGTGGCTCAAGAGTTGGCAGTTCGCCTTGTAATCAGAAGGTTGCCGGTTCGAGCCCCGGCTCCGACAGTCTCAGTCGTTGTGTCCTTGGGCAAGACACTTCACCCGTTGCCTACTGGTGGTGGTCAGAGGGCCCGGTGGCGCCAGTGTCCGGCAGCCTCACCTCTGTCAGTGCGACCCAGGGTGGCTGTGGCTACAATGTAGCTTGCCATCACCAGTGTGTGAATGTGTGTGTGACTGGGTGGATGACTGAATGTAGTGTAAAGCGCTTTGGGGTCCATAGGGACTAAGTAAAGCGCTATACAAATACAGGCCATTTACCATAATGAATACAAATGTTCCCTTGGTAGAAAGTGCAACAATAATGTTCAGGTGATGTTGTATGTGGACTGTGCAAACATCTCCAAAATCAGCACTATCATTTTGGAATAAATTTTTAAATCCAAGACTAAACATCAAAAAAAAAAAGATGGCCAGCTGATGGTGAGTCAGCGTCAACATTTTTGCTCAATTAACACTTAATCTTACTTTTAAATGACAAGCCCTTATATGATCAAACCTACTCTAACCTAATAACAATTATGAGAACCTTTTTTTGTAGAGATTGATGTTGTCGCATCTAATTTCTCATTCATTTATCCGTAAGACATCACTCCATCTTAATCTCCATCTGTCACTTGAGTCCCTTAAGTCATTTCACAGTCTTTCACTTCTCTCTTCATTTTCTCGGGCTTTTTTAACTCTGTTCCTCTCTTCCTATACTCAGTGCTTTAATTTTTCCAAGTTGCTTTCACCAAATCTTACACTTAATTTTCTCAATGCTTGAACATAGGTGCATTCCACAGTAGCCATTTCTCCCCACTAAGTTACACTGTCTTCTTCACTATTCCATGTTGTTTCTGTTTAAGTGATTGGATTTTGGTGCATGTTGAAAGGAGCAAGTTGAGACGATTTGGGTATCTGATACAGATGTCTCTTGGGCACCTTCATCTAGAGGTTTGCTTGGGAAAGAGCCCAGGGTATAACCCAGAACCTACTGGAGAGATTATGTCCACAGATACCTCAGCTGGCCTGAGAAGGCCTCAGGATTCCCCAGGAGGAACTGTAAAGCCTGGCTGGGTAAGTGGATGTCTAAAATATCCAGGTTAGCCTAGTGCCATCACAACCTCACTTTAGATAAGTGGGCGATGGATAGAATGCATGTCAATTTTTTCATTTGAAAATAGGAAACAAAATTGAGTTACTACTTTTCTATAGCAAATAGAAAAATATGCAAGACATCTTGTGTCCACCTGACTAGTCTATGTTCATTTAATGGGGATTTGAAATACTAAGTTGATCCCACAAAACTTTAAAGTATGCATTTATACATTTTTTTTATTCCTCCCAGTTTGCAGATTATGCAACCCCACTGTGTGCCCTTCAACTGCCACAGCAATGTCAGTGGCATTACTGTGAAAGGACATTTTAAAAGCATGTGTAATATTCTTCTGATACATTCTTTCGAGGGTGTGCATAATATTACACGGCTCTTTGTGAGTACAATTACATGGCACTGCCTGGGACTGCGCCATATGAAATGAGAATGATTATGGCCAGTCTGAGTGGTTATGTTGGGGAAAGAACAGCAGGACTGTAACCTTCAGCACTAGGCTTGCTTATCTCTTCTACACACTGGGAAATGTGCTAATATAATTACTTTATAAGTATAAAGTATCCATGCTAAGATAATACCAGTGGTCTCATCACTGTCCTCACCCATTACTATCTTCACATTTCATTCAGCAGTCAAAGGCTAGATTTTAAGAATAAACACTCCAACATCCATCTGGCTTACCAAGTCTAGTCTAAGTCCAAAATGGCCACTTCTTTTCTTGCTCTATCTGTAGATGGAATCAATTGTACTTTCATGACAGCTAAGGCAATTTCTAAGGTGCTATCGTCGAAGATCTCATATTACACAGTGTAAGTGTCAGCACCTATCAGGATTTCCACTCTAGGACATGATGCCCCCTACACCGCACCAAAACCAGATGAGATGTGATTACGCTTAGAAAAGACAGAACCAGGAGTTTTTTTTAGGCTTTTGTGTGCATGTGTGTGTGTCTTTGCCTCTAAGGATCACATGGATATCAGTGTGGGTCTTCTAGTTTACCTTTGCCCATACACCAGGGGTTAAACTTAAGATAAGTAATGTTGCAGCTTGCTTTCTTCAAATACAACATAAAATATTCAAACCAAAGGCTTGTTTTCACATACAAAAGTAAGAAGGGGTACAGGGTGGGAGATTTAGATTTTGCCGCCAGGATTATACCTCCATGTCTTTTTTTTGTCACAAGTACAGAAAGGTAGTGGACACTGAGATATTGTTAAAGCATATGTTTCAGGTAGTAAAGGTATAGATGGCAAGAGAGCTAATTAGACAGCACATGTCTTTATGGGGGGAGCTGCTGGCTCATTTATGAGAATCTCCTGTTTGAATATCTTATAAAGCTGAATAGCAGGCAAAAGCTTGAATCACACAGAAACACAACCTGTGTATGGACAAACCCAGACAAATATGCAGATAAAAAAAAAAAAAAATTCTGGCACATATACACATTCACTCACTCATCTATGCCCAGATCTGATGCTACAGCTCAGCTGTGCTGTGGGAGCTGTGAAGACTGTGACGATGTGAGGGCAAAAAGGCGTTGGAGGCTCCTACCAGGCTCCTTCCTAATGGTGGATTTGACATTTACCCTGGGAGGCTGTGGGCTGTGGCTGCTGCTCCCACAGAAATGATTCAACCTGTTGTGCAGCATGTAGAGCAATCTATTCTGATGGATGAAGACAGCTATGGTGAAGGACCTAGAGATGTCTCAGGGCTCTGTGTGCCTACTGTACCTTGATTTACCAACAGACCACATCTGTCACAACTCTTACTCGAGCCATCTAACACCTATGTTGTCAGTTATCAACGTTAGTACATGATGGAGACAGACAGAAAACAGTCGAATCACGAGGTAAGTGCCTTCCATCTCATGGGTTTATGCAACTTCTGCAGACAGCTCTACAATGAGCATCCCAGAACCAACTGTCACCACATCAGCTCCCCTAACTGGTCAGACCTGACTGAATCCTATTCTTGCTCAGACAGTACTGTTAGTGCACACTTTTTTCTGACATTTGTCTTTTGACTTCTTTACCTTTTCTGAAAAAAAAAAAAAAAAAAAAACAGTTTTAAACACACGTATCTGGAAAAATCTATCCATGTAACGTGTGAAAATATATTCCATCTATATACTGTTTATAAAAAATAAATAAAGGAAGCCAGTGTCTTTTTAAAAATTTGACATGTTCACACACATACCCTTCAAGGAAACTAAAGGATGCGTGTGTGTCACTGTGAGCTAAATACTTACATTGGCATGCTAACATTCACACTGCATTAGTCATTTTCTATGACATCACTTTCTTCTTCTTTTTTTTTTTACGAGTTAGACACCATTTATTACGGCGCAGTGTTGTTACAAACTGCAAATCCCTGACTCATCACTGTATACTAAATGCGGTGGTTGGCCATTTTTGTCAATGCGTAGGCTCAGTCACCGTTCTATCTTTATTTCTTTTGCCACTTTTGGGAACGCTTCCTTCCTACCCATGTTTCTATAAATATGGGTCTCATTAAAAGGCACTATAAAAACCTGGAACATTTTTTCTGTCAATCTGCATAAAAACTTGAACCTGAAGGAATCATTCTAAGGCAACAGCCAGGTTGGAAATGAACATTTTGGTCACTGCCAAGATTTTCTGTAAGATGACACTCGTATTTTAATTTACTGATTCCTTGACCTAATTTTTGTCTGTCTTTTTTTTCTTAAGCATTATGCAGTCAATTGTTTTTTAACAGATGTTGTGCTATATGTCGGTCTTTACAGCATGGGGGGAAGGGGGAGATGATGTCATGTGATCAGTAGAGTGCAAATTCTAGGCTTTCTTACATGAAGCACTGCAGAATTACACTTGTTAAAGACTAGTATGCATAATTTGGATTAGAACTTCCTATGCAAAAATCAGATTTTCAAATGCAGCACTAGAATAAATACAGTTAGACTCATAAACATTTGGACAGAGACAACTTTTTTCTCTCATTTTGGTTCTGTATTGAACCAAAATGTATTGTATTGTATTTTAAATGAAAGAACTCAGATACAGGTTAAGTGCACAATCCCTTCATTTCAGGGACTCAAAGTTGGACAAATGAAATAACTGAAACTAAAATGTTAATTTCTAATACTTGGTTGAAAACGTTTTGCTGACAATGACAGACTTAAGTCTTGAACTCATGGACATCACCAGATGATGGGTTTCCTCCTTTTTAATGCTCTGCCAGGCCTTTATTGCAGCGACTTTCAGTTGTTGTTGTTTGTTTGTAGGCCTTTCTGCATGAAGTTTAGTCTTGCTCAATTCGGTTAGGATCAAGTGACTGGCTTGGCCATTCAAGAATATTCCACTTCTTTGCTTGAATAAACTCCTGGGTTGCTTTGGCTGTATGTTTTGGGTCATTGTCCATCTGTATTATGAAATGCTGCCCAAACAATTTGACTGCATTTAGCTGGATTTGAGCAGACAGTGTCTCTTAACACCTAGTATTCATTTGGATTCTTCTGTCCTGTGTCATATCATCAATAAACACTACTGTCCCAGTCCTGCTGGCAGCCATGCATGCCCAAGCCATCACACTGCCTCTGCTGTGTTTTACATGTGAAATGCTTTGGATCATGAGCTGTTCCTCACCTTCTCCATACGTTTTTCTTGCCATCATTCTGGTAGAGGTTAATCTTGGTTTCATCTGTCCAAAGCATGTTTTTCCAGAACTGTGCTGGCTTTTTTTTTTTAAATGTTTTTTTTTTTCGCAAAGTCTTAGTCTTTCAATTCTTGAGGCTTATGAGAGGCTTGCACCTTGCAGTGAACCCTCTGTATTTATTTTCATGCGATCTTCTCTTTATGGTAGACTTGGATTTCAATACACCTCCCTCCTGGAGAGTGTTTTTCACTTGGTTGGCTGTTGTCAATGGGTTTCTCTTCACCATGAAAATGATTCTGCGATCATCCTCCACTGTTGTCTTCTTAGGCATCCAGGTCTTTTTGGATTGCTGAGTTCACCAGAACTCTTTTTTTCTCACGATGTACCAAACTGTTTGCCACTCCTACTATTGTAGCATTTTCTCAGATGGGGTTTTTTTCTGTTTAAGGATGCCTTGTTTCCCCTGCATGGAGAGCTGGTTTGACCGCATGTTGTCTGTTCACAGCAAAATCTTCCAAATCCAAGCACCACGCCTCAAATCAACACCAGGCCTTTTATCTGCTTAATTGATAATGACATAATAAAGGAATTGCCCACACCTGCCCATGAAATAGCCTTTGAGTCCATTGGCCAATAACTTTTGGTAGAAGGTGACACATGTTAAGGAGCTGAAACTCCAAAACCCTTTATCCAGTTTGAATGTAGACACCCTCAAATAAAAGCTGTGAGTATACACATTATGTCCATGTCCTTTACATAACTAATTTGTAAACAGGTAAAAAAAAAAAAAAAAAACTTATATAGTAATTGTATAGTAAACAAAGGTAAAAGCCTGAGTCACTGCACACTTTTTTTTATTTTCTTTCACTCAGTTAGTTTCATTCAATTAATATCAATTAATTGAATGGATATTAATGAAAATCAAATATGTTTGTTTGAAAAAAAAAAATAATAGAACTGTTCATTACTTCATCAGAATGAAGCACACACTTAAATACTGCTTTATCGGAAGACCTTTTTACAAATTAGACAAACAAAATTATATAATGGATGTGTTTGAATTGTTCTATTTTATATTGTGCAATTAATAAACAGTATAAGAACATTGTGTTCATACACAAAGAAACTGAATGTTTCATTTTTCACTTCAGCTTTTAACAACAGAAGCTTTGTGTAAATCCCATGTATAGGAGATACACATGCTTTTTCCTTGTCTCTTTATAGTCATACACTGTCAGGAAAGCAGCTGAAGTAAATACTGTTTTAAGTTCATGAAAGTATGTTTAAAACCTAGAACGAGACAGCTGGCATACCGTCAAAGGCAAAAAAACACACTGAACTGTGACAGGACATATTTCACTGCTGACTCTAAACAAGTCTCTCTTTTGTTTTGAAAGCTTTTCTTTGCTTACTTCGCATCTGTGAATTCACATAGCTATGTCAACATTTGCATAGTGTTGTAGGTAACTACAACGGGCTACTATTAAACAGCTCTAAGGTATCTGTAGAAAATAAAGTCAACATACGATTGGGATTAGCGTGACCAAAAATGTTGCATTCTGATAATAAAACCTAACTGATACAGAATTTATAGAGAATTCTTTAGATTAATGACAATATCTGGTGATTTAAAACTCTAATATATAAGCCCGTATTTTCTTTTCTTTCAGACACACAAAACTTTAAACAGATTTCCCTAATATTTGTCATGTGAAGTCATTTATGAGTCCTTACTGAGATAATATTCCAACGCGGTTTAAAAGTTATGTGTTTTAAGGTCACAATAAGTTGTGGATTACTCATGTATGCTCTGCTCCACTAGTTGTTGTGTTTGTGACGTTCCAAATACACGCTGCCAACTGGTATGCAGACTGCCCTATAGTGAACAAACTATGCAACATCAGTACTCGTAACATAGCTGAAGGGTGTTTCTAAGATCTCTTCTTTATTTTTTATATTTTCATTTATTGGTCATCATACATGTCAATATCAATATATTGGCAAATAACCAATACAAATAATATCTGTATATGTACAAAGACCTTTTAATTTTCTAACACCACCTTTTAAGATGTTCTGAATAAATTACATCTATAATGCAAATGAGGTAACAACAGTTTTCAGCCCTGAATAGTACAAGCTGGTTTCCTCTTAGGTTGATTAGAACTCCAAGATCCTACCCCAAAGACAATGTGCCAATATACAGTCTATCTCAGCTTGTATATTGCCTAAGGTGAAACCTAGGGCAGTTAAAGTTCACAAATGACTTGGTACTCAAGGAAAGGTTAATTTCCTCGAGTGCATAATAACACTGAAGGTGACTCGCATGAGTCACATTAACCACTCAGAGTATCATTTTGGCAGCTGGGCAGTAAGAGGATAATGTTTAAATAGATTTTAATACTAGAGCCAAACGGAAACTCTAAACGTTGGAGGAGGGACAGAAATACCATTCTGAACATTAAGACGGATATGCCCACCAATTCCCAGTGGAAATTACACCACTGTTCATGGTACATATGAGACTGGCTGATCTGTTAACTCTATCAGAGAGCAGTGTGTTGTTCATTCATTAACATTTATAGGTACAGATCTGTTCTAAACTCTGTTCATTCACTACGGTCTCTGATTTGTTGACTGTTGGGCTTTAATTCTTTTAAACCATTCAGATACAAGTAATGTACCAATATTGTTTTAAGGTGCTTTAGACACTGTAGTCTGTGGTGCTATGTCATTGTAATTGCATAACTATGAGTGCAATGTCTTGTTTTTTCTCCTGGCTGTTACAAGTGAATATGGATTAAAATAAAAAGGCAGAGAGAGAGATCAATCAATCAATCAATCAATTTATCTATCTATCTATCTATCTATCTATCTATCTATCTATGAATTGTCATGCTACTCTTTTACAGTCACCGTGGGGCAAGCTAAAAGTATGCATTAATACAGTTTTGGCCAAAATGTATTAACTGTGCCATGGGCATGGCCATAATTCAGAGCAGCTTGTCCTCATTAAGACTTAGCAGTCCATCCAGCTGAAGCTTCTTACTCTGAGGGCAGCTTAGGCCTTTCATCCCCATTTTCATATGGACCTCAGTCCCGTCTCACGAGTACAAGGGTGATAGTGATGGTGATGGCAAAGCTGCCCTGTGAGACCTCTGGTAGCCTTTAACATAAGCTGTGTGACACGAGGTCAGCTGCAAGCTGTGCAAACTTCTAAAGGTTCTTGTCATTCATCTAATTTTGTCCTTGATTCATCTTAGGATGCTCATGGTGATTTGCAGAATTACGATCAATGAAACATTTGTCTCGATTTTCAAATTGTAATTACTATAGAGGGATTTCAGGTTATATTGCAATTTTAAGACCTTTATCATGACTGTACGTAATTGCAGGGCACAAGGTTGTTGCAGCAGTAAAAAGAGTTAAACCATGGCCACCTTACAAATGCTCCAATTACTATACAGAGTATCCACACACCAGGATCAAAGATTATACCCTAAGGAGCCCTCCGATGACGGTTCCTAGATTAATTGTTTGATCCAAAAAGCCTTGTGGCTATCGCATAATTAAAACAAAGTATGTCTAGGAAGATTCTCAGTCAGCCAGATCAGGATATCGCCATATAGGGAAGTGGACTTCTTGTGTGCTATTAAATGACTTCTGGGAATCACCAGTTTCCTATTTAGACATAGAAAAACTGACAGATTCATGCTGGCTCTGTACTTATGAGTCAGCCACTGCTAAGCCCTGGCTCTCGGGGTGAAATGAGATATTAAAAAAGTCAGAGTTAAAAAAACAAAACAAAACAGTACCTATTCTTCACAACTTTTCATGAATTCTGGTAATTGTTCCCAACAGAAGCGAACAATTTAACCCGAGTTTTGTAAATATGAAGATTATCCATCATATTTACTCTACCTAACAGAAAAAGAAATGTGAAATGTAAATGTAAACTCATTGCAATGTGACGTTAACGGCATGTCGGGCATGTGCACAAGAGTGATTTGTAGACTTGTAGTACCTGACCACTACAAATAATGGCCAAAAAAATAGAAGTCCAACTGCAATAACCTTGAATTCTAAGACAAAACCACAGTTGTAGGGCTCCTTGTGACCAACATGGATGAGCATTGTTGAGAGCTTTTTTTTTTTTTTTTTTAAGATTTTGCAGAGAAGACTATGTCAAAATAAGTCGATGCACTCAAATGATACTTGTCAACTTGTCAATCTGTTGGAAAGATGGCAGATACTCAGTACTTTGAGCAGGCTCTGATGTTCATCCAGTAATCAAAGAACCCATCTGTTAAATCTGGAAAGTATGGAGCTGAAATTCTTACTAAGACAGCAGAGACAGAAGAAAAAGTCTCTGGAGGGAGGGAAACTATAGCGCAGAACCTAATGAAGGAAAACCGTGAGAACCATCTTCTACTCTGCAGCCTGGAAGACAAATGTGGATGGTGAGGAGGGGGTGAAAAATACACAGGCACAAGAGATAGAGAACGAGGTAGAAGACAGCGAGAAAAAGCAATTAGTGTCTTCTAATTGCTCTCATTAGAAGAGATGTGGCCGATTTAGCAGATTTATGATGAACAGTCATAACTTGAACATATAACTGTGGACTATATAACTGTGTGGTTTAAATTTCATGAAGCACACAGTAGCAGCTCTCAGTCCGATAGCAATACGACTGATAAGATCAGATCCTATCATCAAAACTTCACTATCATCTTTCTTGTGATAAAAAAGTAAGAAATGTCTGTAAAGAGAGTGACAGAAAGATAAAACAGGAGTCTGGATAGAGGAAGAATGATACAGCAGGAGAAAAGATGAACAAAAATGATGGTGTCAGAAGAGAAAATGGAAACGACGTAAAGCAGAAACACATTTTAGCAAAGTGTTTTTTGCCATAATAATATAAAGCACGTCTAATTATGAAAACCATAATAATGGTGCACCCTGCCTGAAATATTTATGGTAAATCCTACAACTATTCTTCATCTTGCCCATCACATAATGAAGCTGCCACTGGCTAAATACTCTGGGTGTTTAATCATAACAGCCATTTTCTTAAAGAAGACACTTATACTAACAAATTCCAAAGCACTGCTCTCACTCGAGTGCACTTTATGATTTGTGTTTTCCTAAACACTGAATAACCAATTTTATTTAGCAGAGAGCAGGGTAAACCACAGGGTAGCTTCAAAGACAAACTGTTAGGTCTGGTGGACATTATTGCTGAAGCACTGCTCACTGTAGGATGGATGGGGGAAAAAAAAGTTGTGGTGTCTGTGTGATTGAGTGCTGGTGTGTAATAGGGAATATGCAGGCTGAAACGCACTGTAATTAACAAGAATAATATTGCTTCCCTCCTCCGCTGTGGGCTATGAGCAAGGGAAGCTGTTATCTGCTCTGTCCTAAACCTGAGTAATGCTGCATTTTCCTTAGAATCTCTGATTGAGTCAAAGGTGGGGAATTATGATAAGGCTGTTGCTCTCCAATACCAAGTGGTCATGATGCTGGTTTCTACACCAGCTGTAAGTGGAAGAGGATGTATGGATATTTTCTAATAATGTGGTCACAGTGGGCCTCGGTGTCATGCTAACTTTGCTTTCTAAAACTTTGATGTAGAGAAATAAGGAGTCACACAAAACCGAGTGTGAACATCTACACATTGGTGCGTAAGTACTTTGACAATGACACTTGTTTTGTTTTGCCTCTCTGTATCACCACAGGGGATTTCAAATCAAACAGGATGTGACTGAAGTAGAGACTTTGACCTTTCTCCACCACATGAACTACAATTATAGCTATGTTTATATGGTCCACCATCTACAGAGGCTCAAACGAAATAGGACAAATTATAGACAAAAAAAAGCAATGGCTAACTGAAATTCCACCATCTTGATTATTCCATTTAAAGTCCACTGTGATGGTTTATCGAAGCACAATTTAGGCATTTATTCCCCAAAATCTATAGAGATAATTTTAGGCTTTAAATAAGCTAACTGCAGCTTTCCAAACAAATCCATCTAAATATGTTCTCAAATCTGACAGAAACGTGAACACAGAAAGTAGCTGCCTGGGGCAAATAAGTGCAAATTATAACAGTGCAAAGTTAGAATGGCTTTTAAAACCACAACACAACACATTGGTGGGAAGTCTGAGATTGAAATGATCTTTCAAGCAATCAAAGTATGAAATCACTTTTTTTTTTTTTTTTAAATGCGGCTTACCTCTCAATGATGTCACTGATGGTGCAGGCAAACATTTGCAGGCCCTCTGGAAGCTGCAAAGCAACTGGAGAGAGACCGGAGAAAGAAAACAAATAGAAAAGTTACATGCTTGCATTATAGGGATGACAACATGTTATTTGATACTTTCTCAACTGTACAGCTATACATAGCTGCTGCTTCTGGTTCAGAGTGCTCCACTGACAGCAAACAGTGACATTTCATAGGATTTGTCCTCTTTCCACAGTAGTGCTCTTGGTTTATTTTAGTGGGTGACAGGTTGTTGAAAATATAGTCCAAACCAATAACCACAGGTCTGTCTCTGCAGCTCATGGCCTGCTACTAGAGCTTTTCTTTTTTTTTCCCCACAAGGTGGGTGGATAGGACTGGTTGAAGAAAAGAAACATCACTTTTCTACAGGTTGATGCTTGAACAGGTGTTGTGATAAATAACTCTTTTTAAGGCTTTTTTACTTACAAAGGCTCTCATTTTTACATGGCCTGAGGTTATTTTTTTACCCCAGCAAAACAATATCTTTATGTTCACCTGCATTCCTTACTTGGATTCACTGTCTATACCACAATGCTGTGTATTTGCTGTCTGCAAATATGTGTATGAGCGCGAAGGCTGACATATATAAAGGGGAAACTTATGACACGAATGATCGGCAATTTGTTTTTGTGTTTTTAACCATTTCTCTTCTTTTTTTTTTAAAGAGAGAGAAAGACTGGTGGAGTTTTATATTTTTAATACTTTTAAGTCGAGTATTTGTTTGCACACATTAAATTTACTCCCAAATGCAAGCAAAACACTCGCACTCACAAGCACTGAAGATAAACTGAATCAGTTAATTTGCACTGATACTTCTACTGATATGCTACACCACCTGAGATGATAGGGCAACATTTGCCAAAGTGCCGAGTGTCTCATTTAAATCTCTGAGCTTTTTTTTTCTTCTCCCCTCTTCTTAAACTGCTCTCTGGCTGCAATCAGTGAAATGAAACTCCTTTATGCATATTCATTCAAAAAAATAAGAGAAATCAGTGTTATATGAGCGATTCTTAGCCACTAGAAAGCAGACAATTTTATTAAATGTACTCTGTCATAGGCAAGTGTTTTTTTGTTCTCTCAATAATGATGACTGGACATCACACTAGACCTAAGTCCAAATTGGACTGAAATAAATTAGCTTAAATGAACATTTTGTGAGCTTTTAAACAAGAAATATACCAAACCTAAGAAGCAAAAGCATAAAAATCAATAAAATGTCAATTATATTCGTTTTTGTGACACTTTTTTTAATGTTAAAAAACTATGACACCAATATACAATTTTTTATCATTTTTTTAAACAACACAACATTTATATTCAAAATACATCCAAGCCACTTGCCAGCTATATCAGAAACAGTTGTGTACTGAGATTACTGGTTACAGGGCAAATATACTTGGATTTACTTGGAAAACAAAGTAACTACAAATTGAAACTGGGATTTCTTGACAAACAGGCTGTGGTGTTTTTGCAGTACGTTTCCTACATAATTCACTAAGAATCCAATGATGTTCCAGTTACATTAATCCTGTCATTTCCCCACAAAGCAAAAACGCTAACATGCTGACATCAGCAGAACCAAACTCAAAGAGAAACAATTTTCAGTGATTAAAAAAAAAATGAGTCGAGAAGCCGACAGTTTGTCTGGATAAAGGATGTAAACATTTAATCAGTTATCAAGATGCTTGGAAACCAATTTTCTATTTGCTGACCAGCCATCAACACTTGAATATTACAGCAAAGGCTGACTGTGATGCTAAAAGACTTGACTTGCGTATAGATATTCTAAAAATCAGGAAAAATGTGTACCTGTGATGGTAACAAAGGATTTTTTTGTGTGTGTTTGCCTGTCTGAAAAATCTGAAACACGGGTTGGCTACAGTAGTTTGCTGTTTGGGACTTTATTAGTCTACACTGTTTGTATACTAGCAATATCTCCTGTCAGTTGTTTTCTTTTTTATTTATACCTTTTGTGGAAGTTAATATTACAGACATGCAGGCACAAGGTTTCAACAGTTCAGTGTGAAGTCTCTGCCACCAAGTCTGACACACTGAGCGGGTACCTGGGAACAAAGGCGTTATTTCAATCAACCGTGACATTTTCTTCCCGTCAAACTCTGTCACACCTTAGTTCAATAAATCCATCAATGTCTCAGTGGAGAATTACAACTCGAAGACATTGAATTCAGCGTAGAAATGTTTTCAGATGACTAGCCCTGAAACCATTTCAAGACTTCGGCACCAGCGACGGCATTAAACAATAAAAGCTGGGACAAATAAAAGACCGAGGAGGTTGAAGGTGAATAGTCATGAGATGGAGTGATAGATAGAGCAGTTCTAAAGAGAAAGAGTCAGAGAAGTTCTTACTGATGAAAGGTTAAGGGATCACCAAGTGTCATGCAGACGGTGAGAGGCAGGTCATTACCTAGGAAAGGCCAAGTTTATTAACAGAGAAAGGTTTCAGACCACACCTCTGCCACAGCTGACAGAAACAAAGAGCTTTCTCCATCTACTCCATCAAATGAAAGGTGAGTCAGATGGAAGAGGTGTGTAGGCTGTGTGAATGCATGTTGTTGTGTTACATAAAGACAAAATCCTGCCACTTCCCTCTTGCTCTCATTTGGACATTTTTGACCAAATAAGAGTAACAACCCAACCATATGGCCATTATAAGCGATCAAATAAGTATATTAAAAGGCTAAATAAAAATGCAGTTCATATATGCATGCCCCTTTCTTAACTTTCTCAATAAGAAAGAAAGTAAACCTCTGATTTATGCATAAAATGTCAATCAACAATCATCTAATTTTGTATACCTATTGTTGCAACACTAATGGCTGCACAGGTAACCAAAAAGCTACATGTGGGATTATGTTAACAATCAAAAGCAGGAGGCAAACTGCGAAAGTGCTGGAAAGACCAATTTATCAGTGGATGGCAGAGAGAACGAACAAAGCCAAAGATTACATGAAGTTTTCACAACGACAGACCTGACCAGAAGGATAAAAACACACCATAGACTGGGTTTATCCCATAACAAAAACACCTTTTGTAGACATGTGATTATATGAGATGTCCCTGTGTTTCTATCTGTACAGTAAAATGTTAAATTCCAAGATGAGTAGTATTAAAAATAGGCAACATAATAAAGTTATTTCATGAGTTTTAACACAACTGACTTTCAATTTATTAGAAAAGTCTATCAAAAAAAATATATACTACTTTTATGAAAAATATATGCTCACTTCATATTGAAATAGCACTTTTACTGGTACAGTTTTACATATCTTAGATTAAGATGAGGTATGTAAAGCTTAGATTAAGCATAAAAAATAAAGTCATTATTGTTGACTGATAGTTACAACATAAATTGTAATAATCTATATACATAGTAAGTGATTAATCTGGTGACTGATTTGTGTGATCTGCCCTCTATTGGCGCAGTGGTCAGCAGTACTAAGAGTGTCTTCCATTGATGATTGATGATGTGGGAATGACTAACTATGTGGGTGTATGTGGGTATAAGGTTTGTCATAATTTGAGCAGCTATTCTTATATTTCACAATAAACAATTAATTAATTTAAGTTTGTGCTACAACCTCAGCCCACAGAGAGCATCTTGGTTTTCACTTTGACTAGCTAAGCAGTGTTAATTTAGCAGATATTACCGGTTTACCATGACAACCCAAGTAGCTACATTGTAAGATGGAGTACTGTTAACCAGAACCTTGGGCACAATGGCATGGTCCTCGGCAAATGATATGGTTTCAGATTTATTAAAGCTATAATTTCTTGTACTATCGAGAGCTGTAAGTCATTAAATTTATGTAAACTGTATTTAAAGTGCAACTCTTAAGACTGCTTACGTTTTACTGCTGCTTTATTGTAGTGAGACACCACTGGAGTTGTAGTAGCAGAATGGTTTATTTTTCTGGGAATTCCCCAGATTCATTTATACCTACAGGTGTGTGAATTGTCTAAGTGTGTGAAGAGTAAATGGAAGACAGAAAGAGACATTGAATTTAAACACAATGAGCACAATTCCTCTGTGTGAGAACTCTGTGTCATCCCTTCAATAAAGGCACAAACTGTTCAGACAGAAGAAATGGACATCTTGTACTTTAAGTGGGCATTTATTTTGTATTTAGTATTTAAAACAAACATTTTTAATTGGGGAAAGAATTAAAAAAAACTTTTAAACAAAAACCTAATTGCCAAACAATTCTCTAGAAATGAACTTGCCTACAGTAACAAAAAAAATAGGTATATCACCTTGATATTGTTGTCTACTTTAAAATATCTGGGCCAAACAGAAACAAATATAAATATCTAATTTAGTCATTAATTCAACAATGATATCAATAGATCAAGTAAAAAAGAATATCTTTATCCTCCAAAGTCACTTCCAGCACAAATGGATTCATGCTGGTGTTTTACATAAATGTCCAGCAGCTTTTCTATTTCCCGGCATGCCTTGAATTCAGTTTAACAGGCAAAATCTCTTTATGATTATGGGCTCATCCACTGTGACAACAACAGTTCCGAGCATACCTGCAGATCCACTGATTAAATTTGGGATTTTTCTGAGACTTTTCCACTCATCAAAATGCCCTGGACAAATTGTCCTTTATTTGAAATGTACATCACTTGTAGATGACTTCCTTACACTGAAATGGTTTATTTCAAATACTTCTTTTTAAATCCCTTGTCAGATGTCAGACTCTTGGCTCGAGAGAAAATGTATATTCCTAAAAGATGAGAATTATTTTGCAATTTTACAGCCAAAAATCACAAAATAAGTTGGCGTGACCTGTTTGATACTAGGGGGATAAAGGGTTAAACTCTTTAGACTTTTTATTCCTGCAACATTGTGAATTCTGGGAGCATCTTGTGAAAATTATTCTTCTTTTCTAGTCTGAACTACTGTAATTCCTTGTTCTAATGATGACCAAGAGCTATTTGAGTGGCCTCTAATTAATCCAAAAATGCTGCAGCTGGAGTACTAAAAGAAACTACATAGAAAGATGAATCATATTTCTGCTACATGTTTCCAGTTTCTTTGCTTGTTCTTTAAAAACCAGGCCAAAAAGTCTTCATTGATCCATATTATTGCATTGGAGTTTTCAGTAGTACAATAAGAGGTGACTGCTTCAGCTATCCGGCCCCACTCCTGTTGAACCAGGTCCAGTTTAGGTTTGGAAAGCAAATACCAAATCATGAAGTTAAAAATCCTTTTTTTGATTAAGCTTTTACCTAGGCCTGCTTAAGATGGCCCTGAATTGTCCTGTACCTTTATGTTTATACCCTCAAGGCTGCAAAGAGACCTCCAAAAACCTAGCCTCAATTTTCCTCTGTTTCACTCTCAATACATTCTCACATCACTATTGCAGCTCAGTTAATGTAGTTTGTTTGCAAACATTTGTTCAAAAGTGGTTTTTTTCATAAAGTATTAAGTGTTTTTATTTGCAGACAATAAAAAAATTAACCTTTTTATTGAGCCGTAGCACAGACCACTGCTGTATAATGATGTGATTTAATTTTGCAATACACAAGCTTGGAAAATCAAGTTAAAACTGAAGATTATACTGTGTGTAAATGGGAAGATAAAAGGGTTTGAGCTTTCACTTGAGAAAGCATTATGCCAAAAGCAGAAGAAATTAGTTTAGACTTGAGAAAAAGAATTGTTCACAAAGCAAGCAATGGACATACAAAGTTATCACAGCATATCCAAGTGTCAAGAACTGGAGTGAGACGTATGATCTTCAAAGAGAGCCATTTAGTAGAGAAGAAGCCTCGTAGGAAAACTAGTGACAGATGCGTCTAAAGACCTCAAAAAACTCCTTAGTTCAATACTGCGGCTTCCTGTGTCTGAACAGCGGACATTAATAAAAGTGACTGCGTTATGATGTTGCAACAGTGCACAAAGCGACCAATGCAGACTGTATACTGGCGCTTTAAGGAGTTTCTGATCATTGACACCTAATAATGTGTTTTATAGTTGCCCATCTTCATAGATAAAGAAATACAAATGCTCACTACTGACTTCAATCACTACTACCCAACAACTTTCACGGAGAATGTAGAAAAAGGTGGACAGAGATGTACAAAAAGAATTTTAAAGGCTTTTTGAATTTTGAATCCTCTCGCTTTTGCAATTGTTGGTCCTTCAGCGAGCCACGGAAAAGACAACAGGTATAACATACAAAGAGCTCAAGTTAAAACAATGTAAAATGTCCGCTGGAGTCATGAAGCTTCTCACGCTGTTCTTGGATATCAGATTTTTTACATTTCTCTCTTTAGGTGGTGACCTATGCTCCTTTTGCTGCCCAGGCCCACTTTTTAACCTGCTACGCTGCCCATAGCATAATTCCTGTTGGGTTATGTGCTGTTATCTTTCTGAAGGACCAGTTTACATACATATAATCCTTGTCTTTGTGTAGGCAAATAGAAACAGACAGAAACACAGTACCATGAATTCCACATTAGCTGGATGTGAAGCTAACATTGTTTGTGATTATAATTCAAAGATAATTCATAACCCAATTTTAAAGTTTAGAAAATTAATGACTGCAATGAAACCAGGATTATTAGCTTTAAGATATTATCCTATTTTGCTTGATCGTGCCTCTAACTGCAACATGGAGGATTACTGTCGAAACTAAAAAGATGGTGTTAAATGCTTCACATAGAACTTAATTCTTGTAGTTCAAGCAAACATCAAAAAGAAAATGTCAAATGTACTCATTTAATTATCTCTGGCTTTTTTACATGTTTATTGACATGGAAACTAGTGTTCTACCCCATCAAAAATCACATTTAACACAATGCAAAAATAATTACCACAAATAATCCACATACAGGGGTTAATTTATACTGAGCAATAAATCATCAGCTTCAATTCATTTCCTAATCAAAGTTAGAAAATGAACTATTCTTATCTATTTAATTGTATAAATATAATACTTGAAATTCAACACCAAAGACATAGTTGCCTCAAGTCACCAAGTTAATATTACCTGTTATTACTTTTTTGGGTCTTCATTTTAAGTGAACGGATGATGCAATCGCAACAGCAGAAGTTAAAGTTGCTGAAAAACTAAATTGTTCACTTGCCTTTATTTTCATTGAATGTATGATGTAATTATGATAGAAGACAGCCAACAGCCAAAGTTGCTGAAGAACGAAAATGTTCTGAAAATTGCATAATAGATTAGATTTAAAAAAAAAAAAAAAAAAAAAAAAAGAGGCTGGGGAACCAAAATAAAATTTTATGGTATGATGCTCAGTTCTCAGTTTTAACAGAAGACTATGAGACCACTGCAGAGTTCAAAGGAAGACAAAGAAACAGATGGACACAAAGAGGAACAAAGAGAGACTGGGGTGATGAGGTGAGTTTTCAGTTCAGAGACAGAAGCTCTGATAAAAAGAAGTCGCATAACAGAAAAAGCAAAGAAAGCAGGCTGCAATAAAACAAACACTCCCCACAGGGACAAAAAAACCCTATCCTCTTGGCATGCCATCTGCATACTACTACCCAAGGCATGAAGGAGTAGAAAAAATACACATTTTGACACATATATTAGTGAAAGATCTTTTTTTAAGGCTGGAAGCAAATACTGACACATTATTCCTATGCCGCTGCACCAGAAAAAAATGGCATCAGGAAAAGTCAGACTATACATGCAGCAATGCATGAGGGTAAAAACACAAGTCTGTATGTGAAAGTATGTAAGAGAAAAAAAGTACTGATATTTTTGACTTGCAATCTTAATCTCTAAATTGTCTGTGTGCAGCAACTCATGTAAATTTGAATAGAGTACAATGCACACAAAGCACAATTTGCATTTTCAGGAAAACAAAAAATAAAAACCTTACCATTAGATTTGTTGCTAAACTAATAAGCATTGATAGAACTGAATGTATCTACAACTGCTGTTTATGAAAAGTTCAGACACCCTGTCAAATGCAAATAAACTAGAATGTAATTTTTTGCAAGTTGTTTAAACCATATTTTTAATAGAAACTTCAATCCCTATCTTTGATCCCAGCACCACTTTTCACACGGCATCCCTCTTTTATTGACATGCGCTTACAACATTACACTTTTATAACAGAATCAAGGGTAAAGATGGTCAGGAAGAAGCAAAAGTAGAGGTGTGCAATGTCATACCGTCTGCGATAATATAAATATTTATATGATATATAGCTGATATCAATGATATAGCAATGCCATGTGTCATGTTCTATAGTACGCAACAACGACACGAGCCTAGACATATCTAAGAGCGAGAGCTCTGTTTCAGCCTCCAATAAAAACTTCGTAAAAAGGGAACTACTTCATCAGCCTCCAACAGAGCACAATGCTTTGCAAATTACTCCATATGACAGGAAGAGCAAATGTGGATGGAGATTACAGATTTGGTTACATGATGGAAAAGCAGGGCTTTAAGCAACTGGTTA
The DNA here is from genome assembly GCF_001858045.2 of Oreochromis niloticus. Lineage (NCBI taxonomy): Eukaryota > Metazoa > Chordata > Actinopteri > Cichliformes > Cichlidae > Oreochromis > Oreochromis niloticus. The sequence continues at coordinate 27,165,457 of NC_031979.2, forward strand.
AAAAGTTCAACCCAAGCTACAAAATCACAGGCAGAAATATTTCTCAGTTTTATGATGTGACAATATTGTGCATTCTCCTAACGAGTTACTTACTTCAGTTATAGTTGAAGCGTTAAGCAGTTATACATTTACTTAAAATTTCCAGGGAAAACATGACCTAGGCTACTTTTGTTCTCATATTTGACTATGCTGCATCAACACTACTATCATTTAATGGGGCCATTATGCACCTCTCGATTTTTGTAACCTGGTGCATTGCACTATGGCTGCCACAGCTAGGTGGAAGACACGAGTGTACGATCATTTTTACCACCATTTTAATGACACCAGAGCTGATCAGAGTGAAAAAACACTCAAAGTCTTGGCTTCTAGTTTTGATTACTTCTCCTCTTATATCAGAACTTATGTTGCGATATTATCCGAGTGGCGACACCTATCGTTCAAGAGAATATCGTAGCAGCTTCCTGCGCCTTATTAGCAGGTATAAATACAAGTGACTGTAAAACGAGGTTGGGGTGGTGAGCGAAGCAACCATTACAGCAGGTATACTGGCACCTTACTGCTGCTGTTGACATTACTGGTGGTGTTGCTCCCAGCACCTTGTGGTAATTGATTCACTCTTTGAATTAGGTCAGCTTGAATGACAGGAGCTCTTTGAAAATGAAGGACAGACAATGACTTTCATATTGTTCGCACTACTAAGTGCTGCTGGCTGCCAGCTGCACTGACCGATAAAAAAATATAACACTGTTCAGTATTTTTTTCCTATATCATCAGAAATATCACTGCTGCAAATTTCCTTCAAATATCTGATGTCATTTTGAGGCTATTGCGTCCACCCATAAAAGACTCAAGAAGACAGTCCAACCATTTTATTAACTGCTTATCCAACTTAGGATCATACGCTGGATGCTTTTCCAGCTTAATTTTTATAATTTATACCAACATAGCCTGAATCTGCTACCCACACATGAGAAGCTAAATGCAGCAGCATGTATATTACATCTGAAGGCATGCGGACCTTGTGTTGATGTATTTTCTTCAGTTCCCTACACTGATGCTGATTTTAATGACAGTAACTGTGGATGATGAAGGGAGCCTTTTTCGCTTGTCCCAAACTGGATAAACCTGTATAAATCTTGCACATTAACAACTGAACAATAAAGTCTTCAAAGTAGGTCAAAGCACAGATGCACCCAGGGACAACATTTTGAATGAAAGCATGCATGCATGGTATTTCTGTATATAAATGTTCAATGCTCTGCTTCCCACACGTTCTAAAAGCTTGCAAAACAGCAGTAAAGCAAAAGAAAAATCTTCTTCGTGGAACTGTTTCATAAACCTTTAGGTAATATTAGTTGTATGTTAAAGCTGACAATAAAATGAAACAGACATAAAACAAATATTTTTCAGTTAAAATAAAGAGTTGCACAGTTGCTCGTGTCAGAATATGGAACAGATATTGTTCACGAAAAGCATCATTTCTGCTCACGCTGACCAATAATTTGCGCTACATATTAGAACCGTTTCTCTTATGAAATCCCAGGCTGTGTAAAAGACAGCTACAGATCCTTTACTTCCAAATAACTTCATCCAACCTCTGACCCAATTCAGTAGTTAAATCAGAAGCCTGCGGCTCATTTTAAAAGCTTATAGCACAAGCAGTTTAGGTATTTGTGGATCTGGGTGAGGGCACAGCCGTACTCAGACTGAATGTGAGAATTGTGACATTGTGGAATTCAACTACAGATTCTGTTTCCATTAAAAGCTTATGCAAAAAAACAAAAAAAACAAATAGGATGTAACAGAAACTCACCTCTCTGAGCTTTTGCTTGTCTCACTCGCCAAACTGTCTTGTGGATCTCAAAGTTGTAATTCGCAGGCAGGGCTTTGATTGCCTCCTGTAACTCAGGGTCTTGGAGGATTTCATCTGGAATTTGATTGGCTACCCGCCGTGGTCCTCGAGCTAAAAAGAGAAAGTTAAATTATTGACCTGTTAGCAATGCGGTGAACACAGTCTGAAGCATATATAATGTACCTAGGTCTGTATAGAAAGTTCACTAAAGTTATCACAAAACTAGACTTTATAAGTTAAGCAATATGCCAGTTTTTGCCTTAAAAAGAAACTACAGGAGTCCGTCTCTACAGAGTATTTTTAATAAAAGTGATTTAACACAGCAGGAAACATGCCCCTCTCAAAAACTTTATTAAAAGTGTTGCTGACATTAAATTAAAAATGTGCATATCTTAAATCTGATATCATATCTTTGTCCTGTTTTCTATTACATGGAGTATTTTAATTATTTTCAAATCATTGCATTTAGAATTTATTTTAATTTTAAACAGTTCTTTAAAGAAGTTTCATTATGTGGTCTCTGATGTTTGGAATTTTGTCAGCCTAGTTTTCCATTACTCATTGAACTTGCAGAAACACTGAAACCTGGGGAAGTTTAGAGCCAGAATTATAGTCACAATGTCCAGTATCATCCAAAAGTCTTGAGCTGCCCTTCATCTTCTTATAGTTTTCTAGGAAAGTGTGACATTGGTGCAGCAATTTGTTTGAAATATGCAAACATTTTTTAATAAATCCCTGCAAATATTTCTAACAGGTTTGAAAGCCAATATTTGGAGTGACCAGCACTATTCTTCGACACAGCCCAAACTGTTTTAGGTAAGCTTTCTTGTAATTTTTTAAGTAACCTTCAGGAATTCCTCTATTCCTCTTCTTGAAGGACATAAATAGCTCTTCTCGGATGTTGACTGCCTTTTTTCAGTTCTCTTTCAAGATGATTTTAAAGTGCTTCAATAATGTTGAGATCCGGGCTCTGGGGAGACCAGTCCACCTCAGCCTTTTCTGCACTGTTCCCCGTCTTAAGAATGGCTTCTTGACAACCACACTTCCACTAATTCCATTTCTGATGAGGATCTCCGGTGAAGACGGATCAACTGAAAGGCCAGATGTTTCAGGTCCCGCGTTTCTGGTTTTTTTCCTGCTTCTTAAAGACTTTCAGATACTGTTCTTCTATTGTAGATCGGTTTTTAGGCCACATCTTCATTTTTTTCTCCACTTCCTCAGATTCATTTGAGTATACACTGTACTCCATGATGAGATATTCAAAGTCTTCAGCTAATTGTGCTTTTGGAACCACCTTGTTAATGCGAAAATATTATTTTATGTGTTGCGCGTTATATTTGGCTTTTTATTGTAGATTTAACTAAAGAAACAGGAACAAATGTGTTTTTGCGACAGGCTGCTAATAGGAAAGTCCCTAATAACAGAATTTAAAATATCTGTTATGTATAGACACAACACTGGCTCATCGCTTGAGTTTGGTGCCCTTTTTATGCTTGAATGACTCAGAGGTCAGTGTTAAGTAGCTTAACAAAAGAGAAAAAAAATAATGAATACGCGAACAATGTCCTTAACAAAAACTTTGAAAGACCTTCAAAAAGAAAACCTGGAGAACTATTGCTCAAGTCCACTTAAAAAAAAATAAAAATAAAAATATGGCTCCCTTACACCAAAAACATCAAGAAATGATCACTGGCCCAAGACATACCACATTACCATATAATTATTCAACTTTGACACTGGCTATTACTTGTCCTTATACTAAAGAACACTTTATTTTCCTCCATTTTTTAACAATAGATTTGGCATTGAGTTAGAAATGTGACATATTTTTTAAAAAATGCAAAAACCTTTTGCCTTAAAGTGACAAATTAGCTTATTTTTCATTCTGTAGGAACATTTTCCTGACATGCAATAGACCAACTTATCTTCTTGAAGATAAAAGTCACAGCAAATCAATACAAAGCTGCTCTGAGTGATCACCTTAGTGCTGTGATGAAACAGCTCTAAAATGTACAGTCATGCATCAACTTTTCATTTAAATCTGTCACTTCAAGAAGAGGCAATTTCTTCTTGGCAAGATGAGTGACAAAACTTTTAAGGAAAAACAATTTGATAACATCTAACCAAGTCAAAAACACTCTGAAAGAAGTAGGCATACCATTGTCAAGGCCTACAAACACAAGGTGTAAACCACTGGTTACACCAAACAGCAGGGAGGTCAGATTAGACTTTTCCAGAAAACATCTAAAAGAGCCTTTACAATTCTGAAAATAACACGTTGCACAAATGAAACCAAGACAAACTTGTACCAGAATGATGGAAAAAGAAAAATATAAAGGAGAGAAACTGTTTGGATGAGGATGAATTCTGAAGTGTATACTCCCTGCTCAGTATTAGCCAAATGCTGCAAGACCAATCAGACAGTGCTTCACAGTACAAACAGATAATGACTAGCAGTATTGCTTTGCAGCGTCATTGGATAATGACCCAATGATACTGCAAAACAATACTGATGTGTCTCAAAGTGAAGAAATGGGATACTCTTCAGTGGTCAAATCAATGACCTAATCTCAGCCCAAGAGAGAACGCTTTTTAGCTACTGAAGAAAAAACTTGAATGCAGAAAGAACCACAAACAAGCAGCAACCGATGGTGGCTGCAGCAAAGTCCTAGCAGAGCATCTCAGCCACTGACTGAAAAGTATTAAATATAATCATTCTATTTAAAACTATGCTAGTTTATCCAATTAATTTTGAGCCTCTGAAAATGGGGGACTATGTATAAAAATGACTGTGGTTCCTAAAGCATTAATACCTTACTTTTGTGAAAAGCCTTGAATGAAAGCTGAAAGTCTGCACTTTAATCACATATTGATTGTTTGGTTTTCAATCCACCATATGTACAAAAGCAGAACTACAAACAAATGTGTCTCTGTGCAGCAAATTATGCAGCCAAATGTACGCTGCAAAAGCTGGTTGAGTTTTTAAAATATACCAAGAAAATGTGCTTCAGTACTTCCTTCATTACCTTATCATGTCAGTAATTTAAAATGCCAGTTTAATAAAGAGTTTCTGTTTAAGTACATGGGGCAATCATTTTGTTTTGGAGTATTGAAAATGGCATAATGGTGTTGGTACAGTCCACTAAATTTCTGGTATTGTGACATTTGTGCTTCAGTCACAGAAAAAAATAATGAGGGCCGGATTTAAAGTAGTTCGACTTTCCAGCTGGAAGAACACATTGAGTGGATAGGAGTAACTATTGTCAATGTGACAGGCATTTCATTTATCTGAAGCAGCCCTTCACACCCTTTAGTTTACCTCATGACACTTTCCATTGAGGACAGAGAAAAGTGAACAGTACCTAGGAGACATGAAGAATGGGAGTCGAGTTTTCTGGCCTATTCATTCGCAACCATGATCTAAATACGTCCAGCTGGCAGTACGACCAAACATAGCGGGTGCTGGAAGTTCAGCTTGTGTTGGACAAAGGCGAGGACATCCAAAAACTTGCTGCTGTATTTCTATCCCTATTTAAGAGACCTTTCACTAGTCACACAAGTGCGACCAGTACAAGTCTGGACAGCTGATCCGAACATTTAACTATCTACATTTATTTCTAAGGGTAAACTCTGATACCGTGTGGTCTAAGGAGCTTGGAAAGAAAAGCGTCTGCTTGAAGACGTTTCACCTCTCATCCGAGAAGCTTCTTCAGTTGTGAAGGTGAAACGTCTTTACGCAACTTAAAGAAGTCCAGACACTTTTCTTTCCAAACTCCTTAGACTACGATGACCTGGATGACTGAGAACCTTCACAGGCTGATACCGTGTGCAGCACCTATAAACCCAACGCATTACAAGGCATCGGAGAAATTTCTATATCTGAAATGTCTCTCTGCAGACACTCCGCAGCGATCTCAGGACGTCACATCGACAAGTGTGAACGTGGATGGGATGCTTAGTGTTAATATACAAAATGCTTTACCACGTAAATGTATAATGAACACCTCTTTTATCTACTTAACGTCATACAAGCTGGACGCGCTACTCACTTTCTTGTTTGTACTATAGCCATACCTGTTTTCGTCGCGGAAACCGGATGTCTACAAAACACTCATGCGAAACAGAATTTCTTCTATATTAATTAATTCACAGACGAAATGAATATTTACCTGGGGGCTTTTTGGCAGGAACAAGTTGCACTTCACTCGAGGGCGCTGCCATCTTTCTTTTCCTCCAAAACACACACGCACGTGTGAGGAACGGAAAGGGGAAACCAATCGATTACAGAGAACAGTGAAGAGAAGCGGAGCACCGATGCAACCGATTTAGCTGATCGGGACCAATGACTGTATCGGGACACGAAGACAGGGTGACCAGACTTAATTGACCTGAAAACTTCGGTATAAAACTTTTCTATACTGCAGGTTAAACAGTAATAGCAAAGAGCAAGAGCCAATACTCGAAGTGGGAATAAAATTTAATGAAATAGAACTCATTTTATGGTCTACAACCTATTTTATTACGAAATAATAATAATAATAATAATAATAATAATAATAATATAATAAGAAAATATACAATAGAAAATATACATAGATCATATACATTTAATATAAATTAATAGAAAATAAATACAAGGTGTGTGTGTGTGTGTGGGGGGGGGGGGGGGGGGGGGGGGGTCGGTCTGTTATCTATAATACAGTTGGATGGATGAATTTGCTTTGCAAATCAGTTTCTTTTATAACATACATTTTATAACACCACATCGCCTGGTTTTCCTGACATTTTGTATGCTGATTAAGATTATTGTCGGTGATTGAAGTTTTTGTTGTTGTTTTTTTTGGGGGGGGGGTTCTCTCCTTATGTCATTTCATATGTTTTACGAAGCCCGCTGGTGTCAGGGAGCAGTGTGTCTGACAGGGGCAGAGGCACTGAGAGCGATGGAGCAGTGTGCTGCCCGGTGGAGGGAGGCTGAGGCGGTAACATACTTCTCCCTCCTTGAGCGCATCAGCAAGCCCTGAACCATAGGTAGAAAGCAGAGAGAGAGAGAGAGAGAGAGATCTTCACAGACAAGATCACAGAAATGTAATAATTACGAGGGGAGAGCGGAAAAGTGGGGGATTTTAAGAAAAGCGACGCCATCAAAGTCTACATTATTAAGGAGGATTTGAAGAGTCTACGTTTATAGGCTAATCCGACATCAGAGGCGAAATGTGAATCCAAATAACTTATGTTAATTAGAGATTTTAAATATGGTGAGATTTGAACGGCACCGAAGCACCGAGAGAAGAATTTGAGATTGGCCACTTAAATTGAAATATCTGTGGGGTTTTTTATTCGGAGTCTTCCTGTGATCACCGTCGACTTGCCCCCCAGAACTGATTTGAAGCTTGCACGGTGATTCGGGTTTGAAAGGAGTTGGCTGTAAGGGGCTGTGTCGGACTGTACTGAGCGTTTGCGGTCATCACTCACATTGGAGTTAACATTATTTCGGACAGAGGGGGGACGCTTTTAGTTGGTCTGCTTTCCCGGTGATTTCTGCATCATTTCCAGATCTGCCAGACTTTATGAAATAGAAAACTGTTGTTTGTTAATATTTATCAATCCCGCGGCAGCCATCCTGCAACTGCAACTCAATACAGTGGATCGCAAGAAAATCCAGAGGAGTGACAGCTAACACTCGCACGACGAGCCACGAAAGCTGTGGATCAACTTCAAAACTAAAAGGCACAAGTTCCAAGTCTGGAATATAAGAATAGATGATTCTCAGAGGACATAAGACGAAAAACACCTAGGCCTGCAAAAATGTTCAAAAGGGGTGAGTAAGTCTCAACTTTTGCCCCCCAAAATGAAGTAGTATTTAACCACGACGAATTCTGCTTTGTCGTAATGCCCCACGGTACGTGGATCTACAGCGTGCACTTTTTAGCGTTATGAAACAGATGTTTAAATATGACACAATCATAATGCACCACGCTGCCCCGCAGATGTGTTATTACAGCCGATGCGCCATTCTAAGCGCATCTTTAATTTGCAAAACACGCACTGAAGGTTTCTGGGAATGAAATATTCATCTGTGTAAGGATACACGGGGACGAGTGTGTGATATTAATACAGCTGATGCCGCACTGCAGTTTATGAGTTGTACCCGGGTCACAGGGCTATCTCTCCGAGCACTTCCCTCGGTTGAAGGATTATTATTTTGCTCTGTGTCAGTACATTTAAATGTGATGGATCAAATCGTAGTTCACAAGGTTATTCTCCGCTGGCTACACACTATATGAGCACTCAAGACCTTTGGCACTTAATATAAAAAGGAAGAGCTCCTGAAACTTTTAATATCGAGATCCCCCCGGTAGATAGCTATCGGGCACTCTTGCTTTGTCCCTATCTTTGCTCCGAGGAATGGTTTCTTTCATTCAATGCTTCAACTGACCAATCAGCTGTATAGCTGTCTGCACTAGATGTGTAACAACAGTAGGGAGACTAAAACCTCTAATGAGAATGGATTAGAGCACTATGCTCCCACTGTGCTTTTATTGAGGGAGTGGAATAATAGTGAAATTAAACTGTTTCTCATTTTGCTGTGGCCCCTGGAGACCCTTTAGGGACCCCTGGAGACCTCTAGTCTCCACTTTTCCAGCCACTGCATTAGGATTTACTTTTCTCTGACTTTGCCATGGCATACAGCAAACGGCTTGTGTTGTATTTTTAGCTATTTGTTCTGTCTTGTGATAAACTGTCTGTTTAGAGGGTTTGTTTCTGTCATGTTCCTCCAGGGCAGAGAAAAACAACATGTTTTTTTAGCTGTCATCAGATCGATTATTGCTGTTCCAACAGTTGAGATGAAACCCACCGTGTTTATAGCTGCTTATAGCTCTGAGAAGAGGTTTAATGTCTAAGCCTGTATCTTGACAGTTTCTCATAACTGATGTGGCTCCACACGCAATAGACAGTTCATTCACAGCTTTTATGAGAAGTGTTACAGCTGGATATCTGGGAGAACTGGCGTGAGTCATGATGTACGTTCTACAAGAAGCTCTTTTCCAGAAGAGAGTTTAACACATGAACAAATATGTCTCTCTCTGTTCTAACTAACAGCCACGCTGGTAAGTGCCGAAGTGATAACATGTAATTATAACAAGCAGATTCTCAACGAGAAGATTCCCCAGAGCACACTTTCATTTTTTTTCTCTTTCAGTGTATATGGCAAGGGTTAAATTAAGAACTGAACTGTACAGAGGTGGCCTCTGAGGATTTGGTACTCCTGCTACATTGTCACTTGTGAATCAGCTGTCCAGCCACTGCACAGTGGCGGACAGAAAATCACTTAATTCAAAACAAATGACTTGCTCAGCATGCCAACATGTCTGGGTCTACAATAGTGAAGCAGAGATGCGTCAGCTTTGGCAGGAACACTGCAGAAGTTCTGTGGTGAATTTGAATTTTTTAACCAAAAATAACACATTCTAGGAAACCTGTCTGATGCATCGGGCACAGCATTTACTGTTAGACACCCACCATTCACATACACATAGAAGGAAAGCATCTTAGCTGACCTATGTTGAGAGTACACCTCAGGATGACTCCATATTGTAGTTTGCTGTGGCTAATTACCATCTTAATGGAATGGGCACTTAGAATTTACAATGTTGATCTCATAAGCTTTAGGCAATGATTTTGTACAGGTTGTTTGTTGTTGCAGTGAGGTAATATTTGTATGGCTGTGTCCATACAAACAACAAACATGTCTGAAAATGTACATTTGTTATAGTGTATATTCAACTGAGATAACACAGTCCACACATCTTTGTTTGACTGATGTTTATGATTCTGCTTTGTGTCTTTTCTGTGACTTAGAACAACTTAGAACAGCTATGAGGTTGAGTCTGTATCTGGGTTCAGTACGTGTCTGCTTTACGTAGCCATGCAATACATGTCACTCCATCTCTGTCTTGACTCTTCTGTCTTTCTCACTTGCACCGTCTTTCTTTTTCTTAAAACCAGTCAGCCATAGAGTGGACACAAGGGATGATCTGTCAGAACAGCTCTGAGATGGAAAGGACAAGATGTCCACTGAATATACCATGCCGCGGCATGCTGTAATTGCTGCTACATGTTATTCAGGATTATTGGAAGAGGCTCAGCTTAGGCTTTTTGTACTTTGGCATATAACAAACGATCCATGCAGACAGGCATAGAAAGGCATGCAACTTATGTACTTGCTGACTCACTTGCGAAAAAAAAAAAATCTACTCGCTGTAAAAGATAAAGATGCACATACCCTTGTCCTTTCATAATTACACAGATAGATTTGTTTATGCATGCTTTAGCCCATTCAGGATGTACTGCAGACCTGCATTTCATAGATTATTTCACTTCAGTAAGCAGCCACAAGTTTCTGTTCATTTTGAGGTAGTATAAAAATCAATTTTCAATGGCTTGAAGATTGTTGAGAATATCACAGGCAACATGAAATCACCTTTATTAATTAATCACATACATTAATTTTGCACTGTCATGCTATTTCACACAGGGAACTGGATGGATGTGTTTTTTTTCTTTTTCTTTTTTAAACTGGTTATCTATGGCCAGGAAACATAAACAAAAAGGCTCTGTTAATCCCCAGTGCTTGAAAGACAAAATTCAAAGAGCAACAAGAATGCATTATCACATGACATTGCTATCAGACAGGTTTGATGCTTTAGAGCATGAATTCTGCAAAACTGTGCCTGCATATGAACAGGGAGAGATCAGTGCAGGCAACATGTATGGATAAATAAGATATTGACATACTTCCCATTTTATGATGGAAAAAAATGAAAGCAGTCTTTTAAATGCAAAAGTAAAGGGTGTCTCATTCACTTCCAGCATGCACTGATAATGCAAAACATAAGCGTATATAACTTAAAACAGAGCTTGTTTATAGTTTCTAGGAGTAGCTCTTCATCGTGTACCGAAAAGAATCACCTACAAACTTTGTCGTGCTTTGAAAACTGCTATGCTTTGGCTGTAATGAAGAGGAAAAAACATGCAAAATCATTGATAAATATGATCTCTGTATTAAGTCTGAGGCAGCAGTCATTTACCAAAAACGTATTAGAGAAACACAGAAAAAATGTCTTTGTATATAAAAGCAACCACCATAGTTGCAAAATCTCCTACTTATGTGTTTCCACAGAACACCAATCCCCTCTAGACACCTCCCATTAGATTGCTTCCACCATTATTCCCATTCAGTATTGCACAAGTTTCCACAAAGTGACATCCTTTTCCCATTAAAATATTCCCAGAGCAATGTTTGCTTCCCCGAAAGTTTCACAATTTGCACAAGGAGTTGTTTTTCAGAGCAAAACACTCGGGTCAGCATGTACTTGGTTCAGCTTGTTGTTTGGACAGGTTTAACACATCTGATCTTTTCCTGCTGTTCACCTACTACATGTTGTTGCATCTGTCTCTCCCATAGTTTAGCCCAGCACACATAATAGCAAACAGCATGAGGAAAGGATTACGTGTTTCCTTGGAAATTCTATAGCATAAGCAGCACAAGTTTTACCTCAGCACTGATACCTTATCTTTGCACTAATAATTCATGACCATAAATTCATGTTCTAAATCTAAAACAGGATTTTCACTGTCTCCTGAAAACAGCTGTACGTGTGTGCACAAACATACTTTCAAACACTGAAAGTATGGTAAGGTTTCCTTTTTTGTCAGGCTTTCAAGATAAGACTACTTAGGAAATACATTTGCACTGACTTCATTCAACATGATGAGCTTCTTATTTTTAATAGAATTTAACTGAAAAAGAACAAAGGGAACTGGAAGAACACCACAGAGCATGGAAGCTTTATGCTGGTGAGGACATGCATTCACATCAGCAATTATATGAATAGTAATTAAATGAAAATTTGAACATGGTAAACTCATAATTGAAAACAACAACAGCACAGTGTCCTCTTTAATCTCCCAACTACAGTGATTGACAATATATACAGGGATAATTGCTTTTTTGATATGCTGTAGCATTTAGTAATCATATTTGGAAAATCAGCTGCAACTACAAGCACTGACTTTAAAGTAGCACATGGCTCGTGTTATTTTCAGCACTAGCTGGCTGGGCTGGAGGATTTGCTATTAATGATTGCAGCACAATGAATATAGTGTAAGGGGAACACCTGTGGCCTCCGCTCTTTAGCTTTCCAGCTCTGCTCACTTATGCAGGTTGTATCTTGTGGACCTGTGTCAGTGGAATCAGAAATGCTCTTTAGCCACAGCTCCAATAATGCCCTCCACAATATCAAATAACCACAGATGTCAAGGGGCTACTCTTTTTTTTGGCAGGAATTTATTTAACCAGAGCCTGGTATGACTCATAGACATCAAGTGCCATGCTGCTGATCATAAGGCAAAACATTAAAGGAAATAAAAGAAATAAAAAAAATGTCTTCTTGGTTTTTTCTGAATAAGAAACATGGGTTTTGCCCTTATCCATCACAAGTGATTTGAAATGTTTGCCCATCCGTCACTGCTGCAAACTTGCAACCGTCCTCAAGACTCAAAGATAGTTCTATTTAAAGAGAATAGATTCCTTGCTCACATTATCACCTTCCTAATCCGCTCACAGTGTCAGCCTTTTGCTATCACTCCTTGTCAGCTCTGCATTGTTGTACTTTTCAGCGTGACTTGTGTTTCTGTGCGGGTGTGAGGCAGTGCGGACTGATGTCTGAGGGTTTGGAGGAGAGCAGGTTTGAGAGAAGTGAAGAGGATAATGTAGAGAGGAGCAAAAATATAAACCTCAAACTGATCCTCTAAGTCTTTCTAAGCTGCCTGAAAAATAGAAAGCAAATCTGAGCGGAGGACGACATTTCTGGTTCTCTCTGACAGTTGTTTAAGGGCGTAAATTTTAAGACCTTCTACACATCTGTTTAAACTCGCAGGGTAATCAAAACATGAAGTAGATGCGTGAAAATGAAATAAACCGAGAGCAACTTATTTTTGTGCCGTTTTGCATAAGCTTTGGTGCAAGCCATGAAGGCAACGAAGAAAAAAAATCTATAAAATGGCCCATTGGTAGTCTTAAGACCTATTCTAGAAAAACACAGAGTCTAGGGTAATTGACAGAGGAACATTACCAATTATTGGATAACTGAGTCACATTTATTATCCTGCCACAGTGCACCTCTGCATTCCAAATATCTGATTTAGCCAAAGGAGACTGCTCAAACCCAAAAGCCATTTATTTAGTGCCCAATACTCAGGAGTGTTTCCAAAAAAGAGTCTGGCACGTGACATCTAACAGAAGATGACAAATAATTAACAAGTGTTTATGTGTTTATGTGTGTGTGTGTACGAGTGCGTGCTCGTGTGCGGTGCTGTGCCTGTTAAAGAATACAGCCCTCGCTGGTGTGCATGACACTTCTTTGCTATGAATTGTTGTTGTTGGGTTTTTTTTCTGGGAGCCATTTCACACTTCCCTGTCAACCATTTCACATTGAATTAGGTCATGAGGGCTCTGAGTTCAGAAGTGGATGCTGTGCTCTTACGCAGCTGAGAACTCTCTTATTAATGCGGTCTGAAGAGACATCTGAACGATTAACTCCGCACAACATTTTGACTTGGAATAGGAGTCAAAATTACAGAGCGTGCAAAGAAAAGTCCGTCCATCTCTGTTTGCCCTTTAAAAAGTCACCTGATTCTTGTGCGAACGCCATTTCCTCACTCTTTGTGGTGGAAATGAGATGCAAGGTTGGTCATTAGCGGATGATAATGAGGTGAAAGAGACAAACAACCTAAGCCCTGTTGGTTTTTCTAATATTAATAATTAATTTGTGATTAAGTGGCTAATTGGAGTTTAAAGGTCAATGTCATCGAGAATACCATGGATCTTCGAAGACAGGAGGGAGGTGGGGGAGAGACAGAGGGAGACAGTCCAAGAGACTGTTGACAGTAATCCCAGGTGCTCTCCTGTTACTGTGACAGCTCTCCCCCTTCCTGAGCTATCCTCCCCAGGCGACATTGCCTTTGTGTGCTGAGGACAGCAATTCAGTTACACCAGCACCTGGGCATCTGCCCTTTTGCCATTGAGAGTTAGCAAGTTCTCAAAATGGAGTGGCATATCATCAAGACACAGCAGAGGTTAACAAGAGGGGAGAGGGGGATGTCTATCGCACACGTTCGTTGTTCTTATCATCGGAAGGGGAACATATTTGGTGTTTTGTGTGGTCGAGATTAGAAACTAAATGTTGTAAATGGTCCATTATGTTTGTAATATTGGCTTGTAGGTGAGCTCAGTATAATAAAGCTACCTTGAGCAGGTTCTTTCTGATCGCCAGTCTGTTGCAGAGCTTCTATGTGTTACATAAAATAATCTAAGTCCTGGCATTGATTTATCACGCTTATTATGCCTCAGATTATTCTCACACTCCATCCATATCACAGTCAGAACTCATTTGTTTCAAGGTGCTTGAAGTAAATACAATGGCTAATTCAGTTTCCCGAGTGTGCAGGTTTGAAGATGCTTCCACGTAAAAGTTCTGGCAACTAGGGAAAATTAAAACACTCGAAAGGGAATGAGATGAGGGCAGTAACAACCGTCATCTTTTCATTTTTCTCCTCCTGCCTCCCGTCTCTGGCCCTGTAGCTTTAGTTTTCTCCCCTCCACATCTCCAGTAGATGTGGCCTGCTCATCGCTGGCATTAATGAGGCAGGTTACTGTCACAGTCACATCTGAGCTTAGTGCTTGTAATATCTGCCATGTCTGTGTTCTGGCTAATGTTATCTATGCTCGTACGCCTGTCATGGCTAAGGCTGACTTTTAAGAACAGTCAGGGTTCAGGTAATTGCTGCAACGAATTAATTCAGGCCTGAAATGTGAATTCACACTGTGGCCTACAACTGCAGCACCACTTAAAGAACAGTCTCACACTACCCAGTCACAGGATAATTTGGCTAATTGTGGCTAATCTTGGAAGAAACTTAGCTTGAACCTTTATTTTGATTCATCTACTTTCTAGAATTGGTATATATTTGACTCTTATTTGAAAGCACCATTTTCTTTTATTAAATATTTGAAGAGTGAATTGATGTGATACAGCCTGGTACAAGATGTTGTCTCATATAATCGCTTGAGGGGGACAAGAGGATTTACTATAGAATCCAAAAAATAGTTGAATAGGGAAATGTGTGAGCATTATTTAAAAGGCAGGACTGAGAGACAGATGGAGTTGTAGTAATTACAGAATATAGGCCAAGGTCTTTTCTACAATCGCACATCTTTTTATATGCAAATCCCTGACAATTGTCTTAGAATGGTCTTAAATTCAGTCATTTACAGCAGCAGAACCATGTTTTGACCTTATTAAGGCTCATAGAAAGGGGATAAGAAAGGATTGGAATTACCAGATTCAATTTACCCTCCATTTTTTTCATATCTGGCTAAATCTGAGTCAAAAATGTCCTACTGTTTTTGCAGCAACCTTACTCAAATTGAAATCTATTTCTGGTGCAGAAAGGACCTGTCTTATGCTCCCGCCTTATGTACTGGAGTCCTTGACATTTGTCGGCTTTCCTTCCCTAACAAACACTGTTCTTCTGAATTGGCCCCCACTCATAGAAATCACTGAAGCCAAAAAGTGCTTGCATCATAAACACTGGGCATCAAACTCACAATAGAGGAGCAAGGTGCCGTTTTGTGTGGCAGAGATAAGAGTTTTAATTATTCAAGTATTTGTTAAAGAGTATAGAGGACTAGCTAGATTTAAATGACACGCTGAGGTGGTTTGTGACACATAATGCATGCGGCGAATGCTTAAAACATGTTAGTATTGTGCTGCATTGCAACTCCAGCCTGCTGAACTGTTGTTGCTGTGCCTTTTTTGGCAGAGGTGTGGCTGGGAAGACTGTACTTTAGGATGGGGGAGTTGAAAGAGTAGCGAGGACTTGTGAAATTGGGAGCAGGTTGTTTTACATTCCAATCACCTTGATCCTGCTGGAATTCAGGTGTGCATTTTAATGAAGCAGCTTCCTTTGCACGTGGCACCGGATAAAATCCAGGTGCCTTTCTGTTTAAGATGAAACTGATTTGAAACAAGCTGCTCTTGAAACATCTCTTTGCTGACCATCATTATGACACATCAAAGGGACAAATGTCACAACACTGCGTTCTAAAAGCTTGACTAAGGCCATTTGTATAAAAACACTTTCAGATATGGATTTTTCTTTCTTTCTTTTTTCTTTGCCTGGGCAGCGCAGAAGCATATTTTCTGTTGGGATTATAATGGTAAGCAAAAGGGGAAAGCTCAGAGCTGTTTTTATGAGGTTTCCACCCATCTGCTGTGGTTGGCAAGGGACCTTGAAGAGAAGGCTGCATCCTGCTTTGCCCGCAGTCAAAAAAAAAGGAGAAGAAGCAACAAAAAAAACTGTCAGGCTAATAGAAAGCCACTACCATGTATGCTGTGTCTTGTAGATGCTGCTTCCAGTCAAGGCCTCAATCACACACTGCTCAATTCCCATGGGAGACCCGGGAACACAGAGATGCCACAGTCTGACAGTGAACACTGCAACTGCTGTGCCCCAACACCCCAGTATAAGATCACTGTCTAAGCCGTGTGTGCACTTCTGACAGCTCCAGCTCTTGCTAAATCTACAAATCTCTTTATTCCCTCGAAGGCCAAGAACAGCCTATAGTTTGCCCTCACCAATCATGCTAATATGTCCCCAGTCCCAATACACAGACACGCCTGACATTAACGTATTGTTTAGAAATAGAGCGTAATCTAAAGAGTAAATATAGCAGATGTCATCTGCTGCCGGCTCTCTGGTGAAACAATAAACAGAACACGCTGGTGGAAAACGGACTTTTTCTATTGCTGAGCTGGGGTTACATATGATTTATGAACCGCCACTGCGGTAACAATTCTATGTAGAGGGGATTGATAGTGTTTGGTACTAAAACTCCTCCGGCTGGGACATTAACTTAGCAGATTTGTCCCTGTCTTCACAAGCAGAGCCTTGTCAATTATTTAAAAGAGCAAAACAACAGCACAGAAAAGACAGCACTTGGTGTGTGGAGCTCATTTACACATCTCTATTCCCAGAAGTGTGCTCATGCGTTTAGGCCATAATAAGAGCTGGTCTTTCATCCCTATGTGTCTATCTGCTAATTCACACCATTTCCAATGTGGGTCCCTTCATCCCTCAAAGACGAGGGCATCAAGGGAAAACAAAGAGGTACTGAGGAGAAGGTAAGAAAAAAAAACTATTATTAAAGACTTGTTTAGTTGCTCACTTCACAGGAGCAGAAAGAGGCAGACAACTTCATTATTGTAAGTGAGCGATCCAGGGCCAAAGAGAGAGGGAGAGAAAGCGCAAGGACAGGCATTAAGGTCCGTCAGGCCTCTAATGGAAGAAGCAGGTTTTTTGTGTCACAGCTGCACTCTCCAATGATGGATGGAGAGGTTAACAGTCACTATGAGTTAGGTAGCCCGGTGCACAACATCCTCAGGAGCTACATGACAGACAAATCCCTCTTAAAGCCAGCCAAACTGACACTTTAACTTTTAACCCATTGTGATAATAAACTGTAGCCGGGCCACTTTGCCCCCCATGGCATCTGTTATGCAGCAAAATGTGCATTGTTTCAAGATTTCTGAGAAATGTCATGCATTGTCTTTAAGAGACCTCAAAATTTACCAAAGCAGTAGAAGGTAGGTGTTTATATGCATTGGTGATAACGCAGAGCTCTAACCAAATACATTCACAGGTTGTGTTGCTGTGGGAGAAACAGAAGTTAATAGATTCAATGACACTGTCAAAAAAGAACAAAAAGAGCAGAAAGAACTGATGGGATGGAGATTGGGTAGATGGAGGGAGTAACGGGGGGAGGGGATAGATGTTAAAATGTCTAGGGGATTTTGTGAGCCTAAGATGGTATCATTGACATGAAAAACAGTTGACCCCTAAAGCTGATGCGCATTTCCATGGACCAGGGCAGGTGAGATTGTTCTACTGAAGACATTTATTACAAATATATGCTTATATGCAACGCTAGAAACCAGGTAATAAACATTCAACCTCATGCACTAAAAAAATGCACACTGCTCAAAGACATTGAGATAGATGTGTTAAAGTCATCTGTACAAGATGTTGTAATGGAGCATTTTGATGAGGTGTGTGAATACTTTTTTAATTTCAGTCAAAGATTTTCACTTCAGACTTATTTATCTAAGCTCTATTGCCATTCATCTATCCATCCATGCATTTTTCACCACTTATCCAAGTCCAAGTCATGCAGCAGCAGGGCAGCAGTCTAAGCAAGGATACCCAGACCACCTTCTCCCCTGCCACCATCTTTCAGCTAGCCATCAAGATGTTCCAAAATCAGTTGGGAGAATAATTTCTCCTGGATGTCGTGGGCCTCCACCTGGTAGCACAGACACCAGAAACACCTCACCTGCACAGGAGGTGCAAAGGAGGCGCCCCAGCCAGATGCCCAGGTGTTTGTAGGAGTCTTTTCTCTGAGTTTATCAAATACATGCTGCTTTATGGTATCACTAAAGTAGTAGAATAGGCACGAGTATATTCAAAGTTGAGAGAGCTCAGCGCATTTACAACAGCAGCAGTAACTTCATTATTTATAACTATTATTAATTATTGCCAGCACAAAGTCAGAGTGGATTTTGGCCTATAAAAGGGGATCAAAGGCAACTATTGGCTTTAGTCTTTAGAGTGAAATGATTAAACTATAGGAAAACCTTTTTAGTTTATTTTAAATGTTTTTTAATCAAATCTTCTGTTTTCCATATAGTTTTTTACACTTTCATGAAAACTAAGCACATGTCATGAATTAGTATACAAATCAATTTAAAGCAAAAAAGAGCCGTTGGAGCATCACCTACTACGGAAGCTTAGAAGCTGTGGATATTACTGTCAGGCAAGATGTTTCATTTAATTTCTTTGGTTATTTTGAGTAAAAAAGTACATTTTTAATACTCCACAATTTGCTTTACTTGATGCATTAAGAAACTTACAAAATGCATTGCCATCATGCATAAACCTCAGGTAGCATTGTAAGAGTGATACCCATAAACAAAGGCAAAATAACTTGGATACTCTTAGTTATTCGACTGGAAAATTAGATTTTGATTTCTTAGGGATCAAAGAACATAAGAAATATTTCCTAATCATCTTAATAATCATTTTCCAATTTTTATTTTTCTAAAAGTAAGTTTGCTGCTTTCATGTTTACAAGAAAAATAGCTTCATATTAAAGTGATAACTTGAGCAAATAAATAATATATAGAAAGCCACTGAAACTTTTTTAACTGCACTGGATGGATTGATTTGTTTCAACCAAGTGAGTGTTGATTGTTTGCTTTGCTGTGTTTCTGAAAGAATAATAAGGACGTAATGGCACCTGAACTCTACTAATTTGTTGCTTTGATTAACCAGATGCTCACCTCTGCCATCCTCTGGATGTGACCAGAAAATAATGAAACAATGAGCATGGTCTTTGTTTTTTATGATTCATTTTGAGACTTATCATAAGGATTTATGCACACAATGTTCGTAGCCAAAACAACTACTCTTAACAAGATTAAAAATGCTTTACATACATTCAGCCCAGTTCTGTCGTTGCCTCTCTTCTTGCCGGCTCTTTCATTATTGCTTTTGTTGGCATACACGATTTTTATGGCAGTCAACATAAGCTGGCACATCTAGTGTGTCCCTGTGTTTTAGGCAGCTTTATTGTGCAGCTCATTCTGCAGTTTGGCTTCTTTGGTATTCAGATTCATTCCCTGCAGAGAACTTTGCAGAGAATTATTAGTAAAAGTGGCATCCATTAAAAGAAAAATGATTTTCCTTATTTTTATTGTTTTTCTTTTTTCTGCTTAATTAAACAGCACGGAAACAACGTGCTCTTTACAATAGTAATTTAATTTGTAGGGAAGAAAATAGTGACAAAAAAGCCTCTGAAAAGGGAGAAAGATTACCTTTCAGTAACCCCTCCCTTTTCTAGAAGGAGAGCACTCCATCAAACCCATGTTTATTTCCAAATTTCACACCTTGTTTATGATGTTAATATCATCCTTGTCCCAAAGTCTCCACGCAGTACTAGCTACATGATGTGGCAGTGAGAAGAAAGCGCACCCACATCCCAATCTGTCAGCGTGCGCACACAACAACAGGCCCTGCCACACACATGCACACACACACAGCACTGCTTTGCATCTGTCTCTTAGAATGCATACATTTAGTCGGTTTCTCATCTGTGCATGGTGCCTCAGCTTATGAAACCATGAGATGATGGCGCTATTATCCTGTTGATCGGAACAGCTCTTGGCACTGTGTGGGAGAAGTTGGGCGATCTGGCTGCAGGTGTACACACACATGCACGCACATGCATATGTAGGCTCTCTGTCTTGCGCTCTCTGTTGGAGTTTCACACTACTGTTGCTACATCCGTATATGTATGAGCCCTCTTCGGCTCTCTGCCTCCCACCTAGCAGGTGCAAGCACTTCTATAGAACTAAACAGCTCCAGTTTTTTTCTCTCTACAGACTATTCATCTACTTATCGTGAACCACGTAGTCATCCTGAGGAACGTGATATTATCACGCATGTGGGAAACCAAACAGTTTGTACTATCAAGTTTGTGTGTGTGTTCACAATTGAAAATATAACAGCACAGCTTTTTTGTTTTTGTTCATGTTTTTGTTTTGCTCAAAGACTGGAATTACTGCTGAAGACCCAAGAGCTGTAAAAAGCTTGCTTTAAGTACAGTTGGTGGTGTGGTGGTTAGTCCTTTTGCCTCACAGCAAGACGGTTCTGTGTTCAAATCCACTATCTGGCTGAGGTTTTCTCTTGTGGAGTTTGTATTTTCTCTCCAGGTACTCTGGCTTCCTCCCACCGTCCAAAGACTTGCGCTTAGTGGTTAATTGGTGATTATAAATTGCCCATAGGTGAAAACAGCTGTCTATCGCTCTGTCTCTTGCCAGCTGGAATAGGGATGGATTGACTGTTTTAGTAAAGAATTAGTAGACAATACAACTAGAACATAATCCTTTAAAAGGAAATATGCTAACTAAGATCATTTTGTTGTGGCAAGTTGTCCTTAGCGTTCTGCCTTGTGACTCTAGTTTGTGGTATTAAAGATAGTATGAAATGTTTGCAGAAAACCTCTTAAGAATGGATTCTTGATTATTATGAGCTGAAATTCACATGGTAGAAAAATGAGAGACATCCTAGAAGTCAAAGGCATTGAAAACCAAATAATCCCGATACCTAATGGCAGTCAGGGTGCCGTTCCCTAGCCAGAAGAGGTCAGTGCATCCCTCAGTGGTAATGCAATCATTGATCCACCACCAAAAACCAGTCATTCTGAACGATGTTACAGGCAGCATAACGTTCTCCACAGTTTCTCCAGAACTCTTCATGTCTATCAGATGTGCTCAGGGTGACCCTGCTCTGAGCTGTGAAAAGAACAATGGGCCAGTGATGGACCTGCCAATTTTGGTATTCTATGGCAAATGCCAATGGGGCACCACAGCGAAGGCCAGTGAGCATAGGGCCCATTACAAGACACTGGGCCCTCAGGCCACCTGCATGAAGTCTATTGCTTATTGTTCTGTCAGAAACATTCAAACCTGTGGCCTGCTGGAGGTCATTTTGTAGCTCTGGCAGTGCTCATCCTGTTGCTCCTTGCACAAAGGAGCAGATGCCTGCCCTGTTGATGGGTTAAGGACCTTTTCTGGCCCTGTCCAGCTCTCCTAGAGTAACTGCCTGTCTCCCGGAATCTCCTCCACGCTCTTGAGACTGTGCTGGGAGACAGAGCAAATCCTTTGGCAATGGCACATATTGATGTGTCATCCTGGAGGAGTTGGATTTCCTGAGCAACCTCAGCAGGGTCCAGGTATCACTTTATGCTACTAGTAGTGACATTGACCGTAGCCAAATACAAAATTAATGCGAAAGTAGTAAGAAAAGATCAGGAGGGAAAACCGTTCCTGTTTAGAGTCTCATTTTTGCCCCTGTAGTGCACCTGTTGTTAACACTATTTCATTAACACCAAAG
The DNA here is from genome assembly GCF_001858045.2 of Oreochromis niloticus. Lineage (NCBI taxonomy): Eukaryota > Metazoa > Chordata > Actinopteri > Cichliformes > Cichlidae > Oreochromis > Oreochromis niloticus. Next base: position 27,187,385 of record NC_031979.2, read on the forward strand.
CATTAACAACACCCTCTGCTACTTAACTGACCAGATCAATGTCCCAGAGGTTTATTTGACTGGATGCTATACTCTGATTAAAAGGGTTCCTTTAATTTTTTTTTTTTCTTTGGAGGGGGGGGGGGGTATATTTTAAGACCTTGTGGTGAAATATAGACAGAACCCGACTGAAAATAACAAACCCTGTTCTAGCCTCGTTTAAATGTATTTTTTACCCTGTGTCTGACATAAATCATAGCACATTTTTGTCAAACTAATTTCATAATTTACACTTCAGAAAACTTCGTTCCATAATGAATGTTAGACTTTTTTATGAGTACAGCAGTTGTTGTAACTTAAGACAGAAGTAAGTAATGGACTTGTTCTATCCTTGTTTGTGCAAATTAGTCTCCTGTCTTGAGAAGCAACAAGTATGCAACATCTGTCTGGGTTGCTGATGATTCATTGCTGGGTCGGCTCCCTCGTTCTGCAGTCAGCTCAGTCCTGCTGTGTGTATTCGCTCCCTCTTCCTTGGCTTATGATTAATAGGACACGTCTAAGAAGTGTGCTTGTGTGTTAGCATTTGTGTTTTTAGACTTAGCTGGACAAAGAAAGTGTTGTTCCCTGAAGAGTCTGTCTGAACATAAAGGCCATGACCTCTCAGCACCAGTTCTGTGACCCCCACATTTCAGCACGCTCAGCCCCTGCAGCCCTGTAAACACTCACAGATCCAGCTTATCTCCAGTCACAACAATAAACAAGGTACTGTTGAAAGAAGATAGAAGTATTAACAATGAGGCAGGTAAGGTGTTCTTCTTCTTCTTTTTTTTTTGTCTGATCCTTGAGGAAAAGTGTGTTTTGTCTGATCCATCACCTCTTGCTGACTGCAAGAATTGCTGGCACTTTTTCATTCTGAATGCAGATACATAAGGAACAGACTAAACACGTAACAGAGGTCACGGAAATATATTTTAACACAAGCGCACGCACACAAACATTGTTACAAGAAGCATCCAGAAATTTGCTTTCTTTCTTTTGAATCTATTGTTGTCCGATACACAGAGAGATAGCCTTTAACGTGCCATTACAACCTTATCCAGGCAGCCAGCCATCAAAAAACAGGACAGCAGACATACCAAGTGGTGCTATTTGAAACAGGACAGCATCAACACAAATGATCGGATCTCACCGCAGCATTTCCTCTTTCCTTCTGGCAGGGATTGTGTGTGCCGCCTCAAAATGAATAATTAATGTAAATTGGAATTGTTAGCAAGAGTGGCAAAATCACAAGGGCTCTAACTAATTGGCAAATGTTTTTCCACTCTACCTTCTTGCCAGTGGTAAGAAATTAAGAATACCGGGACGCAATGAGATGTTGTTTGGGCCAAGTTCGAGAAAAAAAAATCAAATGGCCCAATTAATTCGACACAAACTTCATTTAGAATCCCACTTTGTACGTAAAGGAAATTCTTGTCTGAGAAATTTCTTGTTCAAACTGAAAGATTAAACCACAGTAATTGTAAAAGTTCTCAATTATAGATTGGTGGTATAATGTGTCCTTAGGTACAGACACAACATAGTCCATCACCCACAAAGAAAATAAATGCATATTTATACATGGATCTTTTTTATTTGTAAAAAAAAAAAAAAAAAAAGCCTGATTCCTAGCCATATCTGTGCAAAAATATAAACATGAATGAGCCAAGACCATATATACAGCTAAAAGATATTTCTATACTCTTACATAGTACTATAGCGTAACCATAAAGCAGTAATTTAGACATACTGCCCAGACTGCTAGTTTTCATACAGTGTTGGATTCTGTTTCTCCCTGTCATTTCTTTGGCTTCCTTGCTTGCTGCAGAATTTTTTCTCCTCTATTCATCCTGAATTATTAAAAGGTGTTGTGATTCCCAGTATGATTGTGAATCTGGGGCTGCAGCTCTCAACTGCGCAGTCACATTTGCTTGTTTTTCTCTCTCCTCACAGTGCTTTCCCCGTCTTTCCTCGTGCTTTCTCGCTTGGTTCACGAGCCAGAGCGTGATGATGCAGTGTCTACACCCCAAATCTCACCTTGAAGGGCAAAGGGGGAGGGGGGAATTTTAGATGATGAACACTCTGAAAGTCGTGTCAGCCCTCATCTACAGGGCAAGTGTTTTTCATCTGGATCTGTATTCAGGTCAGGGTGCTTTTCACAGGGTAGCGGAAAAGGAGGGAGGGATATTTTTCTTTCCCATCATGCACCAGCAGTAGGACCCAAATTGGCACAGGGGGTTGGACAGTTTCTCCAGGGATAAGCATGCTGTCTCTTGCCTGATTCCCTCTGAGGGAAATCTGCCAGGGACGTCCATTCACAGCAGCACACATGTCCGTTGTTTCCTCAAACCTAACCAAAGACCCAAGAGACCAACACGTTCTTCCTCCCACAGCTGACCTGTCACCATAGCCAGTGACCCCGCCTCTTTTTCTTTTTTTTTATGCTCCTTCAGATTCCAGTTGCTGCCAGACTTGATGTGCCAGTGACTCTGGCAGTGAGGAAAACCACAGTAGTTGCCCTGTGAAAAGGTTATGAAAACAGCTGCTGGCAAATGAAAGATTCATGCAGTGTTACCATATATTTGAGTATCCCTGCCTCATCCTCTTCCTCTGTCTCGTTCTCCTTCTCTCTTTCTGGATGATGCACAGATGACACACCAGTCAGTACAGCACTTGGGTCTGTGGCTCTTTTGTCTCTGATCTGTGGGAGAATATTAATGTAGTGTGTGCTGTCTGAGATGGATCAAACTATTCAGTAAAAAAGGAGGGATCTTTATCTGAGTCCACAAGCACTGGGTTGTAGGGATTTTAATGTGGCACAGCCTGGATGTACACTCTAATAGGCCAGTGTGGAAAACATGAGAGGGATCCTTAGAGAGCAAGTTAGAGGAAGATATGGAGAGAACTAGATATGGATGGCTAAAGGAGCTGAAAGCACTCCTAGCTAGTTGAGTTACTGAATTTGGAGCTTTTTTTTTCTTGCATTCAGTTCCTGGCTGTAGCTCAGGTAGTAGAGCAGGTCTACTACCTGCTAATCGGAAGGTTGGTGGTTCAATGTTAGATAGAAAGCACTTATCTAGAAAATAAAGTGCTTGTGTGAATGAGGCAAGTTATATAAAGCGCTTTGAGTGCTCAGAGTAGTAAAGCGCTATATAAGAACCAGTTCATTTACCATCTGTGTTGCTCCCAGAGTACATGCATGCATCTCTTCAGAAAATGTTGCACTGTAACGGATGTTCATCATTTAATGAGCTCAAGATGTATCTGGGAAGAACATAGAATAGCAACATAAAACTCAGACAGCTTTGTAATACTGTGTGAGACAACCATCTAAAGTAAACTAATTGCTTAATTAAAATACTCAGCAAGCCCATGAGTATTAGATTGCAAAGTTCTGTAACACACCAACATGATTATATTGTACTGTTCTGTAAGTCTGACATGAACTAGCACCCTCTTCAAACAGACACTTGATCTTCAATCTCATGTGGTTTTCTTCATACAAATCCTGCCTCGGTCCTTGGAAGTAAGATTTCTTTGACATAAAAATATCATTTTTTGAAGAAAGCACAAAAACAACAAAAACAACTTTATTCCTCCAACACATTTTGTTTTTGTTGTTCTGTTGTTTTTTTGTAGACCACTGTCCCAGGCTGAGGTTTATGAAGTAGTAAAGATGGCAGTCAGGAAGAAAAAAAGTGAAAATCAAAAGTTCACTGAAAAGAAATGTTAATTAAAAATGACCAATTAAAAATTCTATTGTCAAATGTAACTTTAATTCATTATAGCATTGATAATAATTAGTAAACAAATCTATTACCTTGACCCATGTGATTAAATTCCATCCATCCATCCGAGATAAGTTAGGGTCTCTAAGAAAAGAGTATGGATGGATTCAGTATGTTACAGTACACAGTATGCATGCATGCTTTCAGTGCTCTAAAGGTCATAAGCATGTTTTCGGCATTAAAAGAAGTAGTGCCAATTTAAAATATAAATCACATATGCTTGTTCAAGTGCTCAATATTAAAGATATTTTACAAAAACGCAGGGGGAATAAAGTTAACATTAAAGGCCGCGGGGATTATTAATAGTGGTTTAATGAGGCAGTAGGTAGATATTGAGGGACTATGTAGCCCACAGTGCCTCAGAGTGGAGCCTTTTTTTCCAATCAATGTATGGTAATGAGTGAGAAACAGAGTTTGTCCAGCAGAAGGATTGGAAAATGAGTACAGGGTTACAGGTTGTTAGGGCTGCTACAGTAAGGAATTGGCAACATAATGATAATGATTGTAAAAGACCACTGAAAGACTGAGGCCCCTTGTATTATGCACCTGTGGTATTACTTATAATGAAGTAGCAGGGGACTGGGCGATAGAGTAAGACAAAGGATGGTGTTTTTAGCTGTGATATGTCATGAAACGTTTCATTCTTGTAGTGGGAATTGCCTGTGGCTTAACTATTTTGAGTGATAATCAACAGGCTTCTCAGACACAGCCATGCATTTACTGTAGTCTTTCATAGCGATATTAGATAGCATCTATTCTCACTAGCTGCCAAAGGCATATTAATGTGAATACATTCAGCCTCTGTGCACATAATCACACCCCGGGAGGAGCAGAGGCTACCAAGATAGATCATCAGAGGACCAGCGAAATCAGAGCTCTGCAATGAAATCCAGTGGTCTCTCCTCCCCAGAGCATGCCTCCAGGCCTGGATGTGTCCACACCGAGACAGACTGTGATCAGCTTCAGTGCAGAGAAGACTACTATACACAGCCGAACATGTGGTGGTTGGAGTGGAGGCAATTTCAGTTGGACATAGTATAAAAGTGGTGCAGAATAGAAAGTCAACATATGAAGCCTGTCAGTTTTTTGCGCTTAAAAATTTCTGTATAACTCTGCACTGTAAAAGCATTTGAAAACAATATCTTTCTGCTTTATGGGTATTATTCAAGCTTCTCTCCATTGATTGCCACTCTTGTCTTAAGTTAGCTCCCTCTTCTCTGCCTACCACCATCCCAACCGCCCCTCTTTTTTTATTTTGTCTCCTACACTATCATCCACTGCACTTTTCAGAGTGGAGAAAACTCTTGTTTTGACAGCTATGATAGCTGACTAAATGTCATATGTCTGGTCGAAAAGGTTCTGTGTAACATTTGAATTTATTGCACTTAGTTTCATTCTTCCTCCTATGCAAGGTTTTTGTGTGTATAGGTCAGCTTAGTGTGTATATTTTGGCTAGCGTTTTGTGTGCTTGTCCCTTGTCTCATCGTGAATACATGAACAATAATTTGTATCTTTGTATGTTTGAAGCTCAATTACAAACGGTTCTTGTTTAGAAAGATAAATGGGGACTCTGTGATTTCTGCCTGCAGTGTTGCTGCACCTATTTTTGCTTTTTATTGAAGAGCAAGTGTAACCTTCCCTACAAAATAAAGCGATCAAAAACAACTCTATTGTGTGTGTGTCACAAAATCAAGTTTAATATAAGCAGAATAAGCAGTTTAAATTCACACTCTTTGATGTGTCATGGGGGACAAGTTTAAAAGAAAAGGACTAAGGTGGAATAATTATTTAGCTTGTGTAGAATTCATGGCAAATAAACATGTACTCGCTGTTATTATAAACATAGCCCCCCCTTTACTCATCAGGCCTTGAGGAAGCATTAGAGAACTATACCTACTGACATTAGTGAAGAGGAGGTATGTGTAATATATGTTGGGAACAGCCTGAGTCTTTTTTAAAAATACTGAATATATTATTATATAGTACATAAATATCAGATGATAGAAGGCATGTTTAAGTAAAACCAGCTCATTGCTCATGGTGTCTTATTTTTCAGGCTTACAAGGTTGGAAGGTTGGAATATATATATGTAACAGTAAGAGCTATTAACTGGCATCCAAAAGGCTCACCTCAGGTGTGTTTACTGCATCCAACAGTAGTCGGAGATGCAGAAAAAAACCCATTTTATATCACTAATTGCTATTTCAAATCTGTTTTAATATATTGAAAATGTTCTGACACCGTTTGGTTATATTTTCTGGCTACTAATCCAAGACCACATAATGAAGAGCATTGAACAAAAATGAAAAACAAGTGGTCCTTGATGAGCCTACCCCCACACACATTCCCCCATGCACACTTGCTTTTCTTATTTGTGACACTGCATATTACTGAGTTAGGTGTCTCACTGTATGTTTTTACAAATTGGCAGATGACCTCTCTGCTGCTGGGCAATTGCAGAAACCTTTAGTTTAAAATATACAGAGCTTATCGCCTTTTAATAGGCATCATTTCATTGTTAACTATGGCCTATTCTTGCCCTGGAATAACACTGTTTAACACTGCATTTCTAAAAGGGGATTGAACGGGTTTCCAAACACAATTTTGGCAAAGCACTATTTTCACGCACATTTAGACACAGTATAAAAGCGAGTCCCTTTGGAGTATAAGTGGCTCCCACAATGTAATATAAGCAAAGCCAAACACATTTTATCAGTATCATCGGAGAACTTTACATTGCCCGTTCCCTGTAGAAATCCTCGGTCTATGTTACTCGCAGGTAGTTGGAAGAATTCATAGAGGTGCCATCATATTATCACTGTGCAAAAACACTTTGAATCTATTTTTGAATCTGGCAGAACCTCCTGTGTTTAAAGTGTGCCTCTTCACAAAACAGATAAAAAGAGAGATGCTGCAAAAGCAGATGATAGGTAACATTTCTCCAGAGAGGGAAATCAAGCATAACCGTCATTTTCAGTCTTGCACTGGGTAGGGATATTAAAATCTTTTAGCTCCGTGAGATGAGTTGGGACTCTTTTGTGACTGGAATGCACAGTTGACTGGCACAAGAATAAATCTATTAGATTTTTTTCCATGACTCACTAACGGTCAAAGTTGAATCAGCATTTTTGTGTTTTACTTTGACGAAAGTGGTTAATTACAGCTCTTAACGTTCTCCCTGAATTTAGAGTTTGACCCAACCAATCACAATGTAACACTCGAGGGTTGTGCAACGCAAAACGGAGAAGGAAGCAGGGATGTGTCACCCAAAACTGTGGATGGAGTGTGAGAGACACTAGAATAATGCGGCCCGATGCTGCAGCCTCCTCAAATGGCTTGGTCAGTTGTCTCTACTGTGATATATGTGAGATCGAGTGGCCCTTCACAGCTGATAATATGACACTGGAGGACTACACAGGAACAAGAAGGAAGTCTGATGAAGAAAGGACGAAACTCTTACACTGGTGTGTTACCATGACAACAACCATCAAGTGCACTGTCAGTTGCATGTGTGCAAGGTGAAATACAGTAACTTAACAATTTTGTCTCTTCAAATTGTGTATCTGACTCACACAGGGCAGCAAGTTATGGGATCAGGTTGCTAGAGCATTATAATTTCCCCAAAGCCTTCTACTGCAACAGAGAACAAAAAGTCATACCTTGAAAACAATGGCTACTGAAGCAACCTCAGACAACCCCAAAATAAGCAAATGAGGACTCGAACAGAGCTTAAGCTACCTAAAAACATTTGATTTCATGATATAAGTGGATTATTTTATCACTCTGTGTCTAAAGAGCTTCTGTGAGCTGTGTTTTGTGTTTAGCTAAAGCTTGAACACATATTAATGAATACAAGTTGCACACTCTTTTACCTTAACTTACAGAATAATACAGTCCTCTCAGTTTGAATATACTTTTGTCAGTTTTTAACAAAAGTGCAAATTTAGTTCTAGATTCTTTATCCTACTGGTTGTGTTTCCCACCCTACATCAGGTTTGAGACACATTTCGTAACTCAGGAAAAATGTGCACACAACACAAACCCAACAGAGTTGTTGAGTTGTTTTCCCCTCCAGTGGAGGAAGAACTTGACCTTCTGTCTGTTCTACCAAAGCTGCTGAAGAGATCTTACCATACTGTAGCAGCAACCCCGCTCGAGATGCGGTTGTCTGCTTCCTCTCTGTTTAATTTGAATTGCATTGTTCAAGGTCTGAACCAGTCTGTTGATCCTATTTAATTTTACAATTTCTGTAGCCAACAATTAAAAAAAAATATTGAAAAGTTTGCTATGAAAAATTGAAATGTTTTCCTGCCAGCTGTAATGGTTTAATGGTTGACCCTGATGAGGTACTCGCTCTGTTGGATGTGACGGACCAGATGGCATATGTGGTGGCCTAGTCTTTGTCTGGCTGTAACGCCACAGGAGGTAATGTGTGGAGGATACCAGGAAGGAGAAAAAGGGTAGTGTCCATATTCAGGCACTGTGGATATGAAACTTCCCAGCTGTGTTAAATAGACAGACAGGGATTTATTAAAAGGAAGAGTGTCAGGCAGCTGAGACAAGCAAGACAAAAAATGTCTCCTTGTCTTTGTCAATTTTCTTTTTACTTTTAAGTACAAACTCAGGGTCATTTTAACAAGATAAAGACAGACATAAAGATTGTAAGCAGGTCATCTCTATGTATAGTACAACTAAAGAATATCCTTAAGGGACATAGTTATAGATTTTCTGTGTAGAAGTTAAGATGGATGCAACAGCTAAGAGGTGGATATGGTCACTGTACTGTACCTGCAGTGGAGTGGAGTGCTTTAATATGCTATCATTTAATACAATTCCCAAAACAGTTGCTACTAGTGACTTTTACTAAAAAATAACTGATAGAAGAGCCTAACGGTAGATCTTATTTTCTCTAAGGAGCATTAGTTGATTACCTTTAAGCAGGTATTTTTAAAGACTGTCTTAGAAGGCAAAATAAATTTAAAACAGCAGGAAGCAGTGCAGGCAGAGTTAAAGTTAGGGAGCACTGCTAGCAAGGCAGTGACATCTCTCTATAAAGTGTCTTCATAAAGCATTTTCCTGTAATTATCTTCTGTCACGGTCTTTGCATTTAATGGAACCAAGCAACAACAACCTCCTCCCCAACCCCTCCCACCCACCCACTGCTTGTAGCCTATTATTTTGCTGTGAAGTTGTACAGTGTGTGCAAGGATATAGAAAATCAGTATTTCATGAATTAGAGGGCAGCCTATCTACTATCTAAAGTAGGAGAGACGCTGCAGAGACACAATGTTGCTTGTCAAAGTTTAATCAGACTGAACTGAACCGAGTCAGGAGCTCATAAGCATATCTGTCACCTATTTACGTTAAAATATATTGGAACAAATTTAAGCCTGACCACCTGAATTGCGGTGTAACAGGACACGCTCTGCAGTGCTCTTTAAGAGCAATTTTATTTTTGGTGTCGGTAAATATATAACAATATATTATAATTAGTTATTTGCAGACACTTTATTTGCAGACACTTTATTTGCAGGCACTTTAGTTCGTTACTGATACTGGGTGAGTACGTAATGAAGATGTTCTAAAAGACGAAACTAAAAAGTGGTGCTTTTTCTGTTGTCTAATCACTCCCTGCTTGTGTGTGAATACACATCAAACACTGCCTTTTATTCTCTACATCCTCTCCTCCCATCTTGATTCACTCCTTCCTTTTCAACACGACAGCAAAGAAACAACAAGCGATTTTACCGAGCAAACCCTGAACCTGTTTACCCCTCAGTCCTCCAGGGCACTCCTACAGAGACTACAAAATTTCTGCTGATATATAGTTAGCATCCAAGCCATTCAGTTTAGAAATGTTGCCACTGCTCTCGTAAGAAGTGTGGGCAATAAGAGACCCACAACTGCTTGTGTGAAAAGGCCATACCAGTGTGGGTGATACATTACAGCTCCATATACTTTCCCCTCATGGAGTTCTGCCGTGTGTGAATCTCTGTTTATGTATAGTAACATCCAAACCCATGCATCTAGATGATGTGCCCTTGTGAGCTATAGAGGAAGGAGACTGCACAGAAGTGAAATAAACCTGTGATAGCAAATTCATGATAGCAAATTCAGTCTGTTGTGGGAAAAACGTGGCCTCTTGTGACTCGGGGCCAACTAATAGGTTTTGAAGTATAAACAGAGTAAGGTTGGGAGCTGTTATGAGTGGTGGGACATCAGGGCAAAGATTGTCAAGAGGAAAGAAAAGCAATCATGACTAACATTAATAAGAAATGGCAGCGGCACTACAACAACAAAATAAACCTAGAATTGCAGCAACCATGTAAGTCTATGATATCAGCAGGAATAAGGGAAAAATAAACACGCAAAAAACCGTGTTTGTCAGAGCACGCTAGTGAGCGAACACATGATACCTGGGGCAAATGATGGCGGGTTTGCTGGTGTAACAAAAGCAAGGACGCACTGGCAGTTAAAACCCGTGTTTTAAACAAATTGACACTCTCTTTTTTTTTATATGTGTAAATTTATTTTAATGCATTTTTATGTGAATGGTGGGATGTAATTTGCATCCATTACCAAAAGCGTTCCTTATAGCGTGCTCTTTTTCATTCCTCTTGCTTTATCTCACCCAATTTCCAACCTTTTCACACTGTCTGTTCTAAGTGTCTCACCAACCACATATTCAATATTCTAACATATAATTCACAATCCATTTCAGAATCAGACAATATGACACACGGGCTTGGACTATCGAGAGGTTTTGTGATGGAAAAACCTTTGCCCAGTAATTTTCCTGCAATCGCAGGAAATCAGCCAGGTTGGGTGCACAGAAAAGCTCACTGTCACTGCTATACTTGACCCAGCATCCAACGTGCTGTCTTTACATATTCTCTCTCTCCCCCCCTCCCATTTTCTTTAGAAATGTTATATTCTGAAAAATTGTCTGTACCGCGCTGACCCACCAGAGCCTTTGAACACAGCCCTTCAACAAGATGCACTCAGGAATACTTCAGTTTTGAAGCCTCATTCAAAAAGTGTCTGTCATTTCCGTTATTACCTTAGAATATTGCAGTCTTTTTTTAAAGTGTTCAGTGGTTTTCCTTGCATGGAGCCCCTAGATTTTTTTCTGAAAACTTGTGGTGTTGTTGATGGTACTTCGTTTTCAATTCTCTTGCTTTCATTGAACAAAGCTTGTGACCGACCAACCTGGTGTACCAGGGTGACAAATGGAGGTGTTCTTTCTGATAAGTCATGACACACTGGTTGTATAGATGCATAGCAGCCTCTCTTGGGAGCTTTGTGTTTTGCACTGTTTTTGTGAGTAGCTGATTAGTTTCTGTTCATCTTTTATGTCACACTTGCTGGTTGGGTTCCAAAAACTACTCAGATTGGGTTAAAATGCACATGTTCACTTTGGGAGTCAGGGGCCTTCTCATTACTGTACATGCCCTGGCTTGTTAAGTAACTGTCAGTAGAATGAAACTAACACAAAGGGAGGAAGCAAATCTGTATAAAGTCCTATGGAACATGTGATCTTTGGAAAATGCAGTATACAGTACCTTGCCCCCCCTCCCCCTTGGGGATCCCCAACTCCACTGTCTGAAATGCAGATCCAAAACATGACAGAGACTCCACTATGTTTTACTAATGGTTGTAGACACTCAACACATACTATTTCTCACCTCATTTTGTCTGTACATGTTGATGATGATTAGAACCAAACATTTCAAATTTGGATTAATCACTCCATAAGACCTGCCGTCACTGGTTTTACTCTGATCTTGTAAATATAGCATACGTCAGCCTTTTCTTCTCGTTTCTCTTTGTTAACAATGGCTTCTTGCCAGCGACCCTTTCACTGAGACCGTTTGTGATGAAGCTTCAACAAACAGCCAAAAATCCAAATACATCTCTCAGGTCAGTGTCGGGTCTTTGTGTGATTTTTTTTCCCCTAATTCTCAACGACATGACTTTCACATGCAATTCATCTCCTGTTGATAATTTTTTAGGCCTGTCACTCCCTTGTTTATCCTCCACTTGTCGGGTTCCTTCAGATTTTTTGGCACACTGCGCACCATGCTGAGGTATGCCAAGTTGAGCCATGCCAACTAAAGAAATTGGAGCAAATTATATCTTTTTGCGACAGGCAGCTAGTAACGAAGAGCTTAAAGTTGATACAATTTGTTAAGTTATGTGCAGATACAACACTGGTGCATCCTTTTATCTTTTTAAATCTTGAATGATTCATATATCAGTGTTAGGTAGTCAAAAAAAGAAAAAGAAAAACCTTTCCTCTGAAAACCTTCATCTAATAATGGTTAGGTACAAAAGCTAGAGTGGAAATGAGTGGAAAAAAACAGCCAAAGGTCAAAAGAAAAACATTGAAATGTCTTCAAAAAGAACTATTGCTCTAGAGCACTTTAACAGATAACAACACAGTCTGGCTCATTGGAAATAAAATATAAAAGAAAGAGTCTGAGCTCAAGACTTTTGCACGGTACTGTACATGTTTGTAGTTAACTTGCACGAAACAAACCAAAAGACTACATCATGCAACATCATGCAGTTTCATCCATTAGGAATCCGTTTTTGTGATCTGGTTCTGTAGATTAGGATTAAAACAACAATTAACAAGCAATGAGCACTTATGACAGCAGCAGACAGGCAATCAGCAGAAGTCACCAGATGGAGGAAAACACTGCAGTCATCATGAAATTCATTAATAACACTTTCACAATTATCCATGGCACATGATTAATGGCAGCAGAGTTTAAATTGTTTTGTGGCCAATGGTTTCACTAAAAAATACAAGTTGCCAGCAGCACACATCTGATTTAAGGCATTCATGCAGATACACGTACACGCACCGACGCGAGCCTGCTGTGTATTACACTCACAGACTTTGACTGTTCACAAGATCATTTTCTCACCATCTTATGATAGATATGCCACTCAGTAATGCCTGTAGCTCTGCAATTCAATGCTTGCAATCTCAGCTGGTCCTGTTTTTTTTGTTTTTGTTTTTTTTCCTCTCTGATATATCCTTTTTTTTTTTTCCAGATTTATCATTGTTCTCTTCCAGCCACCCATCCCTTATGACACTAAGTGGAAGAATAATGAACCCTCTGCCCTGTTTTTGCCCCTTACATTCAAGCTCCATGGCAGCCGCTCATTTGCATTTTCTCTGTTGTTGTTTGAGGAAAGGAAAGGAATTAATTTTAAGGAAAGCAATACAGGTGCTCAGATTCTTTATGTGCCCAAGTGATTGAAGAGTCTGGAACCCAGCTGAGCTGACCTCGAGACACTCTCTTATATTTGTGTCTTCTTTACTCCACTCTCTCACCTGCTCTTTACTCTTTAAATGGCCTCTTCATCTCTAAACCTAGGAAGTAATACTCTGTCAGTCTTTGTGAGAGAAGCCTAGTTAAGTAAAAGGAAGGGGAAAAGAGGTAAACACACAAAAGGTTTGAAAAACAATTAGTAATAATAATACAAAGTGCTGGTGCCAATGAGTTCTTAGTTTAGAATATTAAGCCTGTTTTCCTCTTGAAGAGTGTTGATGTGTAAATGCTTCACATTCATTCTCTTAATGCTTTTTGTGAGTATTATATAACAGAAAAACAGACAAATCTAAGCTTGTAGCTTGAATTTTAAGTAAGAGCAATGCAAGCTTTTGCTGTTAGTGAATCACAGTGTCCAGAGGAAATGCCTTGATTTTAAACCCCATTGTGCACATTGTTAAACCCACACTTTCATTAAAATAGGAGTGCTATGGTACAGACTGCCTTTAGGGGTTGAGGGTGTGGGATGAAGCTCAGCTCTTTGTAATAGTGGGCTCTGTGGTGTGTAGACTGTGGATGGCTGCCTTCCCTGCAACAGGCATCATTGTTTTTCCCTCTGAATTGGAGTCATGTGGTGCAAGCTTTCTTTTTCTTCCCCTCTTTCTATTTTTTCCTTTAATTCTCTTTATTTCTCCGTCTCCTTTTCTCTCCTTATATATCGCTATGCTATTAATAGAGAATTCAGCCCCTGGAGGATGTAAACAGGGTAGCATGGGAATAGAAGGAACAGTGGGTGTGTAAGGGTGAAAGTGAAGTGGTTGAAGAGACCAGAGCAAAGTGAAAAATGAGAGAGTTGAGAGTTGATGAAGTGAGGACAGTGAAAAGGACCATAGAGCTGGAATGAAGAGGAATAGCTGAGGTTAGCTTAAAAAAGGAGAAAAGCTACACAATGTTACACAGAAGAAAGAAAAGAGACATAGATAAAGTGGAGTTAAAGCGTGTCATACGGGGGGGAAAAACAAAACAAGAGAACTAGAGTGAGGGAGAGGGGACACTTGAGAACTCTAAATCCATTTTCAGTTGTGTGCTGGCAGGCAAAAAGGAAAAAACAATGAATTCAGGTGGGACCTGTTTGTGAGGACAGACCGGCCCCAGTCTCCAGTGTCATTCTGTAACTTTAAGCATTTTGTTTTAGACCCCTGGTGTTTGTATTTTCACAACGACAGTCTCCAAAACAAGCTAAAGGAGACGTTGGAGTATCTTGCTAAATAAAAAGCATATTCATTTATTCACCTTTAGAGTTACATGTTCAAAAACATGTTGTTAGATAGGAAAATTTACCGAGACTACCCTTTTTCCTTTTATACCTTATTTTCATGGCTTTCTGTTGGAGTGGAAGTAAGTAATGCTTTGTTTAAAATTGAGCAGAAGTACTGACATGTGTTTCTATCAGCCTTCACTGCATTCAGTGTTTTTGTTATGCTCGCTTTTCTGTCACCTAAATAGAAACCCTTTTTACAGTATTTCATCTTCTTTTTATTATTATTTATCAGACACTGATTCAGCTTTTTCCTCGTTTCCTCAAATTGAAAGTGTGCACAAAACCAAGCTGATGGAAACATATCTGATCTTGTTATTATTATCTGAGTGTTGTCAGGTTTCACAATTTCAGTAGTGATTTTAGAGCCATCAGTGTTTGGGGTCCATTTTCCAAATGGAGAGATTTAAGCACATCAGCAGCCTTAACAAAAAAAAAAAAAGCTCCTCCACTGCTCAATTTCACGGCATTCGAACACTTGGGTCTGCAGGTAATTGAAAATAGCCTGTTGTTTGACAAGCTATAAAACTATTCACAGTCATTACCCAGCCAATGAAAAGCATGTTTTCCCAATTAGGCTGCTGATAATAAAGTCACCTGGCTTGAGGTTCAGATTTCTTTGTGGTACTGAGGAAGGCAGGCAGGCCACATGTGAAGGCAGTGATTGTAGTCTGACCTCAGAGCCTTTGCTTCTCTCTGGGGCCACAGCTCCCACTGGGCCTTAATTACAACTGCGTGCAGCTCTCAAACATTGCCATATCTGATTCCAGATTAAACCACTTTGACATCCCTAATTGAAATGAGAATAGACTTTCTGTGAAAATGCGCCTGGCTTAGGCTGAGTGATGGTAATGCCAGAAAATCACAATGGATATATGAATTAAACTGCTGATTGTAGACCTGAGATGCTTATTCTAGATGCCACAATAGCTTAACCAATTACCTGCTGCATGTAAGGTGGATCATATCATGATAACCTGAAGTCCCACAGCTAGAGTTTGTAGGTAAACAAGACAAAGGGATGGTAGAAGAGGTTATTGTGCAATTTTCTCTGTCAGAAACTCCAGCTGTGGTCAGTTAGCAGTACTGTTTTTCTCATCAAACTGGTTCACAACAGGGACTTATTGGCAGTTTCGACCTTGTTGAGGTTTTTCTCCCTTAGTTGTTGACTATGCAAACCTTTCAGTGGGTGGATTCCTCCATCTTCCACCTTTTATTTCACAACAGTGAGACGTGACTCAGCTGTGTCGCATTTGGATCAGTTGTGGAGATCCTGCTGAATAAAACAAGACAGACAATGTCAGCATGCAGCCAGGTATAAATTGCTTTACTACCGATCTTTGCACTGCTACAGGTGCTATGTTAAGAATGTGTGTTGGACCACCTGGTTTTTTCTGAGCTGCAATTCACCCCTGCACTTGATTGGCTATCGATGACATGCTACATAGTATATAGCTGAGATTTATTGTTTGCTTTTGAATAGTAGAAGCAGATGAAACAAATATATTCGTCTTCTACAGAGTGTAACTCTTCTGTTGTCATCCTTACTCTTTTAAATGACCTTGAAGAGGTTCGGACCTCTTGGATCGACATAGGACCTCATCTACAGCGAGTTTATTTCATATGCAATGCAAAATATTAATATAAAACATTCTTTAGTGCCTAAGACCATCACTGTAAATGCGAGGTACTGTTAGAAAACCTACAGCACTATGCTACCTGTGCATTTCACATAATTTACCATAGTGATGTGTTCCTGGCACGACTGTGGAAGCGTGCAACTGTGACAAGTAAAATAAGGTATTTCAGCTTTAGCAGCAGACTCTTCTGGCCTCCCACAACCTCTTTTTTTTCTCAGGCTTTGTGTCGTTAGCTTGGTTGTCCTTCAAAATGAAATCAACATTCTTGAATCGTGACATTTAAAAGAGAAAATAGAAATCTTCTTATTCATCGTTGTAAAAATAGAAATAAAAAAAAGCATCCAGGGTCTTTTTTCATCAATTTTAACCATGTGCTTCTTTAACCATAACATTTTTGTGCTTATTTTCCCTAAATTGTGACTAAAATTAACTTTCTAAATCCTATTCTTCATGGATATTAGCTATTCTAATTTTTATTCATGCAAAACATCTGTTTCAGAATGCAATATTGAGGTAGTATTGAAAGTTTGCCCTGTATTAGCACACAGCATTATTTTGCTAAATTGGTAAAGGCCTCATGTTGCATAGCACTTTGCTCTTACCTCTAGTTCCCCTTTTGTATTGAGTTGAGATGGTCTGTGAAATGCTTTAACATCCTAGGAAAGAGTGAGTATGGTTGTTCATTGAGAGATGAACTAGCTACCTAGGGAAAATATGGTGAATGGAAGAAATCCAAGATATTCATATGCAAATTACTGAATCCTTTTAGTCGTGCATGCTGGTTGAGCAGTTGTGGCACTCTTCTACTAATCACCAGTTAAAAATACTGAATTGTCAATTTGGAGAAGATACTTTATAAACTTTCAAAAATTACAATCGACCGAATTTGAAGTTTTGAAAGGCCAGTGTGTCTGTGCCCCTGCCAAACTGATGCTTGCATAAGGAAAACTGATGACTGACCTTAGTCTAGAGACATGATTCTTTTGCACTGCTGGGCAGGTAAATCTGAATAAAAGTAAAACCGACTCTGACTGGAAACATTTCTCACATTCAGAGCTTACGTTAAAGAATATTTTTGCCATGCAGAGTGAATGTGCAGCAGTGGGTGTGTTTTGGCCAAGGCTTCCAGTGTGTCTACTCAAAAAACTAATGAAAAACTAAAATAAAATGCCCTGCCCTTTCTAATGGTGCAGTGAATGATTATTCAAAGAGGAAGGGAGAAGGAAAAATAGAATAAGGAGAGCAAAAGATGATCCCTATTAAAACGAGATTTCAATCCACGAACCAACGACAAACACAGAAAAAAAGTGAAGCTGGTGAAATAGTCACCGTTGAAACCGGCACACACACATTCTGACAGTAATTAATGTACTTTTGGGTTGCAAATGGTTTGCCTGCTCCTGCATTAACCTTCGTCAACGCTGACACTGTACTAATCTCTTCTCCTCTCTGACATTCAGGCTGCTCCTGATGAATATAGGACACTGCACTTGGAGTCGAGCATAGATTGACAAGAGGGGGGCCATCCTCAGCCCTTTACTGCTCCACCCTTGTGCCATTGCTTCTATACTAACGCAGTAATTGAACAGCTAATGCTGTCTCATTTGTACTAGGAGAAAGCAGGTAGTGGGGAGGTGTTGGCAGACCCCAGTGCATTGAGCTAAATGCGACGTAACAGTAAATTAAGTGATCCAGTAACTGTGAACTGAGTTTGTCTAAGTGTTTGTTCAGACACAGAGCAAATGGACAAATGGAGCTCTACCTACTAACCATCCCACACATTGAGTGTGCTGTTAGAGTGACACCATCTGATCTTTTTCATTTCTTTCCCTCATGTTTTTGTACATTATTTGTTGACACTGTGACATATGAGGATCCATCTCAATTCGACCTACTAGGTTTGATCTACTAGGCTGAATTCACAGATTTATATAATCTGTCTCACCTTTGAAATTCACTGCACATTCATGCTGGACCCACCTAAATACAAAACAAAGACCAAAAAATACACACTTTGACCAATTCACCTGAATTTTTCAACATTTTTCCCACTATAAACCTCTGCCCAGAAAAGAAGTTTCTATTCCCATTGCACCATGTTGTACTATTGTAGTTCAACCCTGTATCCTGTACCAAAGTACAGTGGTGTTTGCTTGAAATGTCTCTCTGCATCTCTATTTTTCTTCCTATTTTGTTTTTTTAAATCTTATTTTCTTCACATCAACCTTACCAGCCCAATTTCACTTACACTTTGTCCCATACTGACACTTGCTCAGGAACCTTAAGTGTTGCATTTTAAAGCACTGCATATCCCTTAGGTAGCATCATTTTTTCTTCATGCAGGATAGTTTAATTGATTTCGATAGATCCCTAAACATCTAAAAAACAGAAGCTAAGAACACACAGCAAGTAAACTCTGCCAGTGTCTCCGAATGCATCACTGGAGAAAATGGTGGAGAAACTTGTTACCCAAATGGGCAAAATACTGAATTTCGCATTGCTCCTGAGAGCAAGCGAGCACTTTGCATGGCAGTCATTAATGTGCGACTGTGTGTGTAAAGGGCTTTGTTGAACTGAAAAAAGCTAAAAAGCACCATATGTGAGTTCAGAACAGCTTACATTTTTTAAACCTAACCAAGTAGTTTTTAGTGCCTAGTCTTTTTGGTGCCCAAACAAAACAGCAGCAGAAAAAGAGGAGTCTAAAAGCACAAGTCCCGGGTGGGACTGCTGTGTTCGCGTTAGAAGTTCTGTGATTTATTGCATCCGTCACACCACCTACTTCCTTATGTGTACTTTTTGTCAGTTGTTATTCATTATCAGCCACAAAAAAGGGTATTCTGGACCAGTGTACTGCATGTTGAATAATCACACTAAATAGGTACTCGGTGTGTTAAAATGTGAGAGGAAAGAGTCCTGACCATGCGTCAGTATGTGACAAGTACAGGGAGAGAATGTGTTGTACCTTTTCATGTGGGGGAAGCAAAGCAGTAAAAAAAAATCTATTTTTTTGAGGGTTGTTCAGCGGTTGTTGGGATGCTTGTGGATATAGGGATGTTGATGGAGAACAGAAATATTAACTTGTGTCTCTCTGTGTGTATTTATGTGTGTAAAGGGAAACTTCTTTCCCCCCTTTTTTATGCCTGCTTTTAGGAAAGATCCACCCATTCGCCAACCCCTTGGGGCAATCAACGTGGCAAAAGTGCTTCAGGACTCACTTCCACAAAATCTATTTTCCTTTAAGAAGAGGTTGCTATGGCCTATGCATGTAAATACAACAATATGTGTGGATAAGGGAGGAGAAGGGGAGAGATCTAGGCACGTCATTGGATTAGGGAGGGAGAGAAATGTTGAGAGGGATAACAGGGAAGAGAAGCATCAGTGAGAGAGAGCCCTTTCATCTCTTTCTGGCGTCTTCAAAGACAATGAGCCTCTCCCACTGCACTCTCTGTTGACATTAACACATGCACACGCGAGCACACACTATGTCAAACATCTGAAAGCACACACACAGTGCCGATACACATGTATCTCTCCTCGTCTGCAAGCTACGTTACCACATGCCCTCTGCGCGCGTGAGTATCGCAGGTGACGCTGTAATTAACCCAAAGAGTCGTCACAAGTGTTCACAAAGATCTGTATGGCCACACATGAGTGTAAGCAGTTGACTTACAAGTGGCGAAGATTGTTAACGTACGTGTCAGAGTCTCTCTTTCACTCTCTGTCACTCCAGCGCTAACTTCATTGATGGGCGAGTACATCAAAAGAGGAAATGTTTTGAAATAAACTCAGAATGTGGGCGGGAGGCAACACAAAAGCCGGCTCGAGGATGATGTGACAGACATAAGAAGAATTATATCAGTGTAATATTGTTGTTTTCATTGTTTTCATTTTCACTAAAATGACACCGTGTTAGCTGCTCGACTTTGTGTTAATAGACAATTGTACATAGTTGATGCAGTATTGCACCAAAAACTGGACGCAGCTGTTAGCGGTATTTCAAGTTGTGGACCAATGGACCAATGAATCAGTAATGAATCAAAGCAGCAATCACACAAGATGCCAGAAACACAAAATATAATTAATTGTCTTTAATTTCCACAAATATCTGGGATGAATATTTGTCTAAACCAGTGGTGTCAAATATAAGGCCTGGGGGCCAGAATACTCTGGAAAAGGTCTCCAGTTTGACCCATTAGACAATTTTTTACAATCAAGCAATTCCTACAACATCAAAGTAATTAAGTACTAAATAAACATTTTATTTTAACAGTGGGTTGTCAGGAAGTTTATTTCTTAAAAGTTAAGCCTAAAGAGTCGTGCCGACAGATTTCTTTCATTTCTTTGTCATGTAGAAAAACTGAGCTGTAACGTCTTCGGAGTGACAGGCACTTAAGATCAAAGTGGGCTGCATGTGGCCCGTGATGTAAAAAGAGTTTGACACTCCTGGACACTCCTAATCCCTCAACACCTCACGATGAACAGCTGGAACCTAGTTTGAGGAGAGTTAACCACAATTGCCACTTTGGAAACTGTAAAATCAAGACAATGAGCTAAAACACAAACAACATATTGTAAAGCTGGCAATACCTCCAGAGTTGGCTGAATTAGAAACACAGTTAAATATCAAACTGATTTAAACATTGAGATTCCAGAAATAGATGCAGGTAATAGAGGTGGTGAGTCTAACCTAGATTAAAGGTTTGGGCTAAGATCTTAATCGGTAACAGGTTACTTTACAATTTACAAAACCCGATTCAGCTACATGCTTTATATTCTAGAAATTATTCTATGGAATCATGTCATGTGAGATAATACTGCTGCACACAGACCAGGTGCAGGCAAATGAACTCCCAACATAGCGAATGCAAACCAATCTATGCGTGCTACAAAGAAGTGCAGCAACTCTATTTACTCAAATGCTGCACTACATCTGCATGAAATAATGCATATGTATCTCAACATTCAAGTGCAATTGTTTAAACCTCTCACCCACTTTTTTTTTCTTGTGGCTGCATTTGTGTATTGAGAATTTTATTTTCTGTGCAGTTAGAAGTACTCAGAGCTTGTAATTATGAGCAAAATGTCCTCTAGCTATATATGTCTCTCTGGTTGTCTCCCGCTCTCTCTTCCTGTCTGTTTCTACTGCAGATGAAAAAGTTGAAGAGTGCAGGATACACATGTATTTATGTCTCCATGTGTTTTACTGCACATACACATCTTTAGAGGGTGCGTTTAGTTCATTTGACAGACAGAGTATTTTGTGGTATTGTACTGGATGCGAGAAAGTAAATAGAAGAAAAAACACTTTACTTTTTTAAGATTAAAAAAAGAGCAAACACAGCGTTCGGTGACGTAAAGAAGAATTAGCCTGTATATTTTTTCAGTCGGGGTGGGGGTGGGGGGGTTTTCTATCTGTCTGCAGACAGCTGGACTACAGGTAGATAACTGCGGCACTGGACTGATAGAATTTTTGCTTTTAGGTATACTTACGCAGTGCTATGCAAAAATCTTGAGCTACCAGTCATTTTTCTATATTTTGCTTCCAATGAGCCAGACTTCCTAGTAATTTTTGAAGTGGTTCAAAACAGTAGTTCTCCAGGCTTCCTAAAGGTCTTTCAAAGTTTTTCCTCAACATTTGGCAGCTTTTTCATTCATTCATCCCAGTCCTTGTATCTGGCCATTTTCAAGGGAATGTTTTGTTTGTTAAGCCACTTAACACTGACCTATGACTCATTCAAGCATAAAAAGGCACTTAATTCAGGGGATGAACCATGCCAAAAATTAGAAAAGATCCAATTTAAATGGTGTCTTTAACAACTTTGTTACTAGCAGCCTGTCACAAAAACGCATCATATGTTCCCAATTCTTTACTCTATCTACAAAAACTGCCAAAGAAACAGTTTAACATGCATAAAATTATGTTTGCTTCAACAAGGTGAAAACTAAAGAGCTAAAACTTGGCATATTTTAGCATGCTGTACAGTTTGTGCTTAAAACATCTGGGAAAACTGGACAAGTAAAGGGCAAAAGAAATGTCAGGCTTAAAAAACTATCAACAGCAGATGAGCAGTGTCTGAAAGTTGTGTCCTTAAGAAAAAAGGAAAAAATATAGTAAAGCTCTGACATAGAATCTTCAGTTGATCTACTGTTCACTGAAGCCTCATTAGAAATGATCTGCGTGGAAGGGTGGCTGTCAAAGAAGCCATTCTTAACAAAGAAAAACAGGGAGAAAAGCCTGAGGTATGGCAAATTACACAAGAACTGGACTGAAAATCAATAGCAACAGGTCTCATCCAAATTTAAAATTTCTGGTTCAAAGTCAATATATATGGAGACGGTCAGGAGAGAGGTAAAACAATGAGCGCTTACGGCCATCTGTAAAATACAGTGGAGGCTCTGTCAAAGCTGATGGAATTATAAACATAGAAAAGTGTAGTCAGATTTTGATGCACTTTGCAATACTATTTGGAAAGCATCTGATTGGCTTTATCTTTCAGCATGACAATCCCAAACTCACAGGTAGAAAAAAGACACGATGGAACACTATAACACCCCAGAGCCTGGACCTCAACATTACTGAAGGAGTGTGTGATCACCTTGACAGAGAAGACAACAAAAGGCCATCAACAGTTTGTTTTTTCATGTGGCTTAAACAGCTAGCAAAGGTTTAAACCGACCTGACTTTAGCAATGTATAAATAAAGGGATGTTGTATTTATAGTTGATCATAAAATGGTAAATGGCCTGTATTTGTATAGCGCTTTACTCATAGAACAAAGAAGATATGGCAGATTTTACAGTAGAGGTTTACAGAAAAATCATTTAAACCGTGACTCCCTTTTGTTTTTAGTTAAAGAGAACCAGACGAGCTTGTCTAATAAGATTCAATGGTAAGTCAAGGACTTACAAAATGTAATAAAAGTGCAGTATCAAATCAAGAGTACATGTGTAAAGATAATAGCAATATAAAACACATAATATTACCCTGATTAAGACAACTGCAGATTGTGCAGCTGCATTCTGTCTACCAGAAGATAAGCATGATTTGTTTTTAAAAGTGATACATATGCTTTCCCATATTTGCTAGAGAGGTCTACCTTTGCTGTACACCCACATAAAGCCCACATTAGCATTTGAAGCAGTCATGATGGTATTGACAAAAACTCAAGTAAGTTGTGTAAGAGCTTCCCCAGCTGCACTGAAGTGTGCCCAGGGCTGATGGGCACACGCCAGCTCTTAGCCCTGTCAGTTGGCGTTGTGACTGGTGTGTGTGAGTTGGAGGTAACAAGGTGGCAGCAAAGGGACCTGGGTGAGCAATGAGCAGTGAGGCGCATGCAGGCCATCTGCAGTGAATACTGTGTTACTGCCCAGAGGTCAAAAGCAGAGAGGGATGGAGACCACAGAGCTGCTTTTATTTCTTTGGCCTAAGTGACCTGCAGTATTTCTTCTCATACAGGTCCACATATTCCACTGATGGCAGGATTATTTGTCTATGTGATCCTGCAAGTTATCGGCATCTCAGGGTCTGTGATGACTAACTAAATTCTGTCTCTCAAAATGGACTCTGAGAGAGTCTCAGCTTACATATACGGACCCGTGGCTTAGCAGCAGCCTGAAAAAATATCGTAATATTTCAGAAAATCTAATGTACTCTTGTCCTCCTCTCTGAGAGGATGAAAAATAAACTGTTGTAGGTTTGATCTCTTTAAATGCACTTATCAATTTATAATAAACACTCTTTTGTACACACACCATGATGCGGATACACGGACACACACAACATGATGTTGATAAATGACTTTGATAACCAGGAGACAGTAATTCTCCAATTTCACTGTCATTTTAATCAATGCTGAGAGAGTTTTCTCCAGGTCTATTCCAGTGTAATAATCTCAGATATCTGTAACTGCTGATGGTAATGAACAGTGATGCTTGAGATCAGAGGGTTCACTGTATAGAGTACAAGGAATTTGATACATAGTTGATGCAGTGGTAAATGACTGAGCTGCTGGTGATGTTTCAGGGAGGGATAGAGACAGTGATTATCTCTCGTAGAGGAATGCCAGGAGGTTAGCAGGATGGGGCAGATGCTGAAGATAGGGTGCCACCATCAAAGCAGAGATCTGTGACTGTTGTTGTCACAAGCAGGGTTCCAAAACCTTTCATCTGTCCATACCCATTCGTGTTGTCCCAGATGGGCCATGCCCTGGCTAAGTCTATTTGCTGTGCAAACCATCCGTACAAGCCATGTCAGACAAGAGGGACTTCAAAAGGTAAAAACTCAAATGCAGTTTTTATCTGATTCTGAAAGCCCACAACTACAGTCCTACATTCTTTCCTGTGACCCTAAAGGAAAGAATGAGGAAACGCCAGAATTAACTGACATAAAACTGACATGTTTGTTCAGTAAATCAGAATAAAGGAAAACAAATAGCATACAACGCATTATAACAATAGATGTAATGAGAGCTCCAGGTCGCCACTTGTGCCCACGTAGCTTTAGCTTTACATCAGCATCCAGGAAAACAAAAGCCTTGTCTGGATCTAATGGGATATTCAGGTTGACTACAAATTTCAGACCTCAGTCTGTATGGTGGAGAGTGTGACATACAGCATATTTCCCATTACCACTTTCAGTCCTGTAATTACCCAATGTCCCTTCTGAGACGCTGGCACACAACTGTGCACGCATGAAGCAGCCCCAGCAACCCCACTCAACTGTACTTCCACTCTTATCTGCCCTCCTTGGCATGCAGCATTGTTCATATCCCATGGAGAAGTACAGTATCTATGTGCTACATGATTGTTAATCTCAAGGAGCCCAAACCCAGTCATGTAAGGCACACAGTGGTCTGGAGAAACTCTTATTACAAAATGCGATCGTGAGATCTCAGGAAATTCTTTGACAGCTATTCATCTGTCTGTGAGTTTGAAATGTTTGCCTCAGGAAACAGCATGACAGGTTGGGCACAATTATCTTATGTTCAGTTTGTCATCATTCAAACACAGCCTTCATCTCTCTTTTTTTTTCAACCAGCCCATACTTTAATTTCTAGAGAGTATAACTCAACAAGACAGAGGCCTGTCTTTGCAAGCTCACATGACAATAGCCTAACGTTTTCTCTGATTAAAGGTCCAAATCAATACTGACCCTCTGGATGTTTATTATCTGAAGGTAGATGTAATATTCAGTTTCTTAAACAGAAATCAATCTCAAGTGCTTTTGTGATCATATAGCAGGTTTAGCAGCCCCCCCATACTCCCTCCTTCCACAGACAAAAACAAAAAAATCACAGAAGAGCTCTGAAGTAGCCTTCTTCCGACAGGTAAGAGAATGTGTGTTTCACTAACCGGCATTTAACTCCATATGGCTGAGTTTGAAATCTAGTTTGTCCTGGAGGAGGGTAAACAGAGCGGAACTGACCCCAAAATGGACTCATCATAAGTGTGATGGCAACAGATGAGGGAGTTTAGTCCACATGGCCTCCTTTTGCTCATTAAACAGACCTGCACCTGTGTTCCTGCTGCACAGCACATCTGTCAGCCATGCCCTGGCTCCTCCTTCACTGTTCTCACCACATGTTTCTCATGGGATCATGATGCACCCCATTCATGAATACTGACACACATATATTACTTTTAATCCTCTCTATCAGACTCTGGGTGCACTAGCTTCTCGTCAGCACCCGCCCAAGCATATAGCACTGATTATAATGATATACAGTATTGTGCAGACTCCAGTTCTCCGTGCTAAAGGATACACAGTCAACAAAATAATTCATATCTCTAACACCGCAAGTTTCTTTATCACAGTGAGTCTCAGATCCTTCTCCTCAGATGTTTCTTACCTGGTCTCTTTCTATAATCTACACTCTGATGTGTATGCACCAAGTGCCATTATCACTGTAAAGCAATATAGTGCTGCATATCCATAAAGGTGTTGCTAAAAGGGTACATCTTTACCCAAACATTGGGATTCGCATTCAGTGCTTTTATAACCATGATTGTGTCTTTGAATTCCACCGTTATGATAACATTAACTGACACTGTGACACTGTCCCTTCATGTGTTCATGATATGGCGTGCTGAATAAAAAAAAAAACAGGAAACTACTGCATGAGAAGTTAGAACTATTTGTTTAGAGCACACTGTGATTAACTGAGTCTGTGCTTCGAAGACACAGCTGCAGCTACAGGGGAAAACTTTATGACTAACCTGCACGTTGTAACCACATTTTCCATTTAGGGATGATTTTTTCTTATTTGTACAAGGAAGAAATGATTACTGAGATTAGTTTTATTTGATGTTATCTTGAGGAGTGATTCACAGTCTGTTTGGGGCTGTTAGAAG
The DNA here is from genome assembly GCF_001858045.2 of Oreochromis niloticus. Classification (NCBI taxonomy): domain Eukaryota; kingdom Metazoa; phylum Chordata; class Actinopteri; order Cichliformes; family Cichlidae; genus Oreochromis; species Oreochromis niloticus. The sequence goes on from NC_031979.2 coordinate 27,213,779, forward strand.
ACATCCCATTTGTGTCGCACGTGCCATCTCAGCTCATAAGAACAATGTCTATATAGGGTACAATGTTAAAATGTCATAATAGGAATACTATACTGTTTTCTCATGTATTAATGTAATTGTTGCGATGTTGGGCTCTAAAAGGGAATACTCAGTATGTTCAAGTACTCAACATTATTCATTTATCCACTATTATTAAAAAGCTCTTTGGTGTGGCCCCGTCTGCGCCTGTCTTACCATCTCTCTGAACTTAGACCTTTTACTCTAAGAAGAAAGCAATATGGTTCATAATTTAAATTAAATGCATGTCCAGCATTATTTCAAAGAATGACGTAGTTGTAGTCCAGTTGGATATTCACATATCTGACTCAAAGAGAATGCTGTCTGGATGAGTCGTCTCCTTGTTGAGCAATAAAGAATTTTTTTTCATTTTTGTAGCATTGAAACTGGACCCCATCTTTCTTTCTTTAACCTAATATGAACTGAGCAATGCCAAACTATCTTAACTTTTTTAATTATACACTTTGAACTGCATAATTCCCTCTAGACCTATAGTGGCGTGTTTTTCTGCAGTGTTTGTGTTTTCCACCTGCCCCTCTCATCTGTATTTGTGTTGAGCTTACTTGCATTTGTTATGGATCCTTCTGTGTTTGGGTACACAGGATAGAGCTTTGCAGGAACATACGTGATATGCAGGCAACTTCTTTTTGCATAACAGGAAACAAGCAAAATTTTATGGTTCAACTGTCATAATAATGTCAAGAGGAGCAAGTTCTTCTTCGTATTCTGCTTATTTCCATTGGGCTTTGTAGTTGATGTGAGAACTACATTAAGACAGCCAGGCAGACATGTTTATTTTTCATTTATGCTGGCAACTCTTATCAAGGGCACCAAACAATGCAGTCTACATTCCTCTGTTCTTTGTCTCACGTGGGCAGCGGAAGGGAGATACTAATGAGAGAAGAAAAATGCAACACAAAGACGATGGCTGCAGTTTGGCCTGTTAGAAATGTGCAGGTTTTTTAACATCATTAGCAGAAATACTGTGTATGAGAGTGTATAGAGTCATGGTGGTGGAGGTGGTAGCTGTAATGGCTTGCCAGCGACAGTATTAAAAGTGCCTTATATTGTGTAGGTGTCCTTCGTGCTGCCAAACCAGATTTGACCCCACAGAACACCTTTAGAAGTGCCCTTCTGAATGTGTGGCATCTAGCACTGAGTATCAGCAGGTCTTTTGGATCCTATAGTTGCACAATGTGGCCTACCACTACACTGGACCTTTTTTGGCACATCCCGCAAATGCTGAATTACTTGGATTTGAGAAATTGTAAAGCCGGGTTAATGCCTTGGCTATATTGCTATGTTCTCTAAGCCTTTCCTGACCATTTCGCGTGTGTGTGTATGTGGTGGGACACACTGTCCTGCATTAGGGGTGTGCTTGGTATCCAAGAGGGTTTAGGCGGCTGATTAACGTGAATGCAAGGTTTCCTAGTAAAACACTGTTCGGTGTTATTGAGTTGACCTGTGTGTTAAATGTTATGGCTGATAGGATTATGGTCATGTTGATGTGTGTTTGTGAGAAAGATGAAATTATGGAGCGTTAGAGAAAGAGCAAAGGGAAAGTAAGAGTAAGAGAGCCATTTCAGGATGTTGCAAAAGTGCCGTAGTGTACAATATTGCACAGTTGTGGCTTGTGGTACAAACAGTAACATACAACTTCTGAATCTGAAAACATGACACATGGAGCTGCTGAAATGAATTTTGTTCCCTCTTGGAGTGATGTGATTCGATATGAAATTAAACTTTGTTCGCTCAAAGGAAGAAACACGATTTTGGTATTAATATATAAATAAAATTCCTATGAATGTGACAGTGAGGAAAACACTTGTAAAGTATGCTACAATTGTGTCAAGTCAATATTTATGTGCCAGAGCATTATTCTGTGTACTTGCTCCAGCTGACATTTAATAGTCCTGAAATGTGTGTTTAGGCAACTGAAGGATTGAGGAGTGGGGGGAAAAAAAGGAAGATGGAGTCAGAGTAGCAGTAGAACAATCCAAGATGATGCAGTGTACACAGTTGCTTCTCAGACTCCATTAAGGCTGATGGTGCACCCATAAATCTGTGTTTTTCCTGCTTATGCTCTTTTCCTCATTCGATACACAAAGTGACGTTTGAACCTGACACATTTAGGCCATAGCTGGTTTAGGCTTTGATACACATATTTCTGTTGTGCACATATTTTTCTAAACACTGACTCACTGAAATAAAGCATTGCACTTCTTATTCAGCACTATGAAAAGACAGGGCCCCAAATCCTCTGTGAAGCTGTCCAACAAAGACAGGGAAGCTCCTGCATGACTCTACAGCTTTTTTTGTTTGTTTTTCCCCCTCTTTCTGCAGCCATCGGTACACAATGTATTCATATTCTGCCAGGTTGAAGATAACTGTCGGGCTAATAGTAAAAAAGATTGCAGGGTCCTGATTTTCTCCTTTCTGTCTTACCCAACTTTGTTAGCAAAGAGTACCTAAGCCTGACAGCAGAATTTGCTTAACATATTACAACACTTAATATGCTGACACAAAGTCAATCACCCAGCATCAATACTTTTACTTAAGGAAGCAAACTCTTTACAGGGGTTCAACTTATGGATCTGTACACTAACGTAATTGTTTCAGTTCAAGAGTGACCCCCAAACTGTGTTGAATCCAGACATTTAAAAAATGTATTCATTTTTGTCCTACAAGCAGAACACAATACTAAAGGTAATACTGAACTTGACAATGAGTGATGGCCAAAAATAAAGGTAGTATACATTCTATAGGGGAGCCGAGCATTCAGCAGAACAGAAAAAAAAGGGACACAAGCAGGAAACAAAAGGATAAAAATATCCCTTGCCCTTGAGAAGAATGAATAGATAAAAAAAATGACAGATGGACAAGAAATTTCTTTTAAAGATATTAGGATGGGACACAAAAATGCAGTAAGTAACTGTCAGAGGGAAGCAGAGTGCAGGAGATGAGCAGTGGTCCAATGGGACATGTAACACATGGCTTGATATTTACTGGATACAGTCTTCTATCACGTTTGCGGTGTGCTTCGTTTGATGTTTTACAGGCTTTCAGGACTATAGTTTCAATACTGGTTATGGGCACCAACGGCAAGCATGGCAAATCTTGTTTATGTCTGTATTTATTTATTTAATTATTTATTTTTGCTGACAAATGACACTGTTTATCAAGAATGCAGAGAGAATAGACCATGTGTCGTTACTGGTGAAAATTGCTGACATTGTTTGAACTCTACAGGCTGCATCGAACATCCAGTTCATTACAAGTGTTACAGGACCTGTGATTCCTGCCACCATTAACAACATCACAATCTCACAGCAGAATGAGTGACCCTCCATAACGGATGTCCATTAGGTAGCCTTGCACTCTCCAGGGTAATGGAAGAGTGGACAGAGGACAGAAACATGTATTAACTCCCAGTGGATTGATTCTCAGTATAGGGGCAGTGGGAATGGGGTGGGCACTCCTGACATTTATAGCACCCTATGGATGAGGCAATAGGGGTGAGAGATGTAGTGGTACTTTGGTACAGGGTGATGATGAAGTGACCCTGGTGCAAACTGCCGCTTCTTCTCCACGCTGCCCCTTTGCCACCCGCTGTAGCAAGGATTAATGAGCATGAACTGGTGAGGAGACACTGGGCTAGATTACAAACATACCACTTTGTCTTATGTGCAGCAGTTCCACAAAGTGTAGCACTGCTCCCCTTAATTGGTTGCAATCCCTCCAAATCTATTCTCTCTCTCTGCACGACCAGGCCATGTTCTGTATTGTTCTGTGGGTGAAGGGTTAGAAGAAGCAGGAAAGAAGGAACCCCGGGTAGGAGAGTAAAGCGCATGTGAAAAAAACAAACAAAAAACCCCAGTTTTCTCTTTATCGTTTTCTCACTGCTGGGCATGCGTGTTCATGTGTGTTTTCCAAAAGCTGAATATGAAACATTAAAACTTTGGATGGCCTAGATTCAATGTTTTTTGTTTTTTTTTAAATTATTTTTAAGTCAGTCCAGAAACATGAAAGGTTGAAGAAAAACTGTTTAAATTCAGCTTTTTTTTTTTTAGCGCTGGGCTTGATAAGACTATTTTTGTTGGTGATGGTGAAGGAGGAAGGATTGATTGTGTTTGCAAACTATTTGAATTACTGCAAACACTGAACCACATCAAATGAGGATGAATAGGAAAGAAAGATTAGAGGAGAGGTGCTGGCATAGATTTTAATAATTCCTCCCTTCGAGTAGCAGGTGCAATTCATACACAGGTGCTCACTTTTATTAGATCTCAGTGTTGTATCCTAGCAACCTGGCTCTGGGAATAGGCGGGTGCCCCGCCCATGCCCCAGGGGCTGCTGGGATTGAGATTCTGATTAAGGCTTTAGGCCAGTCGGAGAGGGGATTGCAAATCATCAGTGCAGCTCTTAAGAGTTGTGGGAACCTGGCAGCCCTGAAGCCTTGAGGGTCCAAAACCAAACCCAGCAACGATTTGAGAGAAACCTTGATGACTCAGCAGGCTGCATCCTTATTGCCTCGTGGCCCGATGATCATGCGCTCTGTGGAGAATTCACAGAATCAGGCGAGGGAGCATGTTTGAGCATATTCATACACAGCAGGCAGATTTAATTGTTGAAAGTCCATGAACTTGTGTTTGTTGAAAAGCCTTTGAGCATGAGGCTTTGTTTGTATATGAATGTATTCTGATGCTTTAGTGTGAGGCTATGCATGCAAGAGTGTACTCTCCTGTGAGCACTGTGCATTTATTATTTTTAATGCGATTCCTGAATCACAGTGGAAGGCTGCTAATGAAGCTCATTGGCTGTCTGGGCTTTAGTAACCTACTCTTGCTCTTTAGTGGCTGCCCCCACCCTTTTTCTTACTACTTTCTCCTTACTTTCTCAGTAAAGCTACATACTACAAAAATCTACAGAGATCCATAGGAAAGTCAGAAGACGAGGTATTCGAGTGGTAATAAAAGAAATTAGACTGGCGTCAGAAACAGAAAGGGACATGTTTGAGGAAAACAGAGGTGACTAAATTGGCTGAAATAAGAGAAGGGAAGGGGAAAACAAAGAAGCTGTGAGATACGTACTGAAAAAGACATCAGAGTGAGAGTTAGTGAAAGGGCTGCATGATGAGGAGTCTGAGATAGTGACTGAGAGAAGAGGCAAAGGAGGTAGATAATATGCTGACCCACTTTGCAGACACCACGCTGAGATGCTAACCAGTGCTGCAATAAATAACACACGGCAGGCCAGCAGAGCTTAACAGCTGCTTGGTGGCAGTCTGTCCAACCACTGCCCCCTCGTCCCCTGCCATTGCTGCCCTACAGCATCCACTCTTCCTCTCATACCAGCACCTATTATTCTCACCACTCACATTTTCATACTCTGAAGAACTGGGACATTTTGTGTATTTGTCTGAAAAACTGCAACATGCATCAGGCATGTGAACTGATGTGCGTTAACTACATAACTATCAACATAACTATGATTAGTCTGTAATAAGCAGATGCTTGATCACTGAGAGTGATGTGCACGTTCAGCAAACTTCACTAACCTAGAGAGTTTATATTCCTGATTATACAAATCTTAGGGTAAAATGTCAAATTGACAATAAAATAATATTGTGCTGATTGAAGTGGGAGAAAAACTGTTACTGCTTTACTTTACCTCAGCATTTTTGCAGAGGTCAGGAACTTATTGGCCAAATAAATTCTTCTTTAGTGTCAACAATGTTACCTTAGGGGATTATTGATTTGCAGTTTTTATGTACCTGAGTCTCCTGTGAACAGAAAGGTACATTCATCAGCGACCGTGGCTCAAGAGCACTTGTTAGTTGAGGCACGTTATTTGCTTGAATTTACTGCAAAGTACAGCTGGGTGGGGATCCAGTGGGTTTATTCTAAGTGATTACCTTCATCTTATGATGATGCACTTCTATCCTGATAGGAGTGATCTCAGTGACAATGATGGCCTCATCCACTGGGCAGACATTTTTTTAATAGTTTGACGAGAATGGAAATTATGTAAATCATATGCTATAGCCCTCATCGTCATCTGACCTCAATCAAACTGAATGCTTATGAAATGGAGTTCCATCACTCCATCAGAACTCCCAAATGTCTGTATTTATCAGTTTTGTAATGTCATATCAATATCAAAGCCATATTAAAGATCTTTCAGTGTTATTTAGGGGGCAAGTGCCTTGTTGTTATGTTTTCCCTTTAATCCGATATGTTTCTCACATGTGTATTGAATGGAATAGGCATAAAAAATCTCTAAAGTGTTTACTTTATGAAAATGTATGTAAAAGTAAAACTTGAACAAAGTATGTAGACACCGAAATGCAATTCTTTGAGATATACCATCACCACGGGAATTACTAAGCAGCCTACAGCCTTTTCAGAAGTTTCTGGAACCTTACTAATGTTACATACTTTAATTCAGCCAAAGAGTGCTAATGAGGTTGGCTGCTCAAGCTGAGAGATGTAGCTTGGTCAGTTTAAGTTGATCATAATGTGCTGGTTGTGAGTTGAGGTGAAGGCTCAATTATTGCATCTTAAATTATAATTGTATGCTTTAGCATTAGGATTTTCTATTAATAGACCTTAGCCCAGTCAATGAAATCCAGTAGGGTTATCAGCATCTTTTAACTCCCCCATAAAGGCTTATATGCCGAAATGCACTGGAATTTTTTTTTAGGTGAAATGTGACCGTGTCATGAAAATAAAAGCATTTTTAAAAAACATTATTTAAAAAGAGAGTGACTTAGAGTTCTTTGATGTTTAAGCTTATATACCAAAGAGCACCTCAAAGAAAAGCAAATTGAATCCAGGAAGCACTTCTTGTCAACTAACTGTTCGAGGGTTGCCTACATACTTCATGTGCTCATCTGGATGCTTGCTGCACTTACATTAACATGTGTGCCCAGCAGCAGCAGTTAGCTCTGTCTCTGTCAAACCTTCTTCAGTATAGAATGAGATTGTTTGCAGCTGCTCTGTACTGAATTTGTCATCAAACACACACACACACACACACACAAAAAGCACAGTGTACTCAGAGGCCTGTTCAAAGCAAAAGCTCAAGGGACTTGTGTTTCTCTCTCTATCTGTGTGTGTGTGTGTGTGTAGGGGCTGGGTGAGCATGTGAAGCCACTTGTCCTTGGAAGGGGATTTAGCCCTGGTGCTGGCAATCAATCAATAAGTGGTGTTGGAGGAAGGGGTCATGGAGATATAGCCCTTCTCTCTCTCTCTCTCACTTACCAATAGGAGG